>NW_023270839.1:30960648-31024642 GCF_011800145.1 Mirounga leonina | reverse complement strand
AAGCAAGTGACCTGATTAGGTTTGTTTAGAAATATCTTTCTGTTGGCAGTGTGTAAAATATAATGTGGAGAAATAAGACGTGAAGCAGCTCAGAACTACCTCTTCCCCGAAAGTTTTTTTTTCACTTCCTTTCTGATTCAGAGATGCTATAAGTGTACATTCCATGTTTGCTACAATCCTGTTGCACATGGCAATTTCCATGCACACAAATCATAAAGATTTCTTCAGAAAACAGCAAATTCTGCTGCTTTTAATCCGTTTATACTCAACTTTTGGGAACTACAATCACGGTATAATTTATCTGTATCTATATATACACATATATATATCTCCACCAAATCAGTAAATTTGGAAATTTCTTTGTGCAGACCCTCTTCAAAAATCAAAGTGTTAGGTAATATTGATCCCATATCTAAAAAAACAAACCCTACTCTTTTATAAAGGGAAAGATATTTGGATCTTTGGTTTATGCTTGTCTTAAAGTCAGCCTTGTAACTGTGTTAAAGTGTTTTAATTTCTCCCTCCCTTTGCTTGAGTCAGCTCTCAAGAGGCATGTAGTCACAAATCTAATGGTGTCTTCTGTCCCCCTGAGAATGCCTAATTACCCTTGATTTGGGACATGTCATTTTAGGCAACTGTGATGTTGCCAAGTTAATTAAATTTCGTGTTTTTAAATGAAGAAGGAAGTAAAGGAATAATATAAACTGTTCTTTGAAGCCATGAAAGAACAATATTTTTGAGCCCACTCAGCTGCTACCATT
Organism: Mirounga leonina; assembly: GCF_011800145.1. Lineage (NCBI taxonomy): Eukaryota > Metazoa > Chordata > Mammalia > Carnivora > Phocidae > Mirounga > Mirounga leonina. The sequence continues at coordinate 31,023,881 of NW_023270839.1, read as the reverse complement.
GAGCTTTAGGATAGGCTCTTAGAGCTACAGTACTGTTTACAAAGCCCTCGTTAACACTGTGTGAATACAGTGAGTACAGTGTTTTATGGAACTCAGTAGGTCTCAGATAAAGAGATTTCTGTGCTTCCTTGGTGGTTCTTTTGGGCCGCTCCTAGAAGCTCGGTGGCCTTGCAAATCAGAAGACGAACTCAATTTAGAAGTCGCTGATAATGGGCTGCGGTTACCATTAAGTTAATGTAAATTAATTACCAGTAAATCAATCACAAAACTGAAACCATCCCCACAACATACAGTTTTGACTTGTGTGATTTCTTCTCCTGACACCTCCTGAAGACCTTGCCTAGAAGATAGTGCTAAATAAAAATGTGAAATTTCTAATTTTAGGGTTGATACGATATATATTTTTCTCAGAACTTTATGTAAGCTACTTGGTTTAATAACAAGATTGCTATCTATACCAATTTCATTGCCATTTCTTGTTTCATAAAATTTTCATATTAAAGTGTACCCTGCCTAATTATGGATGTTAAGTTTATTTCCCATTATTGTCAAAATTTAAAAATTGGTGTATATTGATTGAAAGCACATACTCTGTACCAGGTCCTGTATTGGGGACAAGGAGTGTGAACATAAGATGGCATGCCTGCTTCCAAAGTATCTAAGCACAGCATGAAGGGGACCTATTAGTGTCCATAGGAAAATGTGCTAGTGGACAAAATTGAGATATAGTCAGTGTTCTAGAAGCATAAAGGATAAATGGATAATTTTTACTGCATGATGGAGAATGTTTTGCATAGTAGAGAATGGAGGAAAGTCATTCCAATAATAGGAAGTTACAGGGTACAAAAAAGAAGACTGAAGAGGTGGTCTCATTGGTGTACTATGGCTAAAACATGGGTCGCATGAGTAAGAGTTGTAGAGACTGAAGCCGTAGAGTTAAATAGGAACCATGTTTTAAGAGCCCTGTGTACCCTAATAATATTGTCCTACAATACAGTAATGAGGAGCCATCAAAAGTTTTTAACTGAAAGTAAAACATGGCTTGTTTCAGAAAGACAATGTCGAGGATAGGTTTAGAAAATGCAGTGAGTATGGACCAGGGAGGGAGTTACTGAAGACAGGAAATCAATACGATGGTTGTTGAAGTAATTTAAGATGATGAGGGTATGACTAAGACAATAGTTTATTGGAGAGAAGGCAGATGTGAAGTTGTTTTGGGCTTAGAACAATCATGGGGCGCCTGCGTAGCTTAGTCGGTTAAGCATCTGACTCTTAATCTCAGCTCAATCAGGACTTGACTGATTACATATGGCCTGATGGGAGGCTTTCAGATAGAGGTATAGGGGTCACACACCTAAGGGATCTTTGAAAAGATGCTCAGGCGCCTGGGTGGCTCAGTTGTTAAGCGTCTGCCTTTGGCTCAGGTCACGATCCCAGGGTCCTGGGATCGAGCCCCACATCAGGCTCCCTGCTCGGCAGGAAGCCTGCTTCTCCCTCTCCCACTCCCCCCGCTTGTGTTCCTGCTCTCGCTGTCTCTCTCTCTTCAAATAGATAAATAAAATCTTTAAAAAAAAAGAAAAGATGCTCAACATCATTAGCCATTAGGGAAATGCAAATTTAAAATTTTAAACTACAATAAGCTACCACTACATACCTATTAGAATGACTGAAAATTTTTATTTTTATTTCTTTTTATCTTTTATTTTTTTGAAGATTTTATTTATTTATTAGAGAGATCACAAGCAGAGGAGAGGGGTAGAGAGAGAAGCAGATGATGCCCCACTGAGCAGGGAGCCCGATGCGGGGCTCGATCCCGGGACCCTGGGATCATGACCTGAGCCGAAGGCAGATGCTTAACCACCTGAGCCACCCAGGTGCCCGACTGAAAAGTTTTAAATGCCAAAACGTCCAATAACAAGTGCTGACATGGATGCAGAACACCTGGAACTGTAGGAATGCAAAATGGTCCAGTCACTCTGGAAAAAAACTTAATGCTTTTTTATTTTAAAGTTCAACATGCCTGTACCATATGACCCAGCAATCCCATCCTAGAGATTTACTCTAGAAAAATGAAGACTTAGGTTCACGCAGGAACCTGTAACACAAATGTATAGCTCTATTACACCCCAAATATTGGAAACAGTAAATGTCCTCCATTGGATGAACAGATGAACAAACTGCAATATATCTATACAGTTGAAATACTCTCAGCAATGAAGAACAATGAACTATATTGCTGCTTTTGCAACAATTTGTGGGCAAATCTCAATGGCATTATACTGAGTGAAAGAGGCCAGTCTCAAAAGGTTACATATTGTATCATTCCCCTTATATGACATTCTTGGAAAGTCAGAACTAGATTAGTGATTGCTGTGGATTAGGGGTGGGGGCGGGATTTAACTACAAAGGGGAAACACAAAGGGGTTTCTTTTTTTTTTCTTTGAAGATTTTATTTATTTATTTGACATAGAGAAAGATAGCAAGAGCAGGAACATAAGCAGGGGGAGTGGGAGAGGGAGAAGCAGGCTTGCCGCCGAACAGGGAGCCCGATGCGGGGCTCGATCCCAGGACCCTGGGATCATGACCTGAGCCGAAGGCAGACGCTTAACGACTGAACCACCCAGGCACCCCCACAAAGGGGTTTCTTGATGTAATAGAATTCTTCTGTATCCTGATTGTGGTGGTGGTGAACAAATCTATACATGTGTTAAATAAAACTGTACACCAAGAAAGGTCAGCTTAAGTGTATAGATATTTAGAAATTAAAACAAGACTGGGTTTTGAGATCAAATGGCCAGGATTTATTTATTTTTATTTGTTTATTTTATTTTTGTGTGTGTTATTAACATATGTATTATTTGTTTCAGGGGTACAGATCTGTGATTCATCAGTCTTACACAATACACAGCACTCACCACAACACATACCCTCCCCAGTGTCCATCACCCAGCCTCCCGATCCTCCCTCCTGTCCAGCAACCCTCAGTTTGTTTCCTGAGATTGAGCCTCTTATGGTTTGTCTCCCTCTATGGTTTCATCTTGTTTCATTTTTTCCTCCCTTCCCCTATGATCCTCTGCCTTGTTTCTTAAATTCCACATATCAGTGAGATCATATGATAATTGTCTTTCTCTGACTGACTTATTTCGCTTAGCATAATACCTTCTAGTTCCATCCATGTCGTTGCAAATGGCAAGATTTCAATTTTTTATGGCTGCATAATATTCCATTGTTTGTGTGTGGGTGTGTGGGTGTGGGTGTGGGTGTGTGTATATAATATATACACATCTTTATCCATTCATCGGTTGATGGACATCCGGGCTCTTTCCATAGTTTGGCTACTGTGGACATTGCTGCTGTAAACACTGGGGTACATGTGCCCCTTCGGATCACTACAGGGGTGCATGTACCCCTTCAGATCGCTACATTTGTATCTTTGGGGTAAATACCCAGTAGTGCAATTGCTGGGTCATGGGGTAGCTCTATTTTCAGCTTTTTGAGGAACCTCCATACTTAACTCCACACATACAGAGTGGCTGCACCAGCTTGCATTCCCCAAATGGCCAGGATTTGAATCCTAGCTCCCCACCCACTAGTGTCAAGTCACTCTACCTTCATGATCCTCAGCTTGCTGTATGTCTAGGATGTTGAGGATGTTGATGATGATGATGATGATTTAAGTAGGCTCCACACCCAGCATGGAGCCCAAGGCAGGGCCTGAACTCACGACCCTGAGATCAAGACCTGAGCTGAGATCAAGAGTCAGACGCTTAACCCACTGAGCCACCCAGGCACCCCTAGGATGTTGAGGATTAAATGTGCTACATTTAATGTGCTAGTGCATGTGGAACCCTCAGCACACTGTATGATACAAAGTAAGTGCTCAGTAACTAGTTACTCTTTATAAATATGATTACAGAGAGGAAGAAGTTGGAATGAATCCCAAGAGCTCTGGGTGGATGGTGCTTTAATTGGAGTAGAGCTTTTAGGAGCAAAATCAGGTATGGGGCAGTGGGAGATACTGAGTTTTGCTCATATTAGGTTGAAAAGGTTGGTGTTCTAGTGGAGATGTCTGTAATAGCTTAGTAGTTTAGCTTTCAGAAGATCTGAAATGGTGAATCTGTGTGCATCTGGGAGTTAAGGCTGCTTACTGATGCAGACATGCTCCAAGAGACCTGGCATCTCTCCGGCTTAGCTACCTTGAAAGAAGCTGATGAAAAACTTGAGCAGAAGAAACCTCTGTCAGCATAACTGTAAAACAAAGGACAGCAGGTCATTTTGAGGAAAGTGAGACACATCCAGCAAATCCAATTGAAATTCCTCTTACTCTGTGAAACCTTGAACATTCTCATTCCCTGTGTTAATCACTGTCCATCCAGTCTTTTTTTTAAATTATCTTCCTAGACCTCAGGAAACTGAAATTCTTTCTATAGTTTCTGTCCGTATAGATAAGGTCATACATAATCTCAATTTGGTGCAATTCTAAACATTTATCAGTTCCTTTTCTGACCACACAAACACAGAAGAATTTTAAATAAGAAGGAAGCAAAGAGGATCAGGTAAATCATTGCTGCTGTATTATGGGAGAAGTATAGTTGGCAAATTCCAAACCGAATCTTGTAACAAATTACGGAAGATATTTTATACTGTAATAGCAATGCTATCATAATTTGCATTTTTGCCTCTTAAAGTCAGAGCATTGTGAGCAGCATTAAAATGACAGTGCCTCCAATGCCTTATACTCTTCTGCTGTACATTGTACTTTATCAGAATTGTATTAATGGCATCCTATGGGATGTTATACCTCACAATTTTATTTCTCGTTTTAAGGAAAATCATTTGGAGAGACGGAAGGAAGGGAGAAATAAATGCCTGTACTTTCTTAAATATTTTTTTTTACCATCTTTTTAAAAAAAATAAGCTTCAGCTTTCCGTATAAAATCCCAAAAAATAATTGAGAAAAGAATTTTGATGGTTTTTCCTGGGCTTTTATATTCTTAGTCTTGAATAGTCATCACCTTTCAAAATGCTCTAAAACATGGAAAGCTCTGTGAAAAACATTTGTCTTGTTATTAAATGCAGTGTAATTTGTGAACAAAAACGATGCACAGCTACTACCTTTTTTTTTTTTACGATAAAGTCAAGTTGTTCTTTTTCCCCCCAAGAATGAAATGGATGCATTTGCCTAAATGGTCATCACTTTTGTAGGCTTGAAGTTGTTTTACTGCTTTAGCAGCTGTGTGGCAAGTTTTCTAGCAGACAATGGAGGGGGGGAGGGGGGGGAGCTCAGTTGCATCTGGTTTCTCTTTGTAGAATGTCTGAAAAGTTGATATTTAGTGGTTTCTTGAGAAAGCAGTTTATCTCTAGAAGAGGAACTTTTTTAGTACCTAAATTAGTTTGCTCTGATTCATATGCATTCGTTTTGTTCTCCTGCTTAAAAAAAAAAAAAGGAGAAAGAAAGAAAGAAAAGAGTAAAGAAGATCATCTACCCTAAAACTACATAGCACAGATAACCCTTTGACCTGTGGCACTGGGGTAAAGATTTAGAGTACTTGTGGAGCCTCATTCCACATGCCTGACTGAAAAGAGCCCTAAATAAAGTAAGGCCCCTGTGGAGATGGAGAAAATAAGCAGGATAAGGAAGTTCCATTATTTCAAGTGGCTGTGTGTTGTTTTATTTTTACTAGTCCATAAAGTGAAATACCATTTGCGATGTGTTTCTAGTTTTGAGTCTGATGTCACTTAAGTTTGGGGTCTGATGTTGGAGTAGTTTGAGTCAGGGATGCCCTGGGCAAAGCATCCTTCTCTGTCTCCTTTGCTACCAGCAAATATCCCTTCCTGCTGACTCCCTCAAATTAAATTTCCATTTGAAATATTTTTCCTTTAAGGAAAGCAAAACAACAGAAGACTTAAAAAAAAAAAAAAAAAAGGTACTATCAAAATATGGGTGAGGATGAGAATCACCAGTTGTGTAGCTCTTCATATGTTAAGTCAAGTTTTTCTTCAGATATAAAATATAAAAAGTACATGAGATCAAAATTAGCCACTATTTGTCTCCAGAAAAAAAGTGTTTAGCTTGGTTCCAAATGACACTTCAAATTAAGACATTTGAAGAAACTTTAATCATTTATATCTGATGATGTTGACATCTGTTTCATGGCTTTTAACTAAGAGCTTTATACTAAACCTTTAACTTGATGTATCTTTCTTCTAAAAAAATCCCATTGTCCTCTGTAACACTTTGTATTTATATTTTGAAGCTTATTTATTAAACTGATTTTACTGTTTTATTTCCTTTTTCTTTTCTAGATGTGCTAGTAAAACCTGATTAAAATGGTGACAAATAAAAGCAATAGTTCCTTGGTCTTAAGAAGATACTCCTAGCCATCCATCAGCTCTTGATTGTTTTATAGGCTGGAGCTTTCAAATGGTACTTTTTGAATGATGGAAAAACTTCAGTAAGCTTTTCATTCTCCTATTTTTAAGAATCTGTAAACATGGCAAAATGACATGAATTACAAACAGTTTTCCTTATAGGAGGAAAAACTCTTGTAGAAAATTAAATCAATACTGTTCATTAATCATACTGCTTGTCAGCCCTCAGACCACTCTGGAAGTTTCTGGTGAATGTAAAGAGTCTTTAGATGTGTGAGGTCCTTAAAGATCTAAGTAAGTTAAAGGAGAGGAGGTTTTTTAAATACCACCATTAGCACATGAAAGAAACTTCAGGGTGGATAGAAAAAAAACTGTTGTAAAGCAGTAATTATACTTGCGGGTTTTGTTTTGTTTTTGTTTTAAGCCTGTTCTTACACACACACACACACACACACACACAAACTTAGTTCATGCAAATAAAATTTTTAGCATTGTACTAATTACTCCATGGGGTAGAAGGGGAGCTGCAAGATAGGCCATTCCTGGAGGGAAATATTTTGTACCTTAGCCTTTAAAAATATTTGTGCATGTTTATTTCATAATGTGCATAGTATATCAGGACAGTTATACGTGTATATGTTATAAATAAAAGTATATATGTTATGAATATGCGTGCTAGAAAAATATTTTACTAATGGAAGGTAAAATAAAAAGATTTGGGAGACCACTATTTTAAAATATCGAATCAGATATTTCTAAGTAACTACTCAGTTATGAAGCTGTACAATCTAGAAGAGAAAATAGACATTCATAAAATCACCACAGAAATTATAATTACAAACTTTAGTAAGTGCTCTGATGGAAAAGCAGAGGGAGTTATAAGGCTGTGTTACGGGCGACAGGAGATGGCTTGAGGGTGGAGGTCAGGTAGATTTCCCTGAGAAACTGATATTGAATTGATATCTGAATGATAACAGGTTAACCGGGTAAAGGACCCTGAAGGGATAATGAAAGAATTAAAGCAGGCATGGTATAAACAATAGTCATAGACTAATCATCAGAACAGGCTAAATACTAGGGTATTTTAGCATCTAAACAATCTGATTTATCAGTTGATTTGTATAAACTAGTGTGATAATGTAATCCTCACAGGCTTTATTGAGATTCTACATATTTTTCTACTGTTTTATTTATTTTTTAATTTTTTAATTAACGTATAATGTATTATTTGTTCCAGGAGTACAGGTCTGTGATTCATCAGTCTTACACAATTCACAGCACTCACCATAGTACATACCCTCCCCAGTGTCCATCACCCAGCTACCCCATCCCTCCCACCCCCCTCCACTCTAGCAACCTTCAGTATGTTTCCTGAGATTGAGTTTCTTATGGTTTGTCTCCCTCTCTGGTTTCATCTTGTTTCATTTTTCCTTCTCTTCCCCTATGATCCTGTCTTGTTTCTCAAAATCCTCATATCAGTGAGATCATACGATACTTCTCTTTCTCTGATTGACTTATTTCGCTTAGCATAATACCCTCTAGTTCCATCCATGTCGTTGCAAATGGCAAGATTTCATTTTTTGATGGCTTCATAATATTCCATTGTGTATATATACCACATCTTCTTTATCCATTCATCTGTTGATGGACATCTAGGCTCTTTCCATAGTTTGACTATTGTGGACATTGCTGCTATAAACATTGGGGTGCAGGTGGCCCTTTGGATCACTACATTTGTATCTTTGGGGTAAATACCCAGTAGTGCAATTGCTGGGTCGTAGGGTAGCTCTATTTTCAACTTTTTGAGGAACCTCCATACTGTTTTCCAGAATGGTTGCACCAGCTTGCATTCCCACCAACAGTGTAGGAGGGTTCCCCTTTCTCCACATCCTCGCCAGCATCTGTCATTTCCCGACTTGTTAATTTTAGCCATTCTGACTGGTGTGAGGTGGTATCTCATTGAGGTTTTGATCTGGATTTCCCTGATGCCGAGTGATGTTGAGCACTTCTTCATGTGTCTCTTGGCCATTTGGATGTCTTCTTTGCAGAAATGTCTGTTCATGTCTTCTGCCCATTTCTTGATTGGATTATTTGTTCTTTGGGTGTTGAGTTTGATAAGCTCTTTACAGATTTTGGATACTAGCCCTTTATCTGATATGCATTTGCAAATATCTTCTCCCATTCTGTCTGTTGTCTTTTGGTTTTGTTGACTGTTTCCTTTGCTGTGCAAAAGCTTTTTATCTTGATGAAGTCCCAATAGTTCATTTTTGCCCTTGCTTCCCTTGCCTTTGGTGATGTTTCTAGGAAGAAGTTGCTGTGGCTGAGGTTGAAGATGTTGCTACCTGTGTTCTCCTCAAGGATTTTGATGGATTCTTGTCTCACATTTAGGTCTTTCATCCATTTTGAGTCTATTTTTGTGTGTGGTGTAAGGAAATGGTCCAGTTTCATTCTTCTGCATGTGGCTGTCCAATTTTCCCAATACCATTTGTTGAAGAGACTGTCTTTTTTCCATTGGACATTCTTTCCTGCTTTGTCAAAGATGAGTTGACCATAGAGTTGAGGGTCCATTTCTGGGCTCTCTATTCTGTTCCATTGATCTATGTGTCTGTTTTTGTGCCAGTACCATACTGTCTTGATGATTATAGCTACTCTGTTTTAAAACATGTGAAACCTTGAAAGACTGCATAACATCCCAGAAAATGTAGACTGCCCTGCGTAGGTGGAAGCCTCTTGAATTAGCTGAGATAGCTGACTCCACTGATGCTTATCTTGCTTTATTACAGAAACTAGAGCTGTTGCTTCAGCTGAAGGTTAAAATGGCATCTTTGCTTTCTCAGCATGCCAGGATGTTAACAATAACTTAAGAAACCTGTGTAGATGGTAGGCAGCACATTTTGCCTGATTATCACAGTGTGTCCATCTTCCCTGGTAGATTGTATAAATATATCTACCAAGTCATTATTTCAGATGTACATTCTCCTGCTTCCTTTTCCAGGAAAGATTTGGAGTGACTCAGTACGGAAACACAAAATTCAACAACAAAAACAAAAAAACAAATAGGTGATATACGTCTCAGTGTTTGAAAGGGTTTGGGATTAAACAACATTCATACTGATAGTAGGAGTGTAAACTGATACACAACTTTTCTAGGCATAACTGGGTAACACCACAAGGGGTTGTGATATGCATACTCCTTTACGCAGCAATTCTGTTAGTAGACAGACACCTATCATGAGAAAATACTAATGAACACACGCATTTAAGATTTGATTTATTTTTAGAGAGAACAAAAAAAGAGAGTGAGCAAGCAGGGGGAGAGGGAGAGAAGCAAACTCTCAGCTGAGTGCAGAGCCCTACACGGGGCTCAATCTCATGACCCTGAGATCAGGACCTGAGCTAAAACCAACAGTTGGATGCTCAACCAACTGAGCCACACAGGCGCCCCATGGACACACACATTAACCATAAGGATGTTCACTGTAGTGTGCAGGATCATTTATAATTGTGAAAAGATGGAAGAAACCTAAATACTCAATTACAGAGGTTAATAAAATAAACAGTGGTACATCCTTACAATTTGAATAAATGTGGACATTGAAAGGAATGTCTTAGAAGAATATTTAGTAGCATGAGTGGTTATTCACAGTATATTGAGTGAGAAAAAGTCTATAAGATACAAAAAATATTGAGTATGTATGTGAATAGAAAAGGGAATGAAAAAAAGAGATACAACCTCATTTAAAAGAGCTTATATCGGGGTGCTGGTATTAAGATATTTTATTTTTATTTTCTCTTTTTGCTTGTCTGAGTTTTATAAACTTTCTATAACAAACATTTGATCCTAATGAGAAAAAAAGTATTTTTTAAAATTGAATATACCTAGGGGCACCTGGGTGGCTCCGTCGTTAAGCGTCTGCCTTCGGCTCAGGTCATGATCCCAGGGTCCTGGGATGGAGCCCCACATTGGGCTTCCTGCTCAGCGGGAAGCCTGCTTCTCCCTCTCCCACTCCCCCTGCTTGTATTCCCTCTCTCGCTGTGTCTCTCTCTGTCAAATAAATAAATAAAATCTTTAATAAAATAAAATAAAATAAAATTGAATATACCTAGATGAAGAAATTAGAGCCAAGATAAATAAAGTTGGAAAATCAATGAAACCAGGATATTGACTTCTTTATTGCATGCCGTAGGGTCCTGTACAGTTGCTAGAAATGCCTATAAGTTTAGCTGTGAGCTTCCTTGCAACCAAAGAAAACCACAAACACTGCTAGCTACAGGGCACAGGATATTTTAATTATCAGAAAAAAAAATTGTAATATACTAATGAAGTTCCCAAAATATAGTACCTCCAGAAAAACTCTATATGCTCAAATTGTTGAAGATTCTCTATGAATTTATGTATTGAAAACCATATTAACTTATGCTTGACAATGACTTAACATAATAAGGAAAGATTTCTGTGGTTTCTAGGATCATTTGACAAGTTATAGGGTTTTGGATGATCTAGAAATATTAGTGGAGGAAACAATTAAAATAATTTTTTTGAACTTTCACCTTTCTCCATCTGGATGGTCAGTTAGGATGGTTTTTAGTGTGTTTCCCTTTCTTGAATACATTCCCATTCTTTTCATAAAATGAGCTTTTGTCTCAGAAGAAAAATCATGGCAGATGGGCCTTAATTCTGACTCCCAAAAAACTATAGAAACTACATTTTAAACCTCTGAAAACTTCAAAAAGTAAGGAGACACTGTTTCTCATTTTGCTAATGCACATTTCTATTCTCAGGAATTGCAGGGATTGTTCTCATCGTATTCTCCTTCCCATGTTGACTCCGTGGCACACGTGTGTGGCCCTGCTTCCTTGTATGCTTTATTCCCATGCTGTGTGCATATTACAAATTGGCATTCCAGTGTGACTCATTGAGAATTTTTTAGAAAAAAAATATGCATTTGCATTACATAGATAAAAAATATATCAGATATTTCTAGAAATCTTTCAAGAAGCCTAAAAATATGTTGGTGCTTTTCTCTTTTTTGTCCTCAGTGTCAGGCAAGAGTTCATTTATATGGATAAATGTAGATAAATAGATAAGATTGGCCAGTGAGAAAATTAGGCCATTCTGAGTTTAGGAAAGCTTTTGAAACCATAATATTCCCCTTCAACAAGCAATCTAACAAATTCAAAATTCAAAACAAATTCACTTGCAAAACTGTGAGTTTTAAATTTCCCTGAATAAAAGACCCTGTGTTAGAGTCATAATCTGACTGATAAAGTAGTCTTAGCAAAAAAAGAAAATGTTTAATCTGAATCTAATAATGAGGAAAGAAACAGGTAAGTCCAGATTGTGAGAGAGTCTACAAAACATCTGTACTGGATTCTTCGAAGGTGTCATTGTCATGAAAAATAGGTAAAGGACAGGGAGCAATTCTCCATGAAGGAGCTATGACATGCAGTGTGACCCTCCGTCGAACTGGTGGAGAGAGAGCAGCTATAAAGGACATTTGGGAAGTAATTTGGGAAATATATTAGATAAAATTGTGTTTTTGTCAAATTTATTGGTTATGATCATGGTATCATGGTTGTATAGGAGAGAATGTCCTTGTTCTCGGGGGAAGCATGTCCAAGTATTGAGGTGTGAAGTATGATGATTCAACAAAAGAAAATTGTTAAAAGGTTAAAAAATGCCGTGTTTTGTTTTTAATCTTTAATCAGTATTTCCAAATTAGGAATGGTTTTACAGTGACTATGTACATGGTTACAACAATAACGCTTCTGAAATAGCAGATACGGAATATAAGAAACCTTAGGTCTTCTGTTGAATGTTTTATTTATCAGAAAACGCCTTTTTGTTTAACTCTGTGTGCTCAGATTGTTTGAGATTCTCTATCGTGTGTGTTGAAAACCATCTTAAGATATATTGAATACTTTCCAGTACCCCAGTGATCTTCAGTGTCTTTTAATACTTGAAAGATTTAAGGTTTATATAGAATTTGAGTAGGTTATTGATAGCCAATTAACATGGTAATGACCTGCACCTGCTTGTATCCAAGAACTCCCACAATTCCCTTATCTGCTAACATGAAAATTGATTTCAGAGTGATACATTCAACAAAGTTTAAATACATTGTAACATAGTGCTTCTTGTGAATTCTAAAGGAGGCATAAATAAATAACACGATCGTGTTTTATCACTGTGATTGATGAGGCTGATATTTCTCCGGCTTGCATTTCCCACTTGAGAAGAAATTTAAGATTGGTTTCAAGCTGTCTGCCTGCATCCTTCCCATCTTGTAAGCATGCTTTTAACTGCCAAGGGCTGAGATTTGGAGGAATGGTTATCAAACCACAGATGTTTTTGCAATGAAACTGTGCACCTCCGACCAAGTCGCTGTGGTTCAGGAGATGATAGATGGTATTTCCATGTTGCCTCACAAAAGGGTCAAAATGGCATGGCAAGCCCATGACAGTGAAACAGAGAAATGTTAGTCCTGGAAGGAAATTTATTTCATGGCTTCAGGGGATGTTTGGTTGTCGTGAATAGGCTCTCTCTGTCGGTCTATAAAAATATTGTTTGTAAGGATGTGATATATGTGAGACAGTGTGAGTGTGTTGGCAGAGAGAGCAGCTACTTAAACAAATGCTGAGCCAAGTACAGTATCGTAAGTCAAGCACTTGGGTTTTTTTAGGGTGAGGATTGTTTGTGATAGAAATATCAATATAATTAAAGTAATTTATTTCATTTTCTTTCTTTTTTTTTTAAAGATTTTATTTATTTATTTGACAGAGAGACACAGCGAGAGAGGGAACACAAGAAGGGGAAGTGGGAGAGGGAGAAGCAGGCTCCACGCAGAGCAGGGAGCCCGATGTGGGGCTCCATCCCAGGACCCTGGAATCATGACCTGAGCCAAAGGCAGACGCTTAACGACTGAGCCACCCAGGGGCCCCTTATTTCATTTTCTTAAGTAAACTTTGTAGCGTCTTAATTGTCCTAGGAGGCTGCATGCCCCCCCACTCTAACACATTTTTTTTAATCTTATAATTCTAAATTCTTATAATTAGCAGTTCCATTATATTCACTTTTAAGTTATTCAGGAACATATATGTGGACCAGCTTTATTAGTACTGTTCACATAAAGCTCTCATAAATTTGGGGACAGTTAAGCCCTGCTCTTTTGGAGTCTCCCTTTTTCTCCTCCCCACCCCGAAGGAGATACCAGCCACCGGCATCATTCCACTAATTGATTATGGGATAGAGAGACTTAGTGGCCGTGCTCTCTCATCTTACAAAATTGGACAAATGAGGTGTCTTTTTTCCACAGGGATTCACAAAAGGAAAGAAGTATCATAAGAACATGAAAAGATCAAAAACCATGTTTGTGGGAGGTTTTGTTTTTCGGGATTTGGATGTAAATCAGATTCATTCATGGCAGTGTTCAGGTAGAAATCTTTAACACCAAGTATTTCTTACCCAGACAACCTCAAGTAATGCATTTGTCAAAAATGAAAAATAGTTTTTACAAGAAGTCTTGAAAACCTTACAGATGTATAAAGATGAAATCACACGTTCAAAAAATAATGTGGTCAAAGTATTAGCGAACATGATATGATTGAAAAAGCCATTTGCTTCTGGATTTTGTAGAAACAATCCCGAGGTTTTTTTGGGGGGGTGGGGGAGGTTTTTTAAAATAGAGATTATGAGTAGGATATACTTATTTTGGTAGGAAACTGATTCTCAAATGTCACATGCAAAGAACTTTCTTCTAAATTATCCTAAACTCAGTAGGAGAGGGGATGTTTTCACTGGGAGTGAGAGGCGTTATTTGTCTTAAGGCCCTTCAGGGGGGCAGAACAAAAGGGACTGAGTCATTTCAGTTTTAGACAAATACTCTACCATCAGCTTCCATAGAGAGTTGTTACACAGAACACAGGGAAATTTGGGGAGTGGGGGTTGCCCCCTCCCATCTGCCACTGTGTCTGTTTTACACTCAAATATTCTGTATTATCACAGAACAGATTTATAACATTTTGGCATAGTGATCATTAACAAAAATCCTTTAAATTTGTAATGGACATGAAAGATGTTTATCATTAACAATCCTTACAGAAATTCAGTTTATAAACAAAAGGAGAATGAAATTTTAATCTCAGCTTTAAGTAAAATTTGCATTCCTAACCGAAAACCTGTTTTTAAATCCACATACTCACACGTTCATGTCAGGTATTGTTTTAACCATCACGAATTAACTTTTTCCATTCTAATGTAAGTCTGAAGATAGAAGACAAAGAATTCCTGCTTGAAAGAGGCCTGCTCCTCTAATCTCTCTCTCTAAGGTTTCTCAGAGAGGAGAAACCTACAATCTAACAACGTTTGGATAACTTGAACGCAAATCACATTGTTTGCATGTGATTTGTGTTTTTGTTACTGTGCTTACACATACCATTTTAAAGCAGAGTATTTCGCTAGGCTTTCCTTTCCCACCCATCCCCCTTAGCATTTTTCCTGCTCTTCTGATGCTGGACCAGACTTGGGCTGGCCCCAGATCCTGTGTCAGAGGCCATGACCCGGGTGTCAGAGCGGTCATACTGTTAGCCTCTTCTCTGAATAATTATATGGGGGGGTATTGTGTTGGAGGGACAGGCTTGGGGGCAGTGCAGTCACCCTGGCTAGCCAGACCAAGGGGTTCTCCAGTCAGACCACAGGGGAACAATGGCCCTGAAAAGGCTCGCACAAAACCTTGTAACACAAAAGATTAAATTAAAAATGGACATTGGGCCAGATACTAGGTTTCGTCCTTCAGAATTTCACCTTTCTCACTTACTCTGACCGTTTCTTAATTTAACATTTCCAAACTTCACATTGTGGTGACGTTCTATCAGCAAATTTTCAGATTGCTGTTTACCTCTGCATATATAGTCTAATCCGTTTGACTTCTTTAATGCTTTGTAGCCATCTTAATTGTGACACTTGGTGGTTAACGTTAGCAAAGCTTTCTATAGTGGTATTTTAAGTAAATCATTTAAAGTTGTACGTGGGGATTTTTAAAATAACGCTTTGTATTTACTTAAGACATTTCACTAAACATGAGCCATGTCTAAATTGAACCAAGTGGCAGGAAATGTCTCAAAGTAAATGCAGTTGCTCGATCTTCCTTTTGGTCCTAGGAAGACTTTTTCCGCACCACCTGAGAAGTTTTCTTTAGAAGGATGGGGGATAAAACTCATTAAGTCTTATCTAGATTTGGATTTTAGAAATGATGTCAGAGGTGGATTTATTCATGTCAGGTAAAAGTTTTCTCACAGTCCTGACCTCGGGTGTTTTCTTGGTTTTATCTACCTTTGACCTGTCCACTCCAGCCCGGCTCTTTTCAAGGGTTCTGGAGTGTCACCAACACAGCAGCTGAAGGAAGCAAAGTCCTGGTTTTCATGACCCCAATACTATCTCTTTGTTGGTCCATAGCTAAATACTTTGTAAATAATAGTTTTCTATTATGCATTCCCCCATCTTCCAGGAACTCAAACTTCTAGAAGTGTTAGTATTACAACAAAAAATCCATAAAATTTGAATTGATGTCTGTCAGTTTTGCTTTCTGAGTTCTAATTCTTTACTATTTTGTGATTACCAAAGCCATTCATATTTATTGTAGAACAAGTAGAAATACAGGAAGCAAAATAGCTAAAAATTCTACCATGGAGACAAAGCTAAATACCACTGTTAACACTTTGGTACATATCAGAAAATAATGCATTTCCATCTTCATTCTGCTTTCGAGCCCTGCCTCCAGGGTCACCACATCCTTGCTCAAGTCCCTGTTTTCTGCTATGCCCCACAACCCCACTCTTTCCTGATGAATTTACTCTGTTAAAGGACCTAGATACCAGATGTCACTTGTACCCTCATTGACTTCTCTGTAGCGCTGGACATTGTCAACCAGTCTGCTCACGGCTCCCATGATACCTTCCTGGTTCTCCTCATGACTCCTTAACACCACTTGCCATCTCACGCCCAGGTTGCCAGTCCCTACTATCTTTCCTCCTGGGTACCCTGTCCTCTGTGTGCAGGACTACTGACCATGTTCTCCATCCTCACTGCCCGCTCAGCCCACGCTTTCTCACCCATGAGTCAGCTCCACTTGAATGTTCCTCTGGCATCTCTGATTCAGCGTGTTATTGGCTCTCTGCATCTCCTCTTCCATTTCTATTTGTCCACCCAGGCTTGGAACTTGGGAGCTTTCTGACTCCTCATGAATCCCTTCTCTCAACAATTCCATTTACTCAAGCCATCTTTTGTGTCTGTGTAACAAAATCCACTCTGGCCAGCCTGGCTCTCCAAGCTGTCTGAGATCCACCCCCAGCCTAACTTGTCTATGTGACCTTCACTCATGCCCCCTTACCGAACTCTTCCCCATTACTCATCCCTGATCCATGTGTTCCTGTCCTCAAGCCTTTGCTTACACTCCTCCCTTGGCCTTAATCTCTTCGCCCTGTGCTTATTGTAAGGTCAAATTCTGCTCACATGCTCTACTTCAATGAAGCCCTCCCCCACGCAATAAAAAAATACCAGTAACCTTTCCTTCTTCTGAATTCCCTTAGTCTTAACAAATCTCTTTGCAGCAGTTCTTCCTGCGTGGCATGATACTTATTTGTACCTTTGTCTTAGCTTCCCTAATACACCGTTACCTAAACAAATTGGAGGACAACTGATACATTTCAACTTGCTAATCTTAAAGATGAGGAAACGGACTTCCAGGGAATTGCCTTTGCAGCCACACAGCTACTAAATCCAAGATTAAAATCCAAATCCCCTAATTCTCAAACCAGCCCTCTCCTCTGTGTTTATTTATTTAGCACTGGAAAGCGCCTACTAAGTGCCAGGCATTTTTAAAAGCACTTACAAATATAAATCCATTTAATCCCCATTTTATAGATGAGGAAACTCCATTTAAACCCAAGTAGTCTGGTTCCAGAGTCTGTCCTTTAGTCAGCCTAAAGGACAGCCTGCCCTTCTACCTGAAAGGAAGCAGGGATTAGGGGTCATGTGATGCTGCTAGTAATTATTTTATTACTCTTGATATTTTTATCAGTATATTATTGTGATACGCTGGCACTCTTGTAGACACTTTCAGTGAATTAATTCATTTCCTCCTCCCAACAGCCTTGAGAGGTAGATTCTGTTATCTTCATCATTTCCCATCTTATAGGTGATTTTAACCAAGGTACAGAGGGCAAAAATAACTTCCCCAGGTTGCACGGTAATGACCTAGCTAGAATCAGAATCCAGGCAGCCTGGGGCTGGCATCTGAGACCTTCGCTGTTGTGCTGGACTGTCTCTTGGCTTCCAAGTGGTGCTGAGTCATTAGGAAAGTTGTCTTTTGTTTGTCTCCGCATCCTTCTCTCTGGAGGTCAGGTGACAAAAGCAATGATCTAGCTCACAGAGTTTTTTAAACTCTGTGTGAAATATTTATGTATATAACAAATACTGATCCAGGGCACCCTTACTTTTCACTGCTTTGCATTTCATGCAGTCCTTCTTTTGATGAATCTTAAGCAATAGCCATATTTCGTGCATACCTGTTTTCGAATTGCTCTTTCATAGTTTCAGCTGGTACCTGAATGGCTCCCCCCTTCAGTAGCTGGAGGAGTACACTCTCTGTACAGGCACACAGGTGCCGTCTAGTGGTGGTCAAGAGAAGTGCAAGTTATTCAAGTATTCACGTAAAACACTGGAAGAAGACCTGGCTTTTCTCTTGTCTTGTGGTCTTTGGGACATGTTGCAATGAAAGTTGGGTATGTTATACCACAGTTTTTTGTAGGTTCCTTAAGATGTATAAAGATACGGTTCATGCATTATTGTTGTTAAATCGGGTGCTTTTAGAATGGAATTTAGGTCCTGGATCAGTACATCTTTAAAAGACTTGGGCAGGGGCGCCTGGGTGGCTCAGTTGGTTAAGCGACTGCCTTCGGCTCAGGTCATGATCCTGGAGTCCCGGGATCGAGTCCCGCATCGGGCTCCCTGCTCAGCGGGGAGCCTGCTTCTCCCTCTGACCCTCCCCCCTCTCATGCTCTCTGTCTCTCTCATTCTCTCTGTCTCAAATAAATAAATAAAATCTTAAAAAATAAAAAATAAATAAATAAAGACTTGGGCATTACAGAGCATCTCATTTTATTGAACTTTTTTCTTGTTCTGAGTTGTAGTCATTGAGGGTAATAAATACTTAATTGTCAAAGCTGGATATAATTAACAGAGTGAACGAATTTGTTGTCTCCATCTGCTTGCTGTTGCTAATGCTAGCCCTCAGACTTCCATATTTCCATTTCATGAAACAATCTACTGTTCCTCCATTAAGGAAGAAACCTATTATGTTGTTTTCTAAAGCTTTTATTTCATCAGGTAGTTTGTTAGCAGATGAGAGATTCTTACATGAACATGGAAGACGTGGGTGAAGGTGGATTGGAAACTGAGAGGATTATACACCACGTGACACGGTTGCCAAAACAGCAAGAGTTCTTAGTGGCCAAAACCCAGAACACAGCTCCCTCCACCATATATACAAGTCAGACACACGCTTGGGAGCCTTTGCTCCCTCCGTCGTGTATACAAGTCAGACACGCGCTTGGGAGCCTTTGCTCCCTCCGTCGTGTATACAAGTCAGACACGCGCTTGGGAGCCTTTGCTCCCTCCGTCGTGTATACAAGTCAGACACACGCTTGGGAGCCTTTGCTCCCTCCGTCGTGTATACAAGTCAGACACACGCTTGGGAGCCTTTGCCTGCTCCACGAACCAGGGAATATTAATGAGGACAGAGAGTAGTTAGAGATCAGCTCACTTACTGACACTCTGGATTCCAGACCCTGCTTGTATGAATGAGCATCCTTGATGATTTTTTGCCTTCACAAAGATGATTCCCAAATTTAGGTGTGCCATATTTTTGGTAGAACCTTTTCTGTTCTCCTGGGCAACTTTCCTCATTATAGTAACAACAATAATCATATTGGGTGCTTACTAATTATAGGGACTGTACAAAGTCCTTAATAGCCATGATTTCATTTAATACTCTTAAAATCCCTGTAAGGGATTATCTGTCTGTTTTCCAAATGAAAATAAGCAAGGCTTAGAAAACTAAAAAATATATTCAAGGCTAAACAGTAAATACTATTTACAGAATATTCATTCATCAGTCTGTACTCTGGAAGATTAAAATTAAAAGCATGAGCTATTTTTTATTTTTAAAAATTTATTTAAGTAATGTCTACACTCAGCCTGGGGTTCAAACTCACAACCCTGAGACCAAGAGTCATACGCTTTTCCGGCTGAGCCACCCAGGCACCCCAAGAGTTACGGCTTTCTAATTGTTGAGTCTTCATATAATGTTTGGCTTCTAGTAGGCATTTGATAAATGTTTATTTGATACCTGTGAACTCTTTCTTGGCCATCCAGACTTCTGGTTCTGATTTCTCCTCATGTGAAACAAACTAAAGTGGAAGAGTTAGTGGTGAGAATGAATCAGAAAGGAAAGAAGGTAAGGCAAATCCTAGAGCCAAAGGAGGAAAGAGGAGTGTGGCCGTAGCGGTGTTTCAGGAAGGAGATCTTCATTTTTTGGCCACAGGTTGACTCCGTAAGAAAGGTACAAGTTAATCTGGCTGGGACCACGATTCTGTTAACCTAAGCTGACACTCACTGGAGGTTCACGTTAAATTTGAGCTTTCCTTCCTGGCCCTCCATCTTTACATATTGCTAAATCTTTAAGTAAGTTAAATGCAAATACTACCTATCTGAGCCATCACTCCTGAGCCGTTAAGGATTAGCCCCAGTGAGTGATTTTTATGCCCCTTATGTTGAGTTTGGAAGGAAATGGCACGAACTCTCTCCCCTCTTTCCCTTTCTCCTTTTTCCCTCACTGGGTTTTGGAAAGGCCTATACTGTTCTTTGTGGCTGCTCTTCTTGATTCTCCTGTTTTCCCCATAAACCACATTCCCTAATTCTGCTGAGTCTCGTGTAACCAAGCACCACAGACGTGGCAATGTTTGACTCAAGAAGGGCTGTTAGCAGGCCTTGGAAACTGGTTCCCTGTGGCATTTCACAGTGTTGATCCTGGGTCTCTGCTTTGTACTTTATGCATTGGAGGGTCTTTGCAGAACTGTAGAGTTTTAGGACTTGTGCTACTTATGCTAAGGTACATTATTTGTGCATTTAACTACATTTAACGTGTTGGTCTTAAACTCTGATTTTTTTTTTATTACTCTGAATTTTTAATTTTGTTAATTGTATAGCTGTTCTCTGTTTTCTTTTTTAGCTGATAATTCTTATTGCCTGATAGTGCTCATTTTAACATTATTTGAGGGCTCTGATCCCCTGGATCCATGACATCAAATTTCTAACAAATTGATGCATAAACATGAGCCATGTTGTTCCAGGGTCTCTGGATTAACAAACCAAAATAATGTGACTAGATTTTGAGGTTGAAGTCCTATTTCCCAGGGCTTAAGAGGAGAGCATGGCCCGCTGCTCAGCTTGGCCGCCAACCTGGCATTTTAATTTTAATAAATGAGATTCTTTGAAGAGCATAAAGAGTTGATCACATGTGAACAAACGTTTAATGGGTGCATAAAACATTAATGCACCCATTAATGTTTTTTTCCACCAAAGTGGTTTCCAAAATTACCCTGGCTCTTGTACTTTTTGTGTGTGGATAGAGAGGACTCCTGTGCACCTGATGTACTTGATTTGCCAGCCTAATGGTTTGCCTTTTCCTGACCTCATGGAAACTGACAGGGGAAGGAGCCCAGCCCTGGAGATGGTTGCTCCAGTGACTTGGATGATTTCCAGATGAGCACCAGGAGATCTGGGTTGTTACCGTGCTGAGTGGGTTGTACAAGGGCTGGGTGTGCTCTTCCCTCATTGTCTCAGGACATGCACACTGCTTCTCATCAACCAGAAAAGGTTAATTTGGGGTTTAAAATTTAAGCAGCTCCTTTTTTTAAGGATGAAGAAGGGAAAATGAAGAATCGATTTTAGGACTAAAAATAAATAACTGTTCCAGAGAAGTATTCATGAACTGTTGATTGATTGTTTGCACAGTGGAAAAAAGATTAATCTCTCCACACATACTCATAACCCTCATCAAAATCCGCTTTCGGTGAAAGCGGACCGTATCCATGTCTGGCTCCCTGAGAATGTGAGCTACTTGGGGCAAACTCTCTCTCATCCAGCCTTCTTTTTCTGTATCTCCTAATTCCTGGCACAATGCCCCACACTCAGGAGGCTTTCCTAAAGATACTCTTCTGATGGAGTAGAGACAGAATGAAGAAATACATTTGAAGAACTTGACTGCAGAGAGCCAAATGAATTCCATTTGTACCCATTCAGAAGTAGTATTTGTAAGATGACACGTAGGATTCAGTTGCCTAATGAGCTCAGCAATATGTTAGGAGGAAAGAAAGATGAACACAGATTCAAATTAAGTTGCTCTTAATCTGAACAGAAATTTTCGAATCTTAGAATTTCAGTGCTTAATGTTGGAAATCATTTGAGTAATGAAGTCCAAATGTATTTCTGTGTTTTCTGTAGTTATTTTATAAAATGTTTGAAAATATTTCAGTTTTAGAATTTAAGGAGACAGACTTACCTGCTGTGACAAAAGCACATGTGATAAAAATATCAGCAAGTCCTTGGTTTAGCTTTGAGTAACACTAGACATGCTACTTAACACCTTGGTACCACCATTTATAGAATGGGAAGAACATTGATATATAAGATACCATTTTCTATAGTATAATTGAATATTAGTCTTTCTACTTCCTACCTAAAAAGTATAGAAATGTCCTAAGTTGTATAAATTTTTTTCTTCTTGTGGTTTTAATTTTGTCAAAATGAATAGAAACAGAAATAAAAATTTTAGGACATCCTTTTAATGCACTTTAATATTAAATAATAGAATACATCAGTCTTTAAAATGTGCAGACTCAGATTATTTTGGAGATTTTAATAAACTTCACATTTTATTTTTGAATTTTTGATTTTTATTTTTAAAGTTTATTTACTTTAAGTAATCTCTGTGTGCTACTTATGCTAAGGTACACGAACTCAAAACCCTGAGATCAAGAGTTGCATGCTCCCCCAACTAAGCCAGCCAGGCACCCTTATTTTTGGATTTTTAAATGTTTAAATTCACTCTAAAATTATTTTTATCTTTTTTTATTCTAAGTTTTTTCCACATTGGATATAACTTTCAAGGATGATTTTTCCCTTATGAAGTATTAGATGTGTTTGTATGTTTATTATTATTTAGAGAAATATAATATAGAAATATATTCAGTTTAGAAATATAACTACCATATAATCCAGCAGTCCCACTTCTGGGTATATATCAAAAGGTAATGAAATCAGTATCTTGAAGAGATAACTGTTATGCACCTCCATGTTCATTGCAGCATTATTCACAATAGCCAAGATATAAAAACAACCTAAATGTCTGCTGATGGGTGAATGGACAAAGAAAATATGGCCTATATACACAATGGAATATTATTCAGCCTTAAAAAGGAAGGAAATCCTCCCATTTGCACAACATGAATGAGCCTAGAGGATGTTATGCTAAGTGAAATAAGCCAGATACAGAAAGACAGTTACTGCATGATTTCACGAATGTATGGAATCCAAAATAGTTGAACCCATAGAAGCAGAGAGTAGAATGGTGGTTGCCAGGGGCTCAGGGGTGGGGGATATGGGGAGATGCTGCTCAGGGGTACAAAGTTGCACATATGCAAGATGAATTAAGTTCTGGAGATCTGATGTACAGCATGGTGATGATACTTATCAATACTGTATTATATACTTGAGATTTCCTAAGATCTTGTTTTCAACACACATACCTACACAAAAATGGTAACTGTGAGATGATAGAATATGTTTATTAGCTTGATTGTAGAAATCACTTCGCGATGTATACATATGTCAAACATCAACTCATATACCTTAAATATATACAACTTCTGTTCATCAACTGTACCTCAGCAAAGCTGGGGAGAAAAAAAAATACATTATTTCTCAGTAGTATTTATTTTTGTCCCAAGCAAGTACTCTATAATTAAATATTATCATAAATATTTATATTTAAATGTATTTATATCATTAAACTCGAATATGTTCTAAAACATGTCATTTAAAATGTATAACCATTTATATCCTCAAAAACCTGAAAAAGTTTTTGTTTCTGTATGTATGGGATGGACTTTGGATTTCATATTGTGATAGTTAATGAGCACCAGTAGAGGGAGCTCCAACTCCTCTTTCTTGGTGAATTTAGCAGTCAACCTGAAAATAGTTAATGGAAAGGGCACACATAGAAATAAACTTAAATTACACATGGTTATAAAACTTTTTAAAGGTACGAAAGGGTGACAATTATAATTATCTTTACGTTTGAGGGAAAAAATAAGCTCGCTTTGATTTCCATGCTTTTGAAGGTAGCTAACCCTCCAATAACTAAACAAAAAACTTCTATGTAGTGTAACCTCTTACAAGTGATCCATTAGGCAACCCCCAAGGCTTTTAGGATCAAGAATCTATCTCTGGTCGGTTGAGGAGGAGGACGAAGAGTAGTAGAGTTAATGTTATTGTTTGAAGAGAGGTTAAGTAAAATTGTAAATAACTGGTAGATAGTCACAGTAGCAAAGCCACACAGAGGTGAATTGCTGAGTCACTATGTAGGATAGGAGAGGAAAAAACATCTCATTTTACATAAAACTGTTAGGCATCCAAAAGATTTTTAAACCAAAATCTGCAAAGGCTCTGGAGGGCTGATATCTAGAGGGCAGGACCAAATTATTACCTGTCAGTTTCTTTATAGACCCCAGAAGAAAGTATCACGTGAGGCTGCTGGCTTACAACAACGTAGAAGATGGCTATCAGGCGGATCAGACCGTCAGCACTCCGGGATGCGTGTGTAAGTAAGAGTTAGGGTAGCACGTTTCACTCTGTGTGGCTCACGGTCCTTGTTCTCCTCTTCCTTCTGTAAATTTAAGTCTCATCACTACTTGGAATTGTTGGTGGTTTTCTATCTTCCGTGGCACCTAACATAGTTATTTTGAACAAGTACGTGTTCAAACTAAATATTTAAGTGAGATGTATTTAATTATAAGAACTTATTTTACTTTTGCAAGCAAAAGACCTTTAGTAATTTAACTGGGAAAAATAACCCTGAATACCTATCTGCTCTAATCTTGAGGCTGTTTATTTCCTTCCAATTACAATGTTCAGTTTTACTGCTGCTAAGACCTGTTTGGTTTTATTGCCACTGAAGAGAGGGTGTCCGTTTAGTTTTAAGTCCATTGCTGGCCTTCTGAATGTCTTTGGCAAGTAGTTTGTCTTCTTGGTGCTTCTGTTTTAATATTTGATTCCTTATCTAACTCATGGAAGAGTTGCTCATAATTGAATGATACATCTCTAGATGTATCTATGAACCTCTTTAATGAAAGAAAGACCTAAAGTCAACTTAATAGGGTGGGGAATTGTGATTTTATCATTTTACCACTTTCTGCAGTAATATGCTGTACAGTAAATTAACATTGTCTTTTTTGATAGCTGTCCGTGATCGCATGGTTCCTCCACCACCACCACCCCACCATCTCTATGCGAAGGCTAACTCTTCATCTTCCATCTTCCTGCACTGGAGGAGGCCTGCGTTCACCACTGCACAAATAATTAACTACACCATCCGCTGTAACCCTGTTGGCCTGCAGAATGCTTCTTTGGTCCTGTACCTTCAAACGTACGTAGCTTCTATTAATGGTGGTTTTCTTTGCTCTTCTCCCTCTTCCCACTTATTTCTTACCATCTTGGGCCAGGTTGACCTTTAGCTGTAAGCACCTGTCTCAGGACTTATCTTACTTATAAAATGGCTGGGAGTTTTGTATCTTTACCATATTCAGTTCTGAAAACTGCATCTTCTGACATTTAGTTTCTATAAATGAATTTTTTGTTTGTTTCCTCAGCCTCATGCAACAAGATTAGGCAAGAAGATATTATTACTTTCAAGTGGCTACCCTTAGCATGTTTAAAGGAAAAAACAAAAGACCACTTTCATGCTGGCATCAAAAAATAAAGCTTATTTTGTCTTCTTGGTTATAGTTAGAAAAATGCCCATGATTATGGTTTAAAAGAATGATTTGACTTCCAGTATTTCAGAGGAAATCCCTTTGTATTGGGATATTTCTATACTGCCAATTCCATAGTTTCCTCTCAGGGCAATTCGTAGGCTAATTTCTATAGGATAATACCAAATGTAGTATTTTAATAGAAGAGATTGCTTTTTTAGTCTAAAAAAATTGGTTTTAAAGAAAATGAGATGATAATAACAGTATGCTTACCTATATTGACTGGAAATACTGATAATCTTTTAGAAACAAAGTACTACCAGCATTAACAACTTCATTACTCATTTTATAGATCAGAAACTCACATGTTGGTTCAAGGTCTAGAACCAAACACCAAATATGAATTTGCTGTACGACTGCATGTGGATCAGCTTTCTAGCCCCTGGAGCCCCGTTGTCTACCATTCGACCCTTCCAGAAGGTACAGACATTTATCTAAATGTTTAAGAAATAGATAGATCACTTTAGGAGCACCTGGGTGGCTCAGTTGGTTGAGCATCTACCTTCAGCTCAGGTCATGATCTCAGGGTCCTGGGATCGAGCCCTGTGTCAGGCTCTCTGTTCAGCGGGGAGCCTGCTTCTCCCTCTGCCCTCTGCCTGCTTGTGTTCTCTCTTTCTCTCTCTCTCTCAAATAAATAAAATCTTAAAATAGGTCTTTAAAGAAGATACTACCCGGTTACCACCCTGGTTAACATGTATGCATTTGTTTTGTTTCTTAACTTTTGAAATGTATTTTGTTTTATTATAGTAAATGTTTTTTCCTCTCACTGTATATATTACACAAGCCAGTGGGCTTAAATTTAATGTCTCTTTGGGGAAACACTACATTTTCTAAAATCAGGTGTACTCTTCAAGACTGAACCCAAATAATTTAAAATGGAAGTAAGTGAATAGTGTACTTAATGATGTTGGGAGCCCATATTAGAAGTAACGTGTGTGGTGGCTTGATCCTGTGCATAGTGCGGTGGTTTGGATATCTGATCGAACACCATTTCTGGAGCTTACCTCTGTCTCTCGCTAAGGTATTTCATGTCTGTGGACCTGCATTTCCTTTTCTCTAGAATGAGGGTGAGGGGGTAAATGATCTATGTAAGGACCATCACAACTATTCTAATTATGCTGAGAGAAAGCAAAGCAAAGACATGAACTTCAGTGAGCATAGGGCCTGTTGGGTGTGGTTTTGGCTATATTCCATATAGGATGTGATGCCAAAAACCAGCTCTTCACACTTTTAGCTCGTACTAAACATGTGGTCAACTAAAATCCCAAGCCTTGACTACTTTTGCAGATATAAAGTATTAGTCTAAGGTCTGCCCTGTAAACTCACTGATTCACAACTTTTTGGAGAATAACTAAATGTTTTGGTCTCAGAAGTATTATCTTCAGTGGTTTCCTAAATCAGGTGAAATATATATTCTGTACGTTTTAGTAAGAAATGTAGTTTAGATTCAATACCTAATGGGGTGAGACTCAATACCTAATGGGCAGGTGCTGCTGGTGGAATTGTAAACCTTTCTAGTTATCAGTTTGGCAAAACAATATCAAAAGCCCTAAAAATTCTTATGCCCTTTGACTTAGTAATTCTCCATCTAGGAATCTACCATCTCCTTTTTTTCTTTCTTTCTTTTTTTTTTTTTTTGATGTTTTAAACATTATAAAAATGAAATTAGCTCTCAAAAAAAGAAAAAAATAGTGTTTTTTTACTTTTTTTTTTTTTTTAAGATTTTATTTATTTGACAGAGAGAAACATAGCGAGAGAGGGAACACAAGCAGGGGGAGTAGGAGAGGGAGAAGCAGGCTTCCTGCAGAGCAGGGAGCCCGATGTGGGGCTCGATCCCAGGACCCTGGGACCATGACCTGAGCCGAAGGCAGACGCCCAACGACTGAGCCACCCAGGCGCCCCAGTGTTTTTTACTCTTATCATTAATGATCTGTAAAAGCTGTGATTCTGAGATGTTTTTATAGTGGTTTCTAGTTTTTCACACTCTTTTCCCTGAGTTTTCAGTCTGTTAGCCAGGTGTTTGAGTGTTTATCACCATTTAATCCTGGTAATACAGTATTTTCTCCATGTGTGCACAGCACCTGCAGGCCCACCGATTGGAGTAAAGGTGACATTGATAGAAGATGACACTGCTCTGGTTTCTTGGAAACCTCCTGATGGTCCAGAGACCGTGGTGACGCGCTATACCATCTTGTACGCGTCCAGGAAGGCCTGGATTGCAGGAGAGTGGCAGGTCCTACACCGAGAAGGTAAATATGAGCATAAATTATCAAAGAGGATGAAAAGTAAGATTATCGACGGTAAGGAAACAAACAGAAAGAAGGATCTCGAGTTTGTTTTGAATTTATATTTATGAAGTAACAGATGATAAAGGATTTGGGTTTTATTCACAGAGCATTGGGAAATCATCAGCATATTTTAAGCATGAGCATATGATTCACATTCCAGAAAGATCACTCTTGACTATTGTGACTAGAACGGGTTTGGTGCAGGAGGGATGGGTCAGAATAATGTAGAGACTAGGAGGTGACTACAGTGGTCCAGACTATAAGCCTGGATTAGGATACCGAGGATTGAGATGGAAAGGAGAGGATGGTCAAATGACAGTAGCTTAAGTAGAGGAAGAATGGGGCAAGGAAGGAAGAATTGTTATAGATGACTACCAGATTTCCAGTGGTGGTGTGTCTTGCGCTGGAGTAGCGAACACTGGAAGAAGATCTGGTTTAAGGGAGCAGACTTTTGTACTAAAATGGTCCACATACAAATAAATTGGCCCATATGAATATCAGGGTCCCACTTAAGTACTTAATTCAGACATGCATGCTGGGAAAAGAACAGTTTGCTAAGCAATTAAAAGCTTCAGAAGGATTTCAAGAAGGAAATTTGTTGGCCATCTACATATTCTAAACACTTTTACAGTACTAGGCATTTGCACATACATTTTACCTTTTAAAGGGAACATTTACCTAATTAGGATGAACTTTAAAGACCTGTGGATTTACGATAAAACTCTCTATGCAATTGTAAAGCAAACAAATGGTGACTTTAGTTGGAATTTTAATAGTCGTATATTCATGTTTTCATTATGCCAAAGCCCCACTAAGTAATATTTTCCTAGTCACTGAAGAGACTTGAAAGTAGTTAAGTACTTGCTGGCAATACAGTTTTATATTTGCATCAGTTATCAATTGCTACCTAACAGACCACTTTAAAAATTAGCCATCCTAGTTTCTCACAGTTCTGTGAGTCAGCAGTTTGGACTGGGATCAGCGGGGCACTTCTTCTCTTGGTCTCTCCTGAGGTCACTCATGAGACTGAAATCATCTCATGGTTTCAACAGAGTGTGAGTAGCTCAAAAACAGCAAGAGAGAGTTCCAGCATCAGGAAGAGAGTGAGGAAGCTGCACGTACAAAGCTTTGCAGGCCTCTGTTTGTATCACGCTCGCTAACGTCCCACTGGGCAAAGCAGAGCAGGTAGCCAAGCCCAGACTTAGTGCGGGACCAGACTGCCCACGGGTGTGGACTGATGGAGGTACAATTTATTTGGGGCTGTTAGTCTTACAAACTACCACAATATTCTTTTTTTTTTTTTTTTAACTTTTTTTTTTTTTAAAGATTTATTTATTTATTTGAGAGAGCGAGAATGAGAGAGAGAGTGAGCACATGAGAGGGGGAGGGTCAGAGGGAGAAGCAGACTCCCTGCCGAGCAGGGAGCCTGATGCAGGACTCAATCCCGGGACTCCAGGATCATGACCTGAGCCGAAGGCAGTCGCTTAACCAACTGAGCCACCCAGGCGCCCAACTACCACAATATTCTTAAAATGTACAGTTTACTTTTAGTTAATTCCAGAATGAATTATTGACACATTTGACCCTGACTAACCTGATTTATCACATGAGCACTTCTTCCCTTTAGCTCTTCATTTGTACCTGCCTAAAAAGAAACAGTATTTTGTTCCGGTTCCTTTTAACACATTCATTTGTCAGTTTCAGACAAGGCTCAGAAAACAACATTTTGCCTCATTGATTACCCAGTAGTGAAATGGGTTGTAATTGCAGGTTTTTACACCTATATAAGCTGTTCTAACTACATAATCATGCATGGGAGGGGGAAAAAAATCTATTTTTGCCATTATCCTACTTTTGTGATTTTAAGAAAAATTCTCAGCAAAAAGCTATACCATCTTGTACACGTCCTTTTTTATAGCTAATGCTAGTACTTCATAGAGGACGCAATAAGCAATATAGGTAAAAAAGAGTTGAGTTTATTTTTTTGAGTAAAAAACATAAAGGGGGGGCACCTGGGTGGCTCAGTCGTTAAGCGTCTGCCTTCGGCTCAGGTCATGATCCCAAGGTTCTGGGATCGAGCTCCGCATCGGGCTCCTTGCTCTGTGGGAAGCCTGCTTCTCCCTCTCCCACTCCCCCTGCTTGTGCTCCCTCTCTTGCTGTGTCTCTCTGTGTCAAATAAATAAATAAAATCTTTTAAAAAAAAAAAAGGGTTTGAGTCACCCACTTTTATTTTTATTTATTTATTTATTAAGATTTTATGTCTAAGTAAGCTCTGCACCCAGTGTGGGGCTTGAACTCACAACCCCGAAATCAAAAGTCACGTGCCCCACCAACTGAGCCAGACAGGTGCCCCTTGAGTCACTCACTCACTTTTAAACCAAAAGCAAAAAATATATCATGGCATTTAAATAAAAAAATAAAATATAAAATGGTCTTTAATGTCTGATTATGGCAACTTTTGGAAAAGGTGAAAGTGTAGAAAAAGATGAGGAAAGCAGAAGAGGGAGAATATCAGTATTTCTTTCCTATATATCTACTAATCTTCTATACATGTTTTGTTTATACATATTTATGTGTATAATTAATTCACATATTGCCAAGTGGAATAAGATAAAACATTTTAAAAATGTTCCTGATGACCAAATAATATTTGTGGCTAAAAATGTACATGGTCAAATGGTTGAGCAGAGATGTGATATGAAATCATACTTGTGTGTAATTTAAAGTGAATCAGAAATTAACAGCCTTCACCTTTCTGATATGCAGTAAATCAGCACAAACTAGTCAGTTCTTTTAAAATCTAAAAGGCACTATAGAAAGTCATGCCCTATAGTACAGCAGTTCCTGAACTCTGTTCCTCATAGCATGAATTTCTCACAATTGTAAAGACGCTCCTTCTTCAAAAAAAAAGTTACATGACTAAATAAATTTAACCTAAATAAATATGTCATTTCCTCCTATTAGAGATGCACATTGGAAATTAATTTTCTTCAATAAAGGAATTTAACTCAACATTTACCAAGTAAATCAGAATACCAATAGTAGGAACAGATTGATTTATTAAATGAATTATTGAGTGATTACTGTGTGGCAGGCTCTTTTCTAAGCGTTGGCAATACCACAGTGAACAAAACAATGTTCTTTCCCCTTTGAAGCTTATATCTCAGTAACACCAAATATGTAGATATTTAGGTACTATTATAAGTGGTATTAAAAAAGCTGCAAGTGAGGCGGAAGAGACAGAATGATGGGGGTAGCAAGGTTAGGTCCTTTTGGAAGAAACATCTAAGTGGAGCCGTGTGAGTATTGGAGGAAGTGCAAAGGCCCTGAGACAGAAGCGTGCTTGGCATTAGAGGAACAACAAGAAAGCAGGGAGCCTAGAGTGAGGGGAAGAGCAGGCAGTAGGAAATCAATGGGGAGGAAACTAAGGGCAGATTTTGTAGACCACAGATTTTATTTTAGAGAGATGAAAGACATCGAAGACTTTTGATCAGATTTACATTTTGAAAGGATTACTTTGTCAACTACCTCAAAGACTGATTATAAGTTGGTAAATGTAGAAGCTGAGAGACCACTGAATATACAGGTGTCCATGTGAGAGTTAGTGGGCATTTGGACAAGGGTGATAACGAGGAAGGTAATAAGAAGCTATTAGAACATAATTTGAAAGAACGGCCTATGAGGTTTACTGCAGATTGATGAGGAGTGTAAGGAAAGAAAGAAGCAGAACTGACGGGGGAAATCAGAGGTTTGGTTTTTGTTTTTTTTTTCAAAGCCTTTTTTTTTTAATTATGTTGTATTGATCACCATACATTACATCATTAGTTTTTGATGTAGTGTTCCATGATTCATTGTTTGCGTATAACCCGCAGTGCTCCATTCAGTACGTGCCCTCCTCAATACCCATCACCAGGCTGACCCATTCCCCATCCCCCTCCCCTCTAGAACCCTCAGTTTGTTTCTCAGAGTCCATAGTCTGTCATGGTTCGTTTCCCCCTCTGATTTCCCCCCTTCATTTTTCCCTTCCTGCTATCTTCTTCTTTTTTTTTTTTAATTTTTTTTATTCTTATATTATCCCCATACATTACATCATTAGTTTTAGATGTAGTGTTCCATGATTCATTGTTTGTGCATAACACCCAGTGCTCCATGCAGAACGTGCCCTCCCTAATACCCATCACCAGGCTAACCCATCCCCCACCCCCCTCCCCTCTAGAACCCTCAGTTTGTTTTTCAGAGTTCATCATCTCTCACGGTTCGTCTCCCCCTCCGATTCCCCCCCTTCATTCTTCCCCTCCTGCTACCTTCTTTTTTTTTTTTTTTTTTTAACATATAATGTATTATTTGTTTCACAGGTGCAGTCAACAAAACCAAAAGAGGTTTGGTTTTTAACATGTTAAATTTGAGATGCGTCCTAGATGTCCGAGTAGAGAGGTTGATTAAGCAGTGGGAGGGTTAAGTTCATGGGAGAGGTACAGAAAGGTATACTAGTGGTATAACTAGGTAGATGATTTTTAAGACTGTGGAACTGGAAAACAATCACTTACAGAGTGTAGACGGAAGTGAGTTCTGAGACTGCATTCTGGAGCACTTCTCCAACCTCAAAATCTTACCCCGTGCTTTTTTATCCTCCACGAACACTCCTTTGGCGACAAATAGCTCATATTTTAATATAAGTTCAATTTGGCACTTACTGAGAATTATCTCGTACAAGCATTATGCCAGCCACCTTAAGCTGTTCAAATATGAAAAAAATTTCTGTTCTCCAGAAGGGGGAGGATCAGAGGCGAGGAAGAAGACTCACTTTCATGGAGTAAATACACTTATGTCAGAGACTTGCCAGTGGTAGTTTATTTAATCCTTTCCAATAACTATATGAGGTGGGAATTATTGCCCCCATGAGGAAATTAAAGTTCAGTAATGTGCCCCAAGTCACAAATTACTTAGTTGGTAGCATGCCAGCATTTGATCAACATTGATCCAACACTGAGCCTATTGTACTGTCTGGTTTCTGAAACTCCTAAAATAGCTGAAGATTCAGACACATATGAAAGGCAGTGGACTGGCATAATCACACTAACCGAGATTCAGATAGTGTGCTGAGAGAAGAGAAGGACAGGCAGATCACTTTAATATTTGGGAACTGCTTTGAGTTCACTGCTTTTTTCCTCATAAAGAAGCCAGAATGTTAGTTTCCTTTTTGTGTGTGAAGGAACACTCTTTTTGTGGAAGGAAGGGGAGCACTTGCACACATCCACACAGCTCACTTGCTTATAAAACCTGAATTAAATGAAAAGACTTTTTGGGGAACCTGAGTGGCTCAGTCGGTTGGGCATCTGCCTTCAGCTCAGGTCATGATCTCAGGGTCCTGGGATCGAGCCCCGCATCTGGCTCTCAGCAGGGAATCGGCTTCTTCCTCTCACTCTCCCTCTCTCTCAAATAAATAAATAAAATCTTAAAAAAAAAAAAAAAGACTTTTAATTTCAGGTAGGGACTGGTTTTTGCCAAGCATTTTTAAAAATTAAATGTGAAGTATTCTGTGCTAAAATGGAAACTCAATTTATTTATATGTCTCTTGTGAAGAAATTGAAATGTTCTTCCTTCTAGTTAATTGTAACACGTCACAGTACATCTTTGGTTTTTATTCACCTGTCTGAGAACATGGTAACAGTAGAAAGACTCTTCCTCATTCTAAATAAGAGTCAGCTTGTTTACTTAACATTTGTGTACTCAAGTAGCTCACACTCTCTTCAGGCCAGACTGAAACCAGAGAACATGAAAACAAGCCGTGTTCAGCCCTCGCAGAGCTGCTTGGTTGAGCTGCCTCCCGCCATGTGACCTCAGAGGTGGCCTCCGAATCCTGACCTGAGCTCTGAGATCACCCCACATTTCACTTGCATAATGAAATACACTCTAGCAAGTGTAGAATAGTCCAGTCTGGCCTGGAGGTGACTGCTACAAGCTGTCGTTAAGCTCTTCAGAGCTATTGCAAGGATGCTCTGGGAGGGTGGGGGGAGTGAGATGACGTCACCCGAGGGAAGCTAGGTTCCCTGTGAATATCAACTCACAAATGCAGTGCATACTGGAACAACTTTGTGGTTGAATTCTCTTACACCTATGTTCTTTTTTTTT
This sequence comes from Mirounga leonina, assembly GCF_011800145.1. NCBI lineage: Eukaryota > Metazoa > Chordata > Mammalia > Carnivora > Phocidae > Mirounga > Mirounga leonina. Next base: position 30,989,940 of record NW_023270839.1, on the reverse strand, counting down.
AATTTTTAAAAAATTTTTTTTAAAGATTTTTATTTATTTATTTGAGACAGAGAGAATGAGAGAGACAGAGAGCACACGAGAGGGGGGAGGGTCAGAGGGAGAAGCAGGCTCCCCGCCGAGCAGGGAGTCCGATGCGGGACTCGATCCCGGGACTCCAGGATCATGACCTGAGCCGAAGGCAGTCGCTTAACCAACTGAGCCACCCAGGCGCCCTACACCTATGTTCTTAACATGAGAGTTCATTCCTAGGGTGGGCGTCCCCTTTGTAAGAAAAATACTTCCAGGCCATGGCAGAACTAAGAGCAGAAAGACCCGTCAAGGAATAGTAGTACACACATAGCAATCCTTCTTAGCCATCATGCCAACAGAGAAAATGCCTTTGATATCAAATATCATATATAAATTCAAGTGATGGTGACTTTGGAGAGAAGTAGATGCTGTGCAGGTTACTGGTGGTCGTTTTGGTAGTTAACCTGAGGTCTAGGTCTTCAACACTCTGAGGTTCCTATATAACTTTGGAATTTTCTTTCCTGTTCATTCCCAAGAAATCTTAGATAATGATTGGGTGAGTGAGAAATATATTCATACTTTCAAAAATAATTGTTTCTAATTTAAGAACAAGATCATCTGTCACAGTGATTACCATTAGTAGTTTAAACATTTTCTTTTTCAGTTTTATTTTTTTTTTTTAGTAATCTCTTCACCCAGTGTAGGGCTCACACTCACAACCCCAACATTAAGAGTCACATGCTCTACCAACTAGCCAGCCAGGGGCCCCTAAACATTTCTAAAAGAAAAAAAGCCTTTCACATTGGATCTAGAAAATCTAACTATGACTGTTGAATCTGGGTTCATTATAAACGTTCTCTCTTTACCTATGTTTGAAATACTCTATTCTAAAATGTTTTTAATGCTGTTTGTATCCAATTTTATAAATTTTGGGGGGGGGTAAAAAAATATATTAAAACGTAAACAAAAAAACCTATTACTTTAGAACACTACTCCTAAAACAAAATTACAGAGAAAGATTGTATAGAGGCAGCGTGCATGATACAAAGTTAAGTGAAAACTCTAAAATATAAAAAATGCCTGTAGTGGGCGCCTGGGTGGCTCAGTTGGTTAAGCGACTGCCTTCGGCTCAGGTCATGATCCTGGAGTCCCGGGATTGAGTCCCGCATCGGGCTCCCCCTGCTCAGCGGAGAGTCTGCTTCTCCCTCTGACCCTCCTCCTTCTCATGCTCTCTGTCTCTCATTCTCTCTCTCGCAAAAAAAAAAAGCCTGTAGTAAATACGTACCCACATATGTACGGTGCACGCATGGGCATGCACATGCGTGCACACACACACACACAAATATACCAAGATGTTAACAAAGGGAGATTAGATTGTCCTCTTATTTCTATCTGTCTGTGGATTCCAAACGCTCTACAATGAACATGGTGTTCCTTTTATAATCAGAAAATATTTGTTAAATAAAGGACCACGATGGTATGTTTGAAAGAATGAATAAAAGATAAAAAAAATTAATGTTTACTTAATTTGCAATCGATCTCTTTATAGGGGCAATCACCATGGCTTTGTTAGAAAACCTGGTGGCAGGAAATGTGTACATTGTCAAGATATCTGCATCCAATGAGGTGGGAGAAGGGCCCTTTTCAAACTCGGTGGAGCTGGCAGTCCTTCCGAAGGAAACCCCTGATTCTAATCAGAGGCCCAAGCGTTTGGATTCTGCCGATGCCAAAGGTCTGTACGCCACCACAGTTACTGAGCTTTCTGAAGAACGTTCAGTGTTTCTTCAGCTCTCCTGCACTGTATTTCTGCTCCTCCCGCAGCCATATCCCTGCACTTGGTCTCTTGAATTGTTGCCGGTGCGGTTCTGATGCTGTGAAGCTACGGGCTGTCCCTTGCCCTCCACAGGGAGACCAGCTTACCTCCCAGTCAGCTGCCGTTTTCACCACTGTGTCCCAGTTACTCCTCTTCCCAGCTGCACAGCCACCACGACCGAGGAGCCACGGCCCCGAAAACCGATGGGAGTAGCTTCCAGGGAGGGTTCACGGAAATAAACAGCTGCGCTGGCTATGGTGTTCAAGCTGAGAGCGTGGTTTTCATTAAGAGTTGTTGCCACAGAAAAACGGCCTTTCTGGAGAGAAAGTTGTTTCTCTCCAGAAAAGCAGTTGGAAGAAGTATCTTTAAAAGAGCCACCCTCAGGGGCACTTGGGTGGCTCAGAGGGTTAAGCGTCTGCCTTCGGCTCAGGTCATGATCCCGGGGTCCTCAGGTCACGTCCCTGGGTCTTGGTATCGAGCCCCATGTCGGGCTTCCTGGCTCAGCGGGAAGCCGCTTCTCCCTCTTTCTCTTCCTCTGCCACTCCCCCTGCTTGTGCTCTCTCTCTCTCTACCTCTGTGTCTCAAATGAATTTAAAAAAAAAATCTTAAAAAAAAAAAAAAAAGAGCCACCCTCACTCCAGGGCAACTGTCCTGTCCCAAAGGAAGCCAGGGCCCCCCCTGTGGTACAGGACAAGAAACCATCTTTTCCTCTTCTTGGGGTGGGGGGAGTGCGCCTGCAGAGGGCGATGGGGCTTTAAATGGAGGAAATGTCAGCTGAACTCAACAGGATTAAGGGTAGCTCCTCAGATGCCTCAGTGCCGTGTGTGTGTGTGTGCGCGCACATACGTAAGTATGTACGTACGTACACAGATGGGTTTAAGCATTGGAGGGAGGCAGCGGTGGTAGCTCCCTTATCATGGGAAAAGGAGAGCAAGGCTCATAGTCCCTTCTCAAATACCTGCTACTCAGAATGTCTATGGACCAGCAGCATGAGTATTACCCAAGAGCTTGTTAGATGTGCAGAATCATGGGCCCCACCCCAGACATAGTGAATCAGAATCTGTATTTTAACATATCCCCTAGTGATCATGTGAACATTAAAGTTTGAGGAGCACTGCTATGTAAATGCAGATATGGACACGGGAAACTCATCTTTAATATACAGATCTGCTTTTAAGGTAACATGACGTGAAAGTTACCATTTGGTTCAAGAAACGTCTATGCTTTGTGCCTTTTAGCATTATAAGTTATTAACTGATGTTCGTGTTTCATATAATAATACAGCATTTAGAATTGGTAATTTGGAATCTTCAGTATGGGAATATATAAACTGATCTTTGAGATTACTAATAAAAAGAGTAATATGTGTCTTTTCTTCTTGGACACATACTGTCAAACATTTTCCTCGGAGAGGAAGAAAAATTATAGAAAAGCAAATAGCTATCTTAGAATTATAATAAATGGACTCATTTATTTTTCTGATTGATACTGAGTAAATGTGTTTCTGCTTTTAGTTTATTCAGGCTATTACCATCTGGACCAAAAATCAATGACTGGCATTGCTGTAGGCGTTGGTATAGCCTTGACCTGCATCCTCATCTGTGTTCTCATCTTGATATACCGAAGTAAAGCCAGGTGTGTTCCCGTGGAGAGACATGTTGAGGTGGTTAAAAAACATTTAAATTACAGTAACCACCAGAAGCAAATTGAAATCCAGTGCCTTCTAGAGTAACTGGGATTTTCCACTTTCAAATAATGTTACTTGAGTTCTTTTTTTTAAAATTTTTTATTGTTATGTTAATCACCATGCATTACATCATTAGTTTTCCATGTAGTGTTCCATGATTCATTGTTTGTGCATAACACCCAGTGCTCCATGCAGTACGTGCCCTCTTTAATACCTATCACCAGGCTAACCCATCCCCCCACCACCCTCCCCTCTAGAACCCTCACTTTGTTTTTCAGAGTCCATCGTCTCTCATGGCTCATCTCCCCCTCCGATTTCCCCCCCTTCATTCTTCCCCTTCTGCTATCTTCTTTTTTTTTTCTTAACATATATTGCATTATTTGTTTCAGAGGTACAGATCTGTGATTCAACAGTCTTGCACAATTCACAGCACTCACCATAGCACATACCCTCCCCAATGTCTATCACCCAGCCACCCCATCCCTCCCACCCCACACCACTCCAGCAACCCTCAGTTTGTTTTTCAGAGTCCATCGTCTCTCATGGCTCATCTCCCCCTCCGATTTCCCCCCTTCATTCTTCCCTTCCTGCTATCTTCTTCGTCGTCGTCTTTTTTTTTTTTAACATATATTATTTGTTTCAGAGGTACAGATCTGTGATTCATCAGTCTTGCACAATTCACAGCACTCACCATAGCACATACCCTCCCCAATGTCTATCACCCAGCCACCCCATCCCTCCCACCCCCCACCACTCCAGCAACGCTCAGTTGTTACTTGAATTCTTAATTGCTACAGAGATGTGCTCACTTTGCAAGGAGATTTTTTTTTTTTTTTGCCATTTGAAAAAAATTACTGTGCCAATAAGATGTTCTTAAATGAGGCCCTAGTTTCTTCATGTACTTTTCATTTTGAGAAGTACAAAGTATATCCTTTGGTTTCTTTTTTAAAATGGCACACGTCATCTGATGCATATGCTGACTGTGAGGAGATTCATTACTGTCCGGAATATTTTCATATCTAAGTAGCCTGCCATTGAGAGCTCCTCCCTTATTTCCATAGGACATGTGTTCGGAATTCTCTAGACATGGGGTTAAGATACATGTGATAACTAGGGATTTGTTCTCTGTAAACTCTCTTAGGCAATCTCATTTGTAGTTTGGCTAAATTCTCAGCGTGCAGTAAGTTTGTCTATTTCTAACCTTTTATATTTTGGCTTTTGCTTTCATGGTTCCTTATTGTATTTAAAAAAAAATCAAAGTCAGGTACACATTATTTTTGGATAATCCTTATCGCTAGACTCCCTCCATTAGCCTTGACTATCAGGATTTACTCTTTATGTATGGTACTTGTATATAAAAACATACTCAGAAAACATATTATGTTAGAGAAAGAATTCTAACATCTTGTTGTATATTTGATTAACATAGTTTTGCTGTACAAGTTTCTCACTTGAAGAATATTTTTATAAAATCTTTCTGTACATTGTTCTACTGATACCTAAATCTTGCAGAAGTGCTGCTGTAAATTTGCCATCATTAACTGGCAAGTGAATTGTTATGTTAGTGTGACAATCAGGCAGACCTGAAAGAGAACATGTAAATTTTAAAATTATAATTTCCACATAAATTTGAAGTAATCAACAGTAATAAATAATAGTACTTTGTAAATATTAAGGTTTTTATTAAGTGTAAAAAATAATTTTCTATAAGCAAATACTGGGACAAAAACAAAGAAGTTTCCTAAAATCATGAAAGTTTGCAGCAGTGAGTTTGAGGTAAAAATCTAACACTCAGTTTCTGAAGATACTTGAGAAATAAGCATTGAAGAACTCCACTGTTTGTAAAGTCATCATTTTAGGCCACATTTGGTACATTCGTCCAGATCTCCTATGAAATTGGAAGATTTCCTTTTCTTGGGATATTTCAGGAAATCATCTGCTTCCAAGACGGCACAGAATGGAACTCCACAGTTACCTCGCACTAGTACCTCCCTAGCCGGTGGGAGTGAAGCCGGAAAGAACCTGGGAGGAGCTGGAGAAAATGAAGAATCCTTAATGCCAATGATAATGCCAAACAGCTTCATCGATGCAAAGGTACCCTGAGCTGAGATACTGATTTGCTGTGATTTGATGAACTCCGTCCGTTCATCTTCCCTTGATGTGTGAAATTGGCTTACTAAAAAATCCTATGTTGGACGTATTATGTCCATATTCTACTTGATGAAATAGAAAACAGTTTCATCCAGATCCTTCCTTATGTAAAATACATGGGGAGAATATAAGGATGGATAAAAGATAAAGGAATAAAAGATTAAAGAGAGTAAAAAATGAGAAAACAGCATAAATTCAATTAGACGGGGTTATGTGGAGCTAACGTGTTTTAGATAAGGACACAAGGGTCATCAGTCTATATTTACTATAATTTGGATTGCCCTGTATTTACTCTGTGGGCAATTTTTTTATTAATTCATTTTTATACTTAGTTTGGTTGATTTTTTTTTAACTGCCTTGGACATTAGAACATTCCAGGTATCAACTACAGTTTTAAAAATATGGAGTATCTAAATAGATGTCTCAAGATCCTTCCCTTTATGGCTTGAGGAAGTTGGTTATAATAAAGAAGTGTCATTGGAAGATTTTACTTCATGTCCTTTCCACTATATGTAATAATAGTACAGTGATAAGCATTAGGAAGACCAACTGAAAATTATTTTTAGTCACATTGCAACATTAGATAGCGTGCATTATCATAATAGCTCTCATAACCAATGCGGTGTAAATCAGGTATCCATAAACTATAGCCCAGCCCAGACTAGCCCACAGCCTGTTTTTGTATGAGCTAAGAATGTTTTTCACATTTTTAAAGGGTAGTTTGAAAAAAAAAAAAAAAGAGCAGAAAATGAGACAGAGGCCATATGAGGCCTGCAAAATCTAAAATACTTACTATCTGGCCCTTTACAGAGAAGGCTTAACAAATCCTGGTCTAAATTCTTCCCCAACCCTTTTCTAAAATTTAGAATAATAAGAGAAATATAACAAAATTTCAGGCAGTTTTGATATTAATTTTTTTTGAAGACTTTATTTATTTGTCAGAGAGAGAGAGAGCACAAGCAGGGGGAGTGGGAGGCAGAGGGAGAAGCAGGCTCCCTGCTGAGCAGGGAGCCTGATGCGAGATTCGATCCCAGGACCCTGGTATCATGATGTGAGCCGAAGGCAGATGCTTAACTAACTGAGCCACCCAGGCGCCCCTGGTATTAAATTTAATATAATTATATTTAACAGATGCAATCTACTTGAATCTGGTATAGCGCTATATATTATATATATTATGAGTAAATAATAATGACTTGATTTTTGTTACTCCTGTTGTCTTTTTTGTTTGCAACTTAATTTAGCTTTTATTTTCTGATACAAATGTAAACCATTCAACTTATTTCCAATTAATCTAGAACACTGGAACCTAAAACTTCTAAATAAGCATAAAAAGTACTAAAGCACATTGAGGTTCTCTTATTACTAACTTGGAGCTTGGCATGAGAAAAGATTAGGAGAAGTGGCATGGGGAAGAGGACATGGGAAAAAAAGAGAGAATCTTAAGTGAAAAGAGGCCTTTTCAGAGTGGGGGTCTGTATGAAGCAGAGAAGCCTGATATCTATGTTCCCTCAGCTTAGGCTAAGAGCTGATCCTGCATTTATTGCCATTTTGTTGAGCATATGCGGGCCCATGGTTTTTTTCTTCCCAACTGCTTTTTAAGTTTCTCAGATATGTGGAAAGGTTGAAAGAGTAATATAATGAATGCACAAATAATTGTCAATATCTTGTCTATACTTCTATATGTATATGTTTTAAAGATTTTATTTATTTGACAGAGAGAGACACAGCGAGATAGGGAACACAAGCAGGGGGAGTGGGAGAGGGAGAAGCAGGCTTCCCACAGAGCAGGGAGCCCGATGCGGGGCTCCATCCCAGGACCCTGGGATCATGACCTGAGCCGACGGCAGACGCTTAATGACTGAGCCACCCAGCCACCCCATACTTCTATGTTTCTATGTATTTTTGTTTGCTGTAACATTTGGAAATAATTTTTAGAATTATTACACTTCACCCCAAATACTTCAGCATATCTCTCTCTGAAGAATAAACCTATTATATCTTTTTGATCACTAACAAATTTTGCCTTGTATTTGTGGGGTACTGTTTATGTAAAAGAAGAAATAGTGATGTCCCTGACGGTTTTTTCTTTTAACATTTAAAAATTTTGTGTACTACTTGTAATAAACTGAAATCTGTAGTATTTACATTTTCTCCTTTTATATCTCCAGGGAGGAACTGACCTGATAATTAATAGCTATGGCCCTATAATTAAAAACAACTCTAAGAAAAAATGGCTTTTTTTCCAAGATTCTAAGAAGATAAAAGTTGAGCAGGTAACCCACCTAAATGAGAAAAATTTTTGGCAACCCATGGTATCATGAAATGATAATTAAAAAAAGAGGAAAATGTAAATGAAGGCCTTAATTTTCATGTTCTGTCTGGATATGATTTTATTAATTTGGGGCATAACTGTGGAAATCCATGGCGCGTGATCATTGAAGTGACAGTTGGAATAGTAACCAGAGCTGTAGTTTTCAGCAGGGAATGGGGGGCAGTGGAGGAAGGGATGTGGCAGGAGTAAGCATCAAAAATCACTGAAGAAGACTTTAGACACTTCACTTGCCCCAGTAATCCTCATGTGTTGCCACTTGGGTGGGGGACTGCTGACCTAGATCATCTCTTCATGATGGTAGCCTTCCACCCATATCCTTGAACAGATGACTATTTCAGAACATACAGACTACGTAAAGCCATATTTATTATTTTTCAAGAGCACTGTGTCATCACTGATGGTGTTTTATGTATTTTTAGCCTCAAAGAAGATTTGCTCAAGCGGTGTGCTTTTACCAGCCAGGCACTACTGTGTTGATCAGTGATGAAGACTCTCCCAGCTCCCCGGGTCAGAGAGCCAGCTTCCCAAGACCCTTTGGTGGTGTTGCAGCTGATACTGAGCACTCAGCCAATAGTGAAGGCAGCCACGAGACGGGGGATTCTGGAAGGTTCTCCCATGAGTCCAATGACGAGATACACCTGTCCTCAGTCATAAGCACCACACCCCCAACTTCCAGTTCCTTCACTGGCAGTGAGTCAGGTGGGGATCCCTCCTTGAGGAAGCGTGAGGACCCAGCAGTGCCGCTGGATGCCGAGCAAACTTCCTCCTCGGTTTTGCAGCTGCCGTCCGCCATGCTGCTCTTTGATAAAAACGATTTTCCAATCTAGAGAGCCATGTTCAGGTATTGCCACCTTTAAGTCTGTTCGAAGGACAATGAACAGGGAGCCAAAGCCTTTTGTGAAAATCTTGGTGTCTTATTGGGTAGTTCAGCATTTTTTTTTTTTTTTTTTTGGAATGTATTTTGTTTTTTTATGTTTAAACTCATGTATTTTGAATGTGTCATTGTCAGCAATGTGAAGAGACAGTCAAGATATTTGACTGGATTATAAAATATATCACTGGAGCAAAGGGAAGACTTTGGAAAGCCCCTTTGCTGACTATCTACCTCAGTTTGCCAGGTGGCGAACTCAGAAGAGACAACTTTGTTACCTCATTTATTGTGGTAGTTTATCTCCGCTCCATAACCAATGATACTTCCTAGTAGCATTTTGTTTTCATTGCTGTATGTGTAGTGCGTGTGATCAAGGGAGTCATATAGGTATATGAGTAAGAATGTTTATCTGAAGCTCTGATTTTTTTTTTTAAAGAAAATTCTGACATCTGCATGGTTTGGAAAATGTCATACCTCCACTGTGAGGACTGTCGAACCACTGAGAAGAGAAAAAGTGGGACTGTTGATTTTAACGAATGACCAAAACAAAACAAAAAAAGTGTCTCTCTTTTGAGAACAGAACTATTCAGTAGCATATGGGAAATTCTGTGACTTCAAGGGCCTTTCTGATTTGGGCATTAGCGTCCGAGTGCTTTACCTGCTGTACCCTAAACCTCAGCTGCCTAGAGCCGTGCCTTTTCTACCTTCCCCTTTGCCTGATGGTCGGCCAAAGGCTGCACTGTCTAGTTTGCAAAGCATCCTCACCGTTTCCAGAGTTAGTTGCAAAACTCCATGCAGAAAACAGATTTTTAAAGAGAATCGATTAGAGTTTTTGTTTTTTAATCCCACCTTGACTTAAAAAGGGTAAAGAAATTTCATAAAATATTAAGAATAAAGATAAATGCAACAGTAGACCATAAAATGAACTAGAGGTTATCATGGTAACAGTGCCTTCCATTATATATTATGAAATTCTTTGCCTTATACCTTTTTAATATTCATGAAGTTGTTCAGGACAAGAGTACAGAAAGTTGCCTTAAGAGTTTCTTGGATTTTATCAATAACTATTTTGATGTATAGTATCTTATCAAAGCATTTTAGTTTGTCTTCATGCAGGTTTGGTTTAGGGATAAGTATTCAGAGCTCTACCACCTTGCTTGTATTTTCTTGAATTCTTAAGAGAATTTGGTACTCTATTTATAATCTTCTTTCCGTGTCAATGCTGTGAATGAGGAATGCTAACTCCAGGAGTGAGTTAATCCTCTTGCTGGTTTGAAATCAGCAAACTGTTTACTCAGCCACATAGAATAGGCCTTCTTTCAGTCATGAGACAGTTACCTACTAGGTACCCAGCAGTGTAAGAGGAAAAAGAATTAAACACATGGTGTAGAGAGGGGACCCCATTTTTTTTGGTAAGTATTTCTTCACATTATCTGGAAATGACTTCTGAGCCTCATTTTTTAAAAGGAATCTTAATGGATTTCCCCTTGAAACCTTTGGTTTATGGGGTGGGGGTGGGGAAATGATGCTAAATGGTGTTCTAAAATCAAAAGAATATTACTGGGTGTAACAGTCCCACCTCCATCATCTCCTATCCCAGTGTCTGATGATGCATCTCTTATTGTTTCTTAATCTGCAGTTTTGTGCCAAACTGGATGTGTTCAGAAGCAGACCAACATTAAGTGCCAGCAACCACTGGTGAATAAAGTCAAAGTCCCCATTTAGTTATCTAAGTAGGGGCTTCATGGCAAAACAAAAAAAGCAGAGCTTTAGGTGAACAATCTGAGGCAAGGAAAAATGCTCCTCGTGCCTTTATAGCTCCTGTTTATACTACCTCCTTTTAAAGTTATTCTAGTGTTATTTTTTTCCTGTACTCAGGGAACATTTTGTTACTTTTAAGCTGCCTCATGCAAGCATGGGCAGATTGACAGGGTATGGTGTCTTTTGGTTCGTAAGTAGTTTTGTGGGGCCAACTTTTATCAGCATCCAAAATTAAGGAATATAAGGAGTTTGCTTTATTTTTTAAACTTTCATTAAAAGGCAGATAAAATCTAAAGTTGAAACATCATCCATCATGGTTATGGAAGATGTGTCCAGGGCTGCATGAATTTGAATCATTTTAAAAGTCTAAAAAGATGATCTGACAGTCCTTGAGGAAAGTATTTTTGTTTGTTTTTTGGTTTTTTTTTTGATGAATAGGCCCATAGTTATGGTAGATCTTTAGGCTATAACTGTTTGCTAATTATTTACCAGTACATTTTTACTTTTTCACCTTTTCATTGTGTTCTTATACAGATTTTTTCATAATAATTCTGTTACCAAAGAATTTTCAGTAGAAAGTAAAAATTTGACTATAATTTCCCCCCAAAATTGAATTAACTAGAAACATCTATAGGTATGAAGCTTATATAAGTAGTTACTAACCCAAAATAATAGGGTTTATATTGATTGTTGTAGTTAAATAGACTAGTAATTTCAACCTACCTTATTGTTACCAGAGCATTTAAAATAAGTTCTTTACCAGCATATAGTTCCAAAGAATTTCAAGTGTAATTTTTTTTTTCTTCAGCAAGTAAATCTTCATAGACAGTATTAGAGTAAAGTATTTTTAAATTGTTGAAACTACTTGTTGGAGAGAAAAAAAATCTTTTCACCAAAGATAAATATTTTGGTCTCATTGAATAAGATGTTTAGTATACACCAAAGACTTCTTTTTACTTGGCCAAAGCTAGCTTCTTTGAAGTCTTAAGTATAAAACTGTAACTAAAATGTGAAGGTTCTCATTCGTCTCTCATAGTGGTGTTACTTCATGGCATTTCATTCCAACGGGGTTAATATGCAAATGGTAACTATTTTCTTTTCCAAAGACTTATTTGCTGTAAGTACTGATACACGCATGCCATCTTTATGCCAAATATTACAAGATACTGCTCATCAGTATTTTCATACCAAAGACCATTAAAGTATATAGATTAGCCTGTAAGTAAGTAAAGATGAGCAGATTTGAGATAAATTTATTTAGAGGCTGATAGGAATCTAGCTTTAGTAGCAAAAGATATCAAAGGGCTAAGTTTACATAATTAAAAGCAATACAATTATGTTGGTATTTATCAGTGTTTTTATTCAAGTACTTTTTATCAGCAAATTATAAAAAACCAAAGATATTTAAGGTTACCTCCGCATATAGACAAATTTAGTTGTACATTAAACTGTTGTTTCTTGTTTTTATGTCAAACAAACTTGTCTCTCCAGAACCCAGTCTGTATCCAAATAGCATACATAGGGACTTTCCATCAAATCTGCTGATTCAGCCACAGGATGTTTTTGCCAAATGATGTGATTACTCTCCTAAGCACCTTGAGTGTGAGATGTCAACAGAAATCTCAGCAAGTTTTCCATTCCAGAGCATATGGCAAACCCTGAATTAGCCTGTGCAGTCTTCTTCCTGCTTAAAGCATTACCTGGTTGACTCAGAAGACTTGAGGCAGTCCCAAAATAATAGGGACATTCTCATCTCTGGGGAGCAGTGGCATATAGTGGGCAAACAAATCATATCACTGTTTAAGGGGGCTATCCTTCGATTGATGTGCTCTTTAAAGTTGTCCATAAGTCGAAATATTTTAATTTCATCAAGGGACCCTAGTGTTTCAAACTTTAGGGGGAACCTTGGGTGAAACCATAATCTTTTTAATGAAATCTGGGGTTTTATATTTTGATTAGCCTAAAAGGAAAGACACAGCTTTATCCACTAAGTAGCTTTTAAAAAATCGGCTTTAGCACACCAGGGAAATTCGATCCTCGGTGAAATGCCTTTTATTTGCCTTTGCTTCAGATAAGAGCACTGCCAACATTGGGGACAATGACAGTGATTTGCATTAGTTTGTCTTGACTTTGTTAAGGACTTCTGCCAGAAACTTGCTCATGTTGACTACTCAGGATCACTGGTCAAGTCCATATGGAGACAACTTTGAAGAGTGTCCCGAAAAGATGAAATTGAAAGTATCTTTTTATTTTAATTCAAGAATATCCAGATGTGGTTCCATTTCACTGGTGGTGTAGTGATTCACATATGTTTCTGTTTCATTGAATGTAAATTTTTAATACTGAATGTAAAAAAAAAAGTTTCAACTATATGGAAAGAGTCATGATCTTTCTAAGACTAAACATGTATTTTGTAAACTCTGTTCTTGACAAGTTGCCACATGGATGTCTGGTAAAATTGCTTCGGTTTAATAGAATAATTTGTGGGCTGTGAGCAGAGTAGAGGGTTCTGGAGATTTCCATATACAACCAGTTGTCTACTTGTGACTTTTATTGGTGTTTAGAAGAACATATACATAGAATTCTGTGTTAAGTTGATTTATGCTCAGGACATAAGATCACAGGCTAATGCAATGTGTATGTCTGCAGGCTTTAATCTTCTCAGGCAGTTTCCCTTTTTAAGCCTTTGAAAGTGTTTAGGATTATGACAGTCTTGCATTTTTATCAGACAGATGCTGTATTTTCTTAATGCTGCTGTAACAAATTATCACAAACTTGATGGCCTTAAAACAACACAGATTTATTACCTTCCACTTCTGTAGGTCACAAGTCTGATACAGGTCTCACTGGGGTAAAATCAACGTCTGTTTCCTTGGGGTTTTTTTTTCTGGCTTTTAGAGGCTGTGGACTCTTCCCTCCATCTTCACTCTGACCCTGCTTCCATCATTGTATCTCTTTTTCTGACCCTAATCAGGAAAGTTTCTCCAGTTTTAAGGACACATGTGATTAAAGTGGGTCCACCTGGATAATCCAGGATAATCTCCCCATCTCAGAATCCTTAACTTAATCACATCTGCAAAGTCCCTTTGCCACGTATGGTAACATATATAGAGTCCAAGGATTTGAGCATGCACTTTTGTGTAGGGCCATTATTTTGCCAACCGTAGATACATTATTACTGTAGAACTGTATAATTCTGATCCCTACAAAATGTCTGTTGCATTACAGAGATTGGAAGTCTGAAGTCATGTGCCCCTTAGGGATCTTCAAAATCTCAAAGCTATGAAAACCTTGGCTTGTAGTTTATCAAGTGTACACATTAAACTTCCTTTCTAGATCACTTGCAAAAACAATTCAGCTTTAAACTTTTTGAATATTTGCTTTATAAATTAACGTCTCAGTTCTATGCATTTAACAGAAAGTTTCCTTGGCTCTAATTTATGGAAGTTCCTCAGAAATTTTTGATAACTGTTCTTATTATAGTTGAACTTTCTGCCTTTCTCTTAAGTAATTATGTTGCTGGGGAGGGTTAGGGGGAAAAAAACCTCAAACATAGGGACTCAGTAGGTGAACAGAATCATGCTCATACCCATTCTTCGTCTTCTAACAGGATATTTGCAACATGCCACCTTTCTACTAAATCAGGTTTATTTCTTCAGCTGTTTTATTTTCAGTGTGGTAACCGCTCGATTTCCCATCAACCTCAGCAGGAGCCTCCACTCACCTCATCAGAATGTGCACATCCTAAGCAGTGTTATCTTCCTTGTCATGCTCTTTCTTTGATTTCAGTTGTCCCTCTTCCTGGAAAGTTTAGATTCCACAGCTCAGGTTCGTTCTAATTCCTGGATGGTTCAAGTCAATCCTTCTTTCAGTTTTGAAGGATAGTGTCTAGTTCTAACCCTAATTTTCAGTACGTCTTAACTAAGGAGATAAAGCTATCTCCATTATGGGGTAGAGACCATGGTGATATTCTGAGTCGGGATAATGTACTGGTCATTTTTCAGCTGCTTTTGACCCCAGTCTCTAGGAAGAGATAATGCGATTTACTGAGCATATGCAGTGTGCCAAACACATGCTTCATTCCTGCAAACTACTACATTCTGCAAAGCAAATATTTCCCCCATTTTAGAGATCAGGAAACCGAGGTTTAAAATGTCTAACTTGGCCAAAGATCACAGCTGGTTAAGTGGCTTAGCCAAGATACAAACCCAAGTTGGTTTAATTCCAAAGTTGATAGGATTTTTACTAGGATACATTTTCTCAGCTAAGAAATTATATTTAATTACTCTGGCTCGTGGTGCCTTCTGCTGTGTCAACACAACCTGTCCACATAGTAATAGCCGATCAACAGAAGTCTTAGTTGTGTCCATTTATTCACAGGAGGAATTTAGGAGGCTGAGCTGTAACTCACCTCTTGTAATCTCCTAACCTCCTCCTTTTCTCTGTTAAAACCTTCAATTTCTCTTAGCCAATATTGCCTGAAAACTGGTGCTTGTGCCTAGGGTTACATTAGAAATAAGGTAGTTTTGGTTTCCGGAGTCGTTCAGGCATTTGCCTAATAGATTAGGTGTTCAGAATTGGATTTTATCTTATGTGATTTTTCTATAGTCCCCATATCCAAATAGGAATTTATTAACTGGGAAAAGCCAAGTGTGTAACCAGTCATCCTTCCTTGCTAGATCTGGAGTCAATAGTTTTTACATGAATTACTACCTAACTAATTCTTCACACTAATTTAGGAGGGAGCAAAGTTGAGGGAGAGTCGTATAATAGAACCAAGTATAAGTTTAGTTATTGGAGCACCTAAATTCTAGTCATTTACCATTTTGAGAATTGTGTGGTAGGAAAGTTCTTAACCTATTTCTGTTCCTTCTCTAACCATGAAATGAGGGGATTTCTTGTGCAGAATGAAGCAATAGTACTATGAAAACTTAAAAGGAAAACAAAGTGTAAATAATTATAATCTGCAAGTCATTTCTATGAGGCTGTGAAACATTTCTTAACGGATTTTTTTTTCTTTACAGGTCAGCCTTTTCAATTACGTTTTGCCTGTGCTAAAATGAAAAATGTTTGCATTTCCTGTATGTGCACCAAAAACTAACAGAAGAAAGTGGTTGTTAAAAGATAAAGACTAGTATTTAAACGCTAATCTGTAAGGTAGGAAAATCTACAAAAGGATATGGGAATTTGCCTCAATTTAAATCTTTCATTTTTTTAAAGATAATATTGTTCTACATTTTACTATGGTGCTATTTACATGAGTGTATACAATTACCAAATTTTCTCAAATTTACCCTTTAAACTGATATATTTTGTAATTTAAACTATATATCAAGAAAGCTGGAAAAAAGTATTAAGTATTATCCTACATGATTTTTCATAGTAAAAATAAATTTCATCACAGAGATTATCAA
Source organism: Mirounga leonina (assembly GCF_011800145.1). Taxonomy (NCBI): domain Eukaryota; kingdom Metazoa; phylum Chordata; class Mammalia; order Carnivora; family Phocidae; genus Mirounga; species Mirounga leonina. Next base: position 30,973,899 of record NW_023270839.1, on the reverse strand, counting down.
GATTTGTTTAAATGTGCCCCATACCCTCACAGCTACTAAACTTTAAGATCTTTCAAGACTTGCCCAAAATGAAATTTCTTATGAAAAGCATTCTATAAATAGCTAACTAGGGTAACTTGGATAGCCTTTCTAATTATGCAACATCTTGCTTTTTTAAATATCAGTTTAATACGACTTTTAAAAATGTATATTTACATTTTATATTTATATTTGTGTCTAATGCCTATCTATTCCTTTTGGTTTTTAAAGTCCATGAGAACAGGAGTCATGAATTTTTAATTTTAACTTTAGATGCCTAACATCTTTCCTGGAATCTTGGTTATTCAAACAATAGTCAAAACTCAAACCTAAAGCAAGGACCTCCAGTCTTCTCCTTCCTTATAGTTTCCATTTATGGTGGAGGCTTTTTTGGTTAAAAGTTAGACAATATAATAGGGAACTTACTTCAAGACTGCTACACTGAAGGTAGAATACTATGAGATAAGATGTCAATAAGGATCCTACAGCTTCCAAATCTTGACTGCAGAGGAGTCACCATAGAAACAAATCTGGTGTTGACGGGGGGGGGGGGGGGGGGATGTCATCTAAGAACCTTAGTTCCTATCCACTGTGCTTAACCATGGGGTCTCTCCTGATAGGCTGGTTCAGGCTTCCCCACAGCACAGTGACTGGGTCCCATCACCATGCATCCTTTAAAAAGACGTGAAGTTTACTTGTGGAGTGGGTGTCAGAAAAGTTGTTACTGTGTTACTGTGAGTTGGCCTTCAGCACCAAAGAGCAGCTTGAGGGCAACTGTCCTCGGGATCCTCCTTCCCGGAGTCCTCGGCCTCAGGGACTCCCCGGGGTGACCCTGCCCTCCCCGTGGCGTTTTGAGGGGACCTGGTACCTGGAGCCGGGCAGGGGCAACGCGCATGGCCCTTCCTTCGCCAGTCTGGGTGGGGCCCACGAGGACGCCGCGGGTGGCGGGGTGGGCACAGAGCAGGGAGCGGCTGCCGGCCGAGGGCAGTGTGCTGGCTTTGGGACGCTCCGTGGCCCAGCCCTCTCTCCTCTCTCCTGGATCTTCCCTAGATCTTCCCCTACCCCCCTTTTTCCCCTGTTCTTTCTTTTTTTAATATATCTATTTTTGCTTCTAAAGATTTTTAAAGAGTCAAATTTCTTGGGAGGGGTGAGGAGAAAAGTGCATTTTTAGGGTTCTTCTCTACTTATCTACAGTCCTACTTTTTCAAGGTTATGGAACGTCTTAACATTTCTCTAAACTATTTGGAATGAGTTTTATATAGGGCAACACCTACTGGCACCTAATTCTAGCTTACTCAAGTATGCCTTTAAAGCTTCTTGGGAAGCGTTAATGATTATCATGAATCTGAACATCTTTGCAGATTTACTCAAGTTTATGTCTTGTAAGTAGTTCACGGTATATAGACACGGTTCTTTTAAACCATCTTTAAGAATTTGTTACAGAGGGGCGCCTGGGTGGCTCAGACAGTGAAGCGTCTGCCTTCGGTTCGGGTCGTGGTCCCAGGATCCTGGGATCGAGCCCTGCATGGGGCTCCCTTCTCAGCGGGGAGCCTGCTTCTCCCTCTCCCTCTGCCTCTCTCCCTGCTCACGTTCTCTCTCTCTCTATCTCTGTGTCTCAAATGAATAAATAAAATCTTTAAAAAAAATTTGTTACAGAAGTATATTTCTCTACAGAACTGTCTTAAAAAACAACAAAAATATTTTAAATTTTTACCTAAAACCTTCTTCCTGTTACCACATTCTCTATATTTATTCTGTTTGCAAATGAAAATGGTAACTAATGATTTAGCAGCTTGAGCCTGTTATAAGAATTTGCAAAGCCTGGAATACACACACATTGTCTTAGGCTATCAGTAGAATAGAGGACATATATTACCTAAGTTTGTCTGTTTGTTGCTGTTGTTGGACAAAATTTTATGTCTGTGTATGCGTAATTTTCTTTCTATTTTCTTCAAAGATGTGAATTAAATGAAAGTGTGGGAGCCAGCTATATTATTTCATATTATGGGTGTTCTGGATCCTTTCACTCTGTATACCATTTTCTTGTAAGGGCAGCATTTGCAGACTAGCTAATGGACTCTAGGGCTGAGCTATTTTAGTTTTATACTTGACTCAGGGGATCAGCTCTGTGAACTCCACTGCATGAAGAAAGCAAATGTTTGCCTTGATTTTGAATGTACCTTTTTAATGTCTTCTTAAAACATATTTTGTTTAATAATGTGGGTTTTTTTCTTTTTCTAGCATCATAGTAAATATTGCCTAGTATTTCCCCCCTCCCCAGGGTAGTTTACATGCTATCCTACAGGTCATGCCAAAAATGAGTAAAAGTTTAAATGCCAAAATGTTTATGAAACTGCTGTCTAAATACTGATTGATTGCACAGTTTAAATAAAACTTTTCCTTAGTTAAAAAAGAAAAAAAAAGTGTTTTACTCTTGTTTTCTTTAGGGGAATGGAGAATAAAACTTTCACTTTATAGAATGATGACTTTCATATCCTGTATGGGATGATTATAGAGTCCACTCCAAGCAACAGGAATAGAGCCTATTTAAGGGATCTAAGAATTGTTTTCATCTGGCATTTACTGCATAGCAGCAAGGAAATAACAATTTCCCCTTTCCAGTAGATGGCTGATCACCTCAGGAACTAAATAGTAGGTAGCCTAAAAGCTAAGGGCTCATCCAAATAGACACAGTTCTAATTCAGGTTAAAGTTTTTGTTTTTTAAAAGTAAAACATCTGTACAGTAAAAGACACTGTAAACAAAAGGCAAGTGAGACACAGAAGAAAATAGCATTAATATACAAAAAGCCCCTGTAAATCAATAAGGGAAAGGCCAAAGGAAGATGAAATTTGGCAGTGGATTAGAAATTCACAGAGAAAGAACTAAATTAGCTAATAAACATATGGAAGAAGATGTTCTATCTTGCTAGCAATCAGGGAAATGAAAATGACACAATACCATGTTTGCCCATCAGACTGGGAAAAACTAAAATGATTGATAACAACCAGTGCTGGCAAGGATGTGGGAAATGAGCATGCATAAACCTTTGGAGGGAGGGAGAATTGACTGAACCTTTGGGAGAGTGGTTTGGCAGTATTAAATAATGATTTAAACCCACACACCCTACAACCTAGTAATCCCACTTCTAGGAACTTCTACAGAAATGATAGCACAGGCACTCATAAATATTCAAGGATTCTTACAACAACATTGTTGGTAAGAGTAAAAAAGAAATTGGCCTAAGTGTTTATCAATAATGGAATGTTCCAAATAAAATATAGCACATCCATAGTATGAAATACTCTGCAGCCGTTCAATAGGAGGCACATCTATATATAACAAGATAAAAGATATCAAGCCATACAATGTTATTTCAGAAGGAGCCCTTTTTTTTTTAAAGATTTTATTTATTTGAGAGAGAGAATGAAAGAGAGCACAAGAGAGGGGAGGGCAGAGGGAGAAGCAGACCCCCCGTCGAGCAGGGAGCCCGATGCAGGACTCGATCCTGGGACTCCAAGATCATGACCTGAGCCGAAGGCAGTTGCTTAACCAACTGAGCCACCCAGGCGCCCAGAAGGAGCCCATTTTTATAAACGTTTGTTGGTATATGCCCCAAAAAGCTGGAGGAAAATACCCAGATGTTATAGTCATCGCCTACTAGTAGGAGCATGAGGGAGCTTTCATGATCTCTATTACTCACAAATGTGTTGTTGGATTTTTCTTCTGTAATTAGAAAAAATCAGTGAAGACACGGTGCCTGGGTGGCTCAGTTGGTTAAGTGTCTGCCTTCTGCTCAGGTCATGATCTAGGGGTCCTGGGATCGAGCCCCATGTTGGGCTCCCTGCTCTGTGGGGAATCTGCTTCTCCCTCTCCCTTGGGCTTCTCTCTCTCTCTCTCTTTCTCTCTCTCTCTTTCTAATAGATAAAATCTTTAAAAAAAAAAAAGTCAATGAAGAGTTAATGTTTTTTAAATTGTTTTTGTTTTTTAATATTTTAAAAGTGATGAAATATTGAAAACGTTCCCACTAGAAAATCTAGAAATAACACAGAAAATGTGACCTAACAAGCTTTTTTTAAGATAGCTGAATTCTTATTTTGTAAAAAAATTTCCTGATTTGGGAAATAAAAGGGAAACTGAAAAATAGAACAGTAATGTCTTGAAATGATATTGTGCTGACTGTGGAGAACATAAAGAATTAAAGCGTAAGAGAACAAGAAACTATTTTTTTAAAAAGTACATTAGAAAAATGAATAGAATTCCTAGAAATAAAAAGGTAGAGTCATCGAATTTTTGAAAATCTGTTAAGTAGCAACCAAATACACTGAAAGAATATTCTAAAATTGAAGATAGATGTAAGGAAATTATCCAGGATGCAGCACAGAGAAATAAACAAAATACAAAACAGAGGTAAACAGAGAAGATTTGACATACTTCTGGTAGCCACTCTTAAAATGAAAGATTAAAGAGAATGAAGGATAAGCAATATGCAAAGAGAAAATGACTAATTTATGAAATCATCACACTCAAGAAGTACAAATCTCAATCTAGAAATATAAAAATAAGTCTGCACCAAGACGTTTTAGTGAAATCACAGAACATTGAAGACAAAGTGAAGAACTTAAAGGCAGGAGGGGGAAAAAAGAGATGATACAGATTGCCGTGGGAGGATATCTCGGTGAAAATAAAAGAAGCAAGAAGATGGTGCTATAGTATCTTCAAAACATCACAAAGAAAAATAACTATAAGATGCAATTCTATACCCAGAAAAACTATCATTTAAATGTTAGTTAAATAAACATAATTCTAGATTAAGATTGAGAGAATTTACCACACATACACCCCTGCTAAGTGAACAATAAAGGATGTACTTCAGAAAAAAAGAAATACAACCCACAGGAAGATATTAGAAGAAAGAAGCAATGATGAGCTGAAAATACAAATAAAAAAAGCAATGAGATATCACCCCATATCCACTAAGATGGCTATAATCAAAAAGATAATAACAACTGTTGGCAAGGATGTGGAGAAATTAGAATATTTATACATTGCTGGTGGGTATGTAAAATGATGCAGCCATCACAGAAAATAGTTTAGCAGTTAAACGCAGAATTATCATTTGACCCAGCAATCTCATTCCTAATTATATACCCAAGAGAAATGGAAACATAGGTTCACACAAGAGCTTGTACAGACATTCATAGCAGCATTTTTCGTAACAGCCAAAAAGTGGAAACAACCTAAATGTCTACCAACTGATGAATGGATAAATGGATCATGGTATATCAATTCAATGGAATGTTCCTCAACAATAAAAAGGAATGAAGTACTGATATATGCTGTAACAAGGATGAATTTTGAAAACATGCTAAGTGAAAGAAGCCAGTCAAAACACCCCACACATTGTATGATTCCATTTGTATGGAATGTTCAGAATAGGCAAATCTATAGAGACAAAAAATAGATTAGTGGTCGCATAGGACTGGAAGGTGGCAGGGAATGGGACATACTGATGGTGGGTATAGGGTTTCTTGTTGGGGTGACAAAAATGTTCTAAAATTGATTGTGATGGTGTTTGCACCACTCTGTGAATATACTAAAGACCATTGAATTGTACCCTTCAAATGGGTATATTATATGGTATATGAATTATATCTCAATAAAGCTGTTTTTACCAAAAAGCCATGTTGAGCAAAGACATAGAGAAATGTGGGTAAATCTAAATCAGCACTGACTACATAAGACAAAAATATAAAGACCTTCTAAAATACAACAGGAAAGAGTCCAACAACCCAACTTAAACATGGGCAAAGTAGTTGAATTGACATTTCTCCAAAGGAGTAGGCAAATGGCCAGTGAGCACATGAAAAGATGCTCAACATCCTTAGTCACTGGGGAAATGCAAATCAAAACCACAATAAGAAACTACTTCACACCTACTGAGATGGCTATAATAAAAATTTTAATTTTTTTAAAGGAAAATAAATACTGGCAAGGATGTGGAGAAACTGGCACACTCATACATTGCTAATTAGAACATAAAATGGTGCAGCCACTTTGAAAAATGACTCAGCTTCCTCAGAAAAGCTAACCATAGAATTACCATATGGGCTAGCAATTTCACTGCTAGGTATATGCCCAAAAGAATGAAAACAGGGACTGAGAAGACAGATACTTGTACACCAATTTTTATTGATAGCATTGTTCAATAACTAAAAGTTGGAAACACCTGTGTCCATCCACAGATAAATGGATAAACACAATGTGGTGTATCTATACATATTATACAATGGAATGTTACTCAGTCATAAAAAAAGGAATGAAGTTCTGGTACATGCTACAACATTGACAAACCTTGAAAACATTACCACTCCTATTCAACAATGTGCTAGAGGAGCTAGACAGTATCACATAGGTTGGTAGGTAGGATTGCAAAGGAAGAAAGAAAACTTTCATTATGTGCATATGATGTAATCATCTACATAGGAAATCCAAGAAAAATCTATAGACAAACTACTAGTCTAAATAGAGGAATTAAGTAAGACTGATAGGTTGTGAGACCAAAATACAAAGTGCAATCGAGTTTCTAAATATCAACAACAAACCCCCAGAACATGTAGTTTTAAAGAAAAGTATATTTACCATATCAACAAAAACTAAGGATTAAGAATATATCATAGGAGCACCTGGGTGGCTCCATTGTTAAGCATCTGCCTTTGGCTCAGGTCATGATCCCAGGGTCCTGGGATCGAGCCCCGCATCGGGCTCCCTGCTCAGTGGGGAGCCTGCTTCTCCTTCTCTCACTCCCCCTGCTTGTGTTCCCTCTCTCGCTATCTCTCTCTCTGTCAAATAAATAAATAAAATATTAAAAAAAAAGAATATATCATACCAAATAGGTGTAAAATTATAAAACTCTATTGAAGGATATGTTTGAAGACCTATTTAAAGAAGGAGGTAGGACATGTTTATGGAAGAAATATTCACTATCTTAAAAATGTCAATACCCCCAATCCATATATTCAAGGCAACTCAAATGAAAATCCTAATACGGGTTCTCAAAGAAATTGCCATATGAAAAAGATAATACTGGAAGCCTACCTCATGCCATAAATAAATGAAGAAAACATTAAAGACCAGATTGTGGAAAATACAGCTAAATTGTTAAACTCTAGAAGAAGATGAATTTTTATGATATCAAGATAGGCAAAGATATTTTAAAACGTGTAACTAAAAGCAAAAACTACAACTAAGAGATGGACAATACAATTACATTAAAATGTATACCCTCTCCATGACTAAAGAATAACCTAAATGAAATTAAAAGCAAACCACATACTCAAAGGGTTGGTATCCAGACATTATAAAGGATTTCAAAAAAGCAATAAGAAAACTTCAAGCCACACAATAGAAAGATGGGCATGGATTTATATATAGACAATTCACAGAAAAGGAAATCCGAATGGCTTACAAACCATTTGGTTATCAGAGAAATGCATCTAAAACAAGGAAATAACTCTTCATACCCATGATATTGACACACATGAGAAAAGCCTGACAATAATAACTATTTGCAAAGATTGGAAGTTCTAAGATCCCTTACACTCTCCTAAGAGGGATACAAACTCATGCAATTACTTTGAATAGCAATTCAGCAACTTCTCCCAATCGCATTTCTTGGTACCTATTCTAGAGAAAAACTGTTTCACATGTGCATAAGGAAACCCATACAAAATTGTCCCTGACAGAACTATTTATCATGGTAAAAATGTAAAGATAATCTGCCTCTTAGGAGGACAAGTTAAATAAACTACTGTTTAGTTAAATTGTGGAGTATTATATAGCAGGTAAAAAACAAACAACTACTTATGCCACCATAAACCAAGATTTACTATAAAACCATAATCAGGGGCGCCTGGGTGGCTCAGTCGTTAAGTGTCTGCTTTAGGCTCAGGTCATGATCCCAGGGTCCTGGGATCGAGCCCCGCATCCGGCTCCCTGCTCAGCGGGGAGCCTGCTTCTCCTTCTCCCTCTGTCTGCCACTCTGCCTACTTGTGCTCTCTCTCTATCTCTCTCTGTCAAATAAATAAAATCTTAAAAAAAAATCTCTAAAAAAAATAAACCCACAATCAAGACAGTATATTATCCATACAAAGATACTCAGGCCATAACGGTACAGAACCATACTCATATATATATATATAGACACCCAATTTATGCCAGAAGCGCCTAATAAGTTCAATAAAATTTAAAATTTAAGGATATTAAATTTAGTAGCTTCTGATTTTATTAAAAATTATTGATTATGGCAAGAATGTGCTTAAATATGTAATGTTTTAATGTTCCAGTTCACAGGGGCAGCAAACAAATATTAAAAACAGACTTTTAAAATGTCCAAAAAAATATGCAAGACCTATGTCCGTGATTTTTGTCTGGAGGCTTTTTCAAATTATCAACCACCTTCTCACAACCCTCAACCCCAAGATTCTCATATAAGCCTTTATTAGGATTCAGTTTCACCAGAAGAAACCGATAAACTGAAAATAGTGATGACTTGAACAAAATAGAAGTTTATGTCTCTCTTCGTCAGAAGACTGGAAGGGTTCAGTGCAAGGCTGGTCAGGGACGCAACAGTGTCAGGCTCGCAGGCTCTCTTGATCTCTTCACTCCACCTATGCATGGATTCCTTTTTGAGTTAATTTACAATCATATATGGCTGCTGGAGCACCATTATTATATTCACATCCTATTCCAGCTGACATAAAGGAAAGAAGGGAATGGCTTCTACTTTTAAGGACACTTGCATCTCATTGCTCAGAACTTAGTCTCCTGTTCCACCTTTTTGCAAGAAAGCCTAGAAAATATAGTCTTCATTCTAGGCAGACACTTTCCCAGCTAAGCACAGAGTTCTGTTAATCTAGGAAGGAAGGAAGGAAGGAAGGAAGGAAGGAAGGAAGGAAGGAAGGAAGGAGGGAAGAGAGGGAGGGAGGGAGGAAGGAAGGAAGCAAGCAAGGAAGGAAGGGAGAAAGGGAAAGACAGAGGGAGGAAGGCCACTGAGAGACAACTTGCAGTCTCTGCTGTACCATCAAACCACTATGAATCATTTAGTGCGAGATACTGTGGATTGCAGGACATGCTCTTTGTGGATGTGGATGGGAGGGAAGCAGAAAAAATCATTGAAAAGCACTGACCTCTAGGAGGAAGGAAATTACAACACGTTACTGAAGGACATACAAATTAACTCAACTTTTTACAGGGCACTTTGGCAAGAAAATAAAATAATCAAAGTGCACAAATGAGATTTATATATAAGAATGTTTAGCACAGTTTATAATAGGAAAGATGGAAACACCCTGTCTCATCAGCAGGGGTTAAAAATTAAATTAGAGTGCACCCCTATAAATGACTCTTATGATACCATGATAGAATATAAGGCAGATCTTTTTTTATTGATGGGGAAATAAACATATGGAATATAATCGAGTTAACATAACAGGTATGTATAATTTGCTTCTATCTTCGTAAGAAAATAGAGACTAAATACAATAATAACAGCAAGCATTTACATAGCACTTACTGTGTATCAGGCACTATTCTAAGCATGTTATGTACATTAGCTCATTTTAATCCTCACACCAACCTTATGAAGTATGTATTCTTACTGTCCCTATTTTGCAGATGAGGACAGTGGGGCACAGAAAGGCCAAGTACTTACCCAAGATTACACAGGTAATATACATTGAGTCAGGATTTGAAGTCAGGCAGTCTGGATCCAAGAAAATGAGTGCTTGACCACTATACATACACTGACTCAATATCACTATACGTACCAACTACATACATTTATGCAAATATTCATGCTGAGATCAATACATACATAAAGGAAAATTGATAATTAGAAAATTTTAACTTTGTGTACTATTTGACCCTCTCCTGACTTCCTTCAATCCTTACTTCTCTCTGTCTCCATCTTCTTCACCTCCAAGTCCCTCCAACTCAACCTTACAAGAGCTATCTACTAATTTCTGTGTAAGGTGTTAACTAATTATAAAGCTGTAATTTACATTTTAATAGATAACTCTTCAAAATCAAAGCAACTTTACAATCCAAAAGAATGAAGCTATAATAGTAGAGTGATAAGTGGTGAGATTTGCATTTTGGGGAAAGAGGACCTGACTAAAATTCATTAAAATGAATGACCATATACTCTCAAATTGTCTGTATATGTATACATGAGTGTATACATGAGTGTTTGTAATTTGTGCGTGTTGTTACTATGATTTTGAAATTAGAAATGAAAACTGTGCTTTCACATTTTGTTTATTTAGTAACAAAAGCCCTAATAAAAATGGGAACTTGGGGAACCAGGGTCCTCACTGTAGGGGAAGAGATACAAAAAGGGAAGGGGTAAAGGCAAAGAAGAACCGTGTGAAATTGGCTCAGAATTAGAGATATCCCTATGTATTGATATGAATTCGTGATTTAATATATATATTTGAACTATAAGAATTGCATTCCCTCCCTCTCCCCCCCGCAAAAAAAGCCTATAAGCAGTGACACTTTAGTGGCAATAGCAAACCAAGCACTCAGAATTTGTTTTCTAAATGTCATTGCTCCCACTGGGGCACCTGGGTGGCTCAGTTGTTAAGCGTCTGCCTTTGGCTCAGGTCATGATCCCAGGGTCCTGGGATGGAGCCCCGCATCGGGCTCCCTGCTCAGCGGGGAATCTGCTTCTCCCTCTCCCTCTGCTGCTCCCCCCTGCTCTATCAAATGAATAAATAAAAAATCATTAAAAAAAATATCATTCCCCACTAAAAAGGGACTGAGGCTCATTGGGGGAAACTGCTAATTCTAAGGCTGGAGCAGAGACAGTACTGGATCCTGGAATATCTTGTTATGTCAGAAAGTAAGGAAGAGCTCAAGGAATTGATATGGGATATGTTTAAAAGATCACAGTCCTCACCGGAGGGGCTCTTCATAGCCAAATCTGGGACAAACTGAGTATCAAAAATGAAAAATGAATAATACTATAACCTATTGAATAAAATAAATTTATTCTGATAGGAAAGAAGGAAGCAAGGAAGGAAGGAAGGAAGGAAGGGAGGGAGGGAAAGGAAAAAGAAGTTAGGCATGATCTTTTTTACAGTAGAATGCCAAGTAAATATAGAATGAATGACAGTTAGAAATGACTGTTTTTGCAACTAGGATGGTAATAGCTGATTCAGTTAGGAATCATCAATGGATGCAAAAACTCGGGAATGAAAATTTCATGAGGAAAAGAACACAATCTCAAAGTATTTTCCCAGAGAGTACTTATTAAATTTACGGCAATGATGACTTTATAGTCGAGAAATGTAGTGGAAACCATGTTAACCAAGTGATCAAAGTTAACAAAACCAGTAATAAAGCATTGGTATCATGTGCCTCTCTATCAGCATGATGCACCGAGGAGGACACAGCCTCCCTGATCCATTATTTCTGCCAGGAAAGCAAAAATCTTAATCCAATCCTGAGAAAACACCAGACAAGTCCAAATTGAGCATCATTCCATAGAACAACTGGCCACACTCTAAAAATGTCGGCATCATGAACGGTTAAGGGAAGACTGAGGCACTGTCCCAGATAAAGGAAGACCAGAGGGACATACGTGATGGTTAAATGCAGTATGGATCTTTGATCACAAAGACTGGTATGAAGGACATTACTGGGAATATTGGTGATGTTTAAATATGGACAGTGTATTAGATACTAGTATTTTACCAGTGTTAAAGTTCCTTAATTTAATCATTGTTCTGTGATTGTGTAAGAGGCTATCTCATTCTTAGGAAATACACACCAAATGTACAAGGGTAGAGGGGCATGATGGTTTAGAAAATAAGGAGAGCAACAAGGATAATAATGTGTGTGTACAGAGAGAAAAAAAGCCTGAAACAAAGCAAATAAGCAAAGGAGGCTAAATGTTAGTTTATTTACCCAGGTGAAGGATATATGAGTGCTCTTTGGATTTTTCTTTTACCTCTTCTGTAATTTTGAAGATAATTCAAATTTTAAAAATTTAAGAAGGGAATGTTCTGTATAACCTTACAGCGGAATATTGTTCAGCCATAAGAAGGAACGAAATACTGATACATAGGCTGAATGAACCTTGAAAACATTACGCAAAGGGAAGGAAGCCCATCACAAAAGACAATATATTGTATGATTCCAGTTCTATAAAATGAAATGTCCAGAGAGGACAAATGCACAGAGACAGAAAGTAGATTAGTAGTGTCCAGGGTCAGGGGGTGGGGAGAGGGGAAAAAGGGAAGTTCATGATACAGAGTGGCTGCTAACCACTAGAGGGTTTCTCTTTGGGGTGATAAAAATGTTCTGGATTTAGATATGGTGATGGTTGCACAACTCTGAATATATGAAAATATACTAAAAATTGAATAAAATACTATACACTGAATTGTACACATTATGACAGTGAATTTTGGGATATGTAAGTTGTATCTCCATAAGAAAATGTGGATGTACAAAGAAATGGGGGGACTAAAAGGAAGGTTAATGCACAAAGTTGTCATTCCCTTGCCTTCCTTTTCCCTGCTCTTTCCCTCCCAATACATATACAAACCGAAAAGGCTTAAAATTGGCACACTTTCTGTCTCTTAAAAGAGATTTCATAAAATGCCAATTGTTCCATATTTACAGTTTGTTGTTTTAACACCAAGATTTGTCATGTTTCTTAGGTAGTCCTGCTTTGCTGTGTTTCATTCACGAGTATGCACATATCTTGCTCATTCCCACATGCTCTTAAAAAATTTCTCAGGCGCCCACAGTGTTGCAGTCGGCCTATGTTGGCAGTACTTACATCCTGAAAAAAATCTGCCTCTTTTCCCATTGCTGTAAGAAACAGAGCAAAACAAGGCAAAACTCCCACATTACTTTGCCATGTTGGTTTCATCAGCTGTCACATAAGAAGCATGTGATTCACCATCTTTAAAAACAAAGATCAGGGGCGCCTGGGTGGCTCAGTTGTTAAACGTCGGCCTTCCTCTGAGGTCATGATCCCGGGGTCCTGTGATTGAGCCCCATGTGGGGGTCCTGCTATTGAGCCCCAGGTGGGGCTCCTTGCTCAGCGGGAAGCCTGATTCTCCCTCTCCAGCTCCCCTGCTTGTGTTCCCTCTCTCGCTGTGTCTCTCTCTGTCAAATAAATAAATAAATAAATAAATAAATAAATAAATAAATAAATAAA
>NW_023270839.1:30688411-30960638 GCF_011800145.1 Mirounga leonina | reverse complement strand
AAATAAATAAATAAATAAATAAATAAATAAATAAATAAATAAATAAATAATAAAATCAAAGCTCAAAAACAGGTGCCTCGCTGGAGGTACCTCTACTTAACTTGAAAGTTTTTAACCACACTGCCCCAGGAAAGGTAGCATGGACCTTCTTAATGACGGTTATATTAAACTAAAGTCTTGGAGTGTTGATTGCAAAAGATTTGTCAGGTTCATAGGACAATGATCAAGCCAGAGAGCTCCCTGGATGTTAGTTCCTTTCTTGGTTTCCAAGCCTCCTTAATACTTTCAAAGAATTACAAATGCCCTTTTAATCCTTTTCTTATTTATTTATTTGTTCATTTATTTATTTATTTTAAAGATTAACTGGTTGATTGAGAGCGAGCACAGAGGCAGAGGGAGAAGCAGACTCTCTGCCAAGCAGAGCCCGACACGGGGCTCGATCCCAGGACCCAGGACCTGAGCAGAAGGCAGACGCTCAACCAACTAAGCCACCCAGGCACCCCTCCTTTTTATTTTTCAATAATATTCCTCTGATAGAAATATTTAGAAAATAAATCTTAGCTGAAATAATATATATTTCAGAATGTACTAATGTAAATTATGTATGGATCTGAGATTCGGCTAAAAGAATCTATTGCTTAGCAGACTACCCTGAACAAGAGTAGCTAATTATCTCTTTTTTTTCACCAGCTTTAGAGTAGTTAATACATCTTAAATAAATAATGGACAAACACAATTACGGAATGTTAAGGCTTTGACGTTGAATTCTTTGCAAGTAGGTCATTCATTCATTCGCTCAAAAATTAGTTTTTTTGGTTTGTTTTTAGATTTATTTATTTATTTTGAGAGAGAGAGAGATAGTGGGGTGGGGGAGCAGAGGGAGAGGGAGAGAGAATCTCAAGCACACTCCCAGCTGAGCGCAGAGCCTGATCTCGTGACCCTGAGATCAGGACCTGAGCTGAAACCAAGAGTTGAGCACTTAACTGACTGCGCCACACAGATGCCCCACCAAAAAATAGTGTTTATTGAGCACCTGATATATGCTAGACAAAAATAAGCAAAAATCAACACAACCCTTGCTCGGAATTTTAGAGTCTGGAGGTGAAGGCAAAATTTGACCAGATATTCACAGAAATTAATATGTAATTTCAAACTGAGAGAAGGAAAGGAACATGAAAACATGGAGCCTGAGGCAGACTAGAAGGAGGCTTCCCTGAGGAGATGCATACTTGAGATAAATACTTCAAGAAAAAAAAGTAGAATTTGAATTAATTGGACTAGGACCAGAGAGAAGAGCACTCCCCAAAGAGGAAACATTTGCAAATCCCCCATGGCAGGAAAGTGTTGGAGGAAATTTTTAAAAGGCTAGTGAGCTTCGAGAGCAAGGGAAGTGGTAGAGAATGAGGCTGGAGAAGTCAGTGGAAATCATATTACATAAGCTTTATAGTCTATCTTAAAAAAAAAATCTAGTCTTAATTATAATAGCAGTGGGAAGCCATTGAGGAGTTTAATGTAAAGTGATGACAGGATGATTTCTGTGTTTTAAAAAGAGCACTCCACACTCTGGAAAATAGTTTGGCAGTTACTTTCAAACTAAAAATGGACTTACCATACGACCCAGCAATTGCATTCTTGGGCATTTATCCCAGAAAATGAAGACTTATTTTCACACAGGAATTTGTACATTAATGTTCATAAGGGTTCTATTCATACTAGCCAAAAATTAGAAACTACCATGTAGTCTTTCAGTGAGTGAATGCTTTAACTGTGGTACATCCATACCATGGAATATCACTAAGTAGTTAAAAGGAACAACACATTGACACACACAGTAACTTGGATGAAATGCAAGGAAATTATGTTGTGTGGAGAAAAAAAAAAAACCTCAAAAGAATACATACTGCATGATTTCATGTGTGTAACCTTCATGAAATAACATAATTATAAAAATGCAGAAGAGATTAGTGGCTGCCCCTGATGGGTTAGGGATGAAGGAGCAGGTGGATGTGGCCATATAAAGATAATACAAGAGAGTCTTGCTATCAGGGAGTCTTGTGGGGATGATACAGTTGTGTTATCTTGATTGTGGTGGTGGTTATACAAGGTGACACATGTGATAAAATTACATAAAGCTCTATACACGCACACAAACGTACATACACACACCAGTGCATGCATAACTGGTAAATATGAATAAGCTCTATGGATTGTACCAATGTCAGTTTCTGGGTTTTGATATTATACTGTGGTTGTACATGATGTTGACATTGGGGGAGGCCAAGGTAAGAACGCACAGGCCTTCCCTGTACCTCTTGTGCATCTAAAATTATTTCAAAATAAAAAGGAGCATTCTGGCTACCAAGTGGAAAATGGATTTGAATGGAGGTTAGGGTGAATGTGGGGGGGAAACTATTGTGTGATTAGCGTATTAGTCTAGAAAAGAGATAAATGATTGTGGCTGGAATTGGGTGGTAGCCGCAAGAATAGAGAATGAACACATCTGAGAAATATTTAGGATTTTGGAATTTATAAATTTTTGGAACTTATACATTTATGGAATTTATAAAATTAATGGATGGGATGTAAGAGGTTAAAGAGAATGACTTCAAGGGTATTTTGAAGTTAAACTTTGCCCCGTATTTCATTGCCTTGAAAATAAATATACATTTAGGACAAGATAGCAAAAATTTGGAAAACACCTTTTTTTTTTTTTTTTAATAGAGCCTATTCCAGAACCAGAGGTGCTGTTGATAGGAGGTCACTTAGGGAGCTTTCCTGGTTAAAGTGCACGCGAGCATTGTGTGAATAATCAGTCTGTTGCCTCTCAACCCCGCTTTAGCCTTCACTGCCTGCTCTGCAAAAATTAAGATAGACCCCTTAAATATTCTTCCTTTGTCAGCTAGCATGATGTTATACTTTGTCATAGCGGGTGCGGGAGGAAGGGGTTTTCCTTCCTGTTACAGTTGCTCCTCTTGGTGGCCTCCTGCAGCACCCACGTCTTCTCCAGCGTCCAGCTTCTGTAGCGCTGGCAACTCATCCAGGGCCAGGCTCCTGCAGTACACGCAGCACCCAAGCCCACAGCTTCCTCTGGCACTCTCCGCTAAGGTCAGAATCTCAGCCTGGAGAGGGAGGGCCCTCTTCTTTGGGTGCTCCATCTCAGCCTTAAGGGGAGTGGCTCCTCCTCAGACCTGCTTTTCCCACTTTTTTTTTTTAATTATGTATTTATTTAAGTAATCTCTGCACCCAATGTGAGGCTCGAACTCAGGACGCCGAGATCAAGAGTCACATGCTCTCCCGTTGGAGCCAGCCAGGTGCCCCCGCTTTTCCCAGATTCTTTAGCCTTCTTTTGACTTCTTACTATCCAATCCCTCCCGACTGTAGTCTCCTGCTGTAGTTAATAGTTCTTTATATTAAACTTAACCCTATTCAAATTACTGTGTGGTTTTGTGTCTGGATTGAATCCTGACTCATAAAGACATCCCCCAAATTTTGCTGTTGTGATTCTCTCAATTTTGAGCTTTTAATGGCCCATCCATATTTGTCAACAAAGGGCTCCTGGTGGTTGACCAATGTATAGAGGTTGCTAAGCTGACCACGTTTGTAACTATATCGTGGAAGGATTCAAACCAATGTTGCAAAACTCCCAAACACCTAGAATTGGGTTTTCTATTTCTATTCAATTTTAAACACATTTATGATTTTAAATGTTTGAAAATAAAACAGGATTTTTTTTTCTGAAAAAAAAAGTTTACATGTAAATCTACACCAACTTATATCAGTCTTTATACTTAAACACACCACTGTTACCCTCCACAACACAAACAGGCAAAGTTTGAGATGTAATATATTTAAGGCAAAAACTATAAATTCAATACTTCAAAATATATGAAACAGGCGTTTAGTAGATTCCAGGCCACGGATGGCTGCTGACAGAAATGAGTACTTCTCTCTGCGGCATGTCATAATGTCGATCGTTTCTCTCTCTCTCTTTTTTTTTCGATTGCCCTAACACTCCCGTTTTTTCATTTTTCATTCATTCTCCATTTCCTTTACAGCTTCCTCTATCTCTACCCATCCTTTAAAATGTCAGTGTTGGTGTGACTGGGTGGCTCAGTCGGTTAAGCATATGACTTTGACTCAGATCATGATCTCAGAGTCCTGGGATAGAGCCACTCCCCACCCCACTGCACGCCTGCCTGAGGCAGTCGGGCTCAATGGGAAGTCTGCTTGTCCTTCTCTCTCTGCCCCTCCTCCGCCCCACTCGCTTGTGCTGTCTCTCTCAAATAAATAAAACCCAATAAAAATAAAAATAAAATAAAATATCAGTATTTCCCTGTATTCCGTCCTTGGCTCTCATTTCTCATTGATCCTGGGTAGCTTATCCATTTTTAGGTAATGCCTCCTTCATTTATATCTGCAGCCTAAGCCTGTCCCGAGCTCAAAAGTCAATTATGTGATCCAACCTCTAGTCTAGGAGTCAGCAGATTAATCTCTGGGCCAAATTCAGTACACTGCCTGTTTTTATAAATAAAGTTTTGTTGGAACACAGCCATACCCACTTGTTTACACATTGCCTATGATTGATTTCCTACTACAATGGCAGAGTTGAGTAGTTGTGACAGAGAACACAGGGCCTGTGAAATCTATAATATTTATTATCTGGCCCTCTATAGAAAAAGTTTGCTGACCCTAAGCTGTGCTTTCTACTGAGTTTTAGGCATGACCAGGCATGTATTTTTAAACAGTGGGGTAAGCCCACCAACAATAGATTTCCCTGAATTTCTCTGTATGAAAGAGGGAGTAAAGATGAATTCTGGAATTCATAACCAAGCATAATGGATAAAGACTGTAACAGCAAAGTGAAGGGATATTTTTGTTAGGATTCCGTCATACTGGAGGCATAAGGAATTATCATGCACAATTCTCATTGCTGTAGAATCACATAGAGAGCATTTAAAGACAGATTTCCGGACCTCATTCTCAACAATCCTGACTCAGTAAATCTGGGGAGGGGTTTGGGAATCTGAAATTTTAGAATGCCCTCCAAGTCTGGCATGTAACAAGTAAGTAGTCAGAATTTGGAAGTCAAATCGATCTAAAAATCCATCACCGGGTAAGATGGTCTTTTTATTCTTGATGAATCATTAAAAAGAGGCCAATTTGTTTCTCTTGATTTACATATTATTTGAGTCTCTAGCTTTAGGGAATCTCAATAAAGAATTCAAAATCTCTTAGCAATGATGTTGCTCAACCACTCTCCTTGCACTAAGGTTTATATAAAGAAAACTCTACATTTCCGTAATGACTGATATTTCCAAAGTACATCTCTCAACAACCCTGTAAGGTATAGTATAAGACCCAATTTGCTTTATCACAGAATTAGCTTAGGCTTTATCACACTCTAACAAAACCCTGTCAATCCTGTCATCCCAGGGCCCCTTCCAGTCTGTTTATTCATGCATTCATTCAACAACAACAACAAAATGTGAACACTTGCCAGTCATTGTTAGGTACCAGAGGATACAGCAGTGAACTGGATAAAATTCCTGCCTGCATGGAGCTTACATTCTAGCTGCTGGGGGGTGGGGTGGGGAGGAGGATGGGCTTCTCTTTCGAAGTGCCTGCTGTACAAAATTTTCCCCAGCCTATCCTAGTCTGGATCTTCTAATGAGAAATTTCCTCAAAACTTACTAGAGAAAGGGTAAAATTTGTCCCTCGGACATACCCTATCCTTTTAAAGCTGATTCTGAGGCTATGGTGCTTGGCTATTATGTAGTTGCTAAGACTATACATTGGCTTCATGTTTACTTCTGTTTTTTTCTGATACTGTATGTGCAGTTGAGTGAGTTTTGAGTCTTGTCTCCGCAGGGATGAGACTCCTTTTGTTTGTGGTTAGTCCTCATATGAATGAGTGCTTTTCAGTGATTCTAACATCAAAATAAGCCCAGTGTCTCACCTGATTGAATATTAGAGCCTGCACCTACAGATTCCCTTTCGTAGGATTACTGGAAAACCTAACAACAAACAGGGACAACAGTTTTGTAAAAGTAAGTCAAAGAACGTCAGAACTAGAAGAGACCTCAGAGATGCAGCTCCACTGCCTTTTAAAGATCTGAACTCAGAGAGGTTACCTAGGTTGCTTCAGGTCACACAGCCCAACTGATGGGTGTGAATCAGTGACCAAATCCAATGTACTATCACACTGGGGTTCCTTCTCCTAAAATGTAGTAACGTCTAAATCAGGTCCGGTCTTCTCACCGCTCCTACCCACCCTCCTCTCTTGTATTAAAGTCCCCATCGCTCTTTCCTGAAGAGTCGTCATTAAAACTCGAAGTTGGGGCATTCCACAAACAGGTGTCCAGACCACGGACACCGAGTCGGGGAACGTGGATCTCCACAAGCCGGCCGAGAACTCTCCAGCTCCCGCTTACAAAGTTTCCTCGGATCCTACGTCCCTCTTTCAGATCCCTGGCTGCGAGGCCAAGATGCCTGCTGTGGCCTCGGACGAAGTTCGCAGATGCCATTTCCTCGCAGGAGCGCGGCCGGGAAGGGCCGGCCGCAGAGCCGGGCGTCCTCAGGCCTGGCGGGCGGCGGGGGAGGCCGGGCGCGGGGCTGGGCGGGGCGGCCCCTCGGCGCGCGACTGCCCGCCCCGGCTACGAGGGCCGCGGGCCCGCGAGTCCCGGCGCGGAGCGAGAGGCGCGCGCGGGCCGTGGGGGCTGGGCCGAGGCGGAGCGCGAGGCGGCGGCGGCGGCGGCGGCGGCAGGCGCCGCGGGACCAGGCAGCGGCCCCCGCCCCCCGAAGTCCGTCCCCGCGCGGGGCTGGGGAGCTCAGGGCGGGGAAGCCGCGGGGCCGCGCCACGTCCCTCGCCCGCCCCAGAGCGCGTTTTGCAGGCGGCTCCAGGCCGGGGGCTTTTGTGTCTGCGACTCGGGAGCGGCGAGAGCGCAGACCTCCTCCTCAGAGGGCGCTGTGAGTGCGCCGCCTGGGCCCGGCCGCCCGCCTCCTGCCTCCCCTGTCAGCGGCTCCCGAGGCGGCGGCGGCGGCGAAGAAGAAGAAGAAGAAGAAGAAGGAGTGGGAGGCGGCGGCGGCGGCGCACTCGTCCTCCGCACATGCCGGCCCCGGGCGGGGGGCCGCCCCCAGGCCGCGCTCCCGGCCGCCGCCGCTGAGCCCGGCCAGCCCCCGCTCGCCGCCCGGCCGCCCCGAGGCCTCGTCTTCCTCCCAAACTTTGCAAAGTCGGCCCGCGTCCCCGCCGCCCTCGGCCGCGCCTCGGCTCGGAGGCTCGCCTCGCAGCCGCAGCGGCCCCGCGCGGAGGAGGAGCCGCCGCCGCAGCATCAAAGAGACCGAATTCCCGCGGCCTGGGGGGGAGTCATGCTTTGCGGTCTGTAATGTCAGCAGAACAGGAGAAGGATCCCATTTCGCTGAAGAGAGTTCGAGGTAACCGGGAAGGGCACGGGATGGGGGGGATCGGGGCGAGTGGGGTGCGCGGGGCCGCGTGCCCGGCCGCTGGGAGGCCACGGGGCTCTGTCCGGGCCTAACTCCGCGCAGCCCGCGCGTCCCGCCGGCGCCCCGGAGCCGAGGCTGCGGTTCGAGGCGCCCGCTCGCCCCAGACACCCGCGCGGAGCCCTCGCCTCCTCGACTTTGTGTTAGGCGGCAGTTGAAGCCGCGCTCAGCATCCCTCGGTACCCCGCTCCTCTCCCCCCTTAGCTCATTCGCGAGACAGCACAATAGGCACCTCGAAGGGTGAGAAAGAAGCACCCCCCGGCAGAGACCACGAACGGTGCCCACCCCCCAAAAAGTAAGTTGGACTGCTCAAGAGTTGACGCTTTGAGGAAGGTGTACCGGGCCTTCGCGTCCCTCCCAGCCCCCCTCCCACCTCAAAGGCAACAAATACACAGCTTATTTTGCTCGGGTTTACGAGGAGACACTATATACATTCAAAAGGCATTTTCTTTATTGCCTCGTGGGTAAGAAGCAAATCACCTAAAATCAATTTTATACGTGATTGGTTTGCTTCTTCCTTGCACACTAGTTAGGAAATTTCCTGCTGCCTTACTATCTAAGAAAAATCGGAGGGAACGCTGTACCAGACAAAAGATAATGCATGTAAGTTCACAGATGCCAAATACGGCTGGAAATTTGGGGGATATCCTCCAGTTTTTATTTTCAGCTCTAAATAGGGTTAAGGCTGAAAGTCCCAAAGTTGAAATAACACTGTTTGTTCATTAAGCAAATATTTATTGAACATGTACTGTGTGCTATGCAGTGTTCTTGGCACTGGGGTACAACAGTGAACAAAGCAGAAAGAGTCTTCACCTGGCAGGAGTTCACACTCTAAACAGATAATGAACAAAAGGTATAGAATATCAAATAGTAAGTGCTCTGGAGATAAACAAAGCAGGTAAAGTGGTTAAGAAATACATCAGAGGTGGAGAGGTGTGGATTATGTGTAAGAGGGAGGACTCATGTGGAAGATGATGTTTGAGCCAGGACCAAAGGAAGTGATAGACCAGAGCCATATAGATATGTGTGGGAAGAGCAGTCTCAGCAAAAGGAACAGCAAGTGCAAAGGCCCTGGGTCTGGAATTTGCCTAGTGTATTCAAGCAACAGCAAAGAAGTTAAGGTAACCAGCAGAGAATGAGCAAAGGGAGAGTAGTATGAGCTGAAGAGAAAGATAGGGTGAGAAGAGGTGTGTGTGTGTGTGTGTTTGTGTCTGTGTGTATGTATGTGTATATGTATGTATTTAGGATTTTATTGATTTGAGAGAAAGGGTGCACATGCATGAGGGGAGGAGGGGCAGAAAGAGAGGGAGAAGCAGACTCCCTGCTGAGCAGGGGCTCAGTCCCAGGACCCCAAGATCATGACCTGAGCCCAAGGCAGCCGCTTAACTGACTGAGCCACCCAGGCGGCCCAAGAATTATATTTTTAACAGGGTTTTTTTGGCTGCTCTGTGGAGAGTAGACTATAGGGAACAAGGGCTGAGGCACGGAAGCTAGTTAGGAGGCTATTGCAATAATCCTTTCATCCAAACAGGATAAAGTGCTTTATAAATCAGTAAGTAGTAAGGTAAATTTCCAATTGACTTAAGTGATGTCGAGATCAAGAACCATGGTCATTCATCTATGTTTTTGTTCCACGTGACTAGAGATTAAACCTAGAGAACTGGATTATAACACAGTGACAATGTGGTACCCAAAAAACATCACTTGAGTATTTAGGTAGAGATTGATTTTCTTAGCCATTTAAGCAAAAACATAATTTAGAGCAGAATATTGTTTTTAAGGCTTAATATCAGCATAGGTTTTCTATTTCGGCTTTCTTTTCTATTTGTGGTTTTGAGTTGCCAAACCCTTTAAGGAATAGACTTTCCTGAGATACAGTTATTCCTTTGATATTCTTGCCGTATTATTTTGTCTATTATTATAAATTACTTTGGGGTTGAAGGAAAAAGAAAGAGGGCTCTCAAGTTTATACCTTTGAACTCAACTATCAGTCTTAATCAAATGTAATTTTGAATAAAATGGATGGGTATTTTATTGTAGGTCAAGAGCACAGATCTATCTTTATTTTGTTCCAGCTACTGCTTTTAAGTTTGGTGGCTTAGCTGTTTGTCGTTGGCTCAGGTGTCATCTCAAGAATATTCTGCGAGTTAAGTACCAGAATAAAAGGCAAAGAAAGCACTTTTTAAAATAAAAAGTCAGTATGAGGAAGGGTTTTTACAATAAGTCACTTTGTTGTGGCTATAACAATTTTTTTCCATTTTATTTATTTATTTATTTTTTTAATTTAATTTTATTATATTGTGTTAATCACCATACATTACATCATTAGTTTTTGATGTAGTGTTCCATGATTCATTGTCTGCATGCTCCATGCAGTATGTGCCCTCTTTAATACCCATCACCAGGCTATAACAATTTTTAAAACATTTTTGGATTATTTTATAAAAGGTACCAGAGTATCTGCATGAGTTCTTCTGAAGCACAGTTCTGCTGAACTTGACTGCTCTGCAACTTTTTGTTGTAATTTATATCCTAAGACTGCATGCAGGATGTAGTCTTTGCAGAACATAAACTGTGAGCAGTGCTTCTTAAACTGTTTCCCATCCACCCATGTATACAGACAGATTTAAATAGTTATGTATTTATTTCATATGTATTATAAAAAATATAAGTCATCAAACCTCTTGTTTAGGATAAGGCCAATATACACACACACAGTTTCAATTTAAAGAAATTATTAAGCAAATAGTATTATGGATGGAACTCAGACATGGCAAAATTATGACAACATGAATGACGAAGGACTTTATCAGTAGTATACTGTGTAGATCAAAAGTATCATATTCCCTGGGATATTTTTAAAAATGTAGGTTTCTGGGCCCACAGAATCAGGATTTCTGGGAGATTTCTCTACATCTTTAACAAGATCCCCCATGTTCCTTATACTTACTAAGGTTTGAGAACTGCTGATGGTAGACCTAGATTGAAAAGGTGAGTGGACAAGAGGAAGCTGATTTGTGGTCTTCTAAACTTGTCCTGATATTTTAATATTAGATTCAGAATTGCTATTTAGTGGCAAAGTATCTTACTCTTATTTTCTATCAGTTGTTACCATCCCCAGTCCCTCAGCCCTTGATTATAAGAAAGATCCATGAAGATAGGTACAATATCTTGGTTATCTTTCTATTTCTCCTCTCATTGCTTTGCCTGCAGTAAATGCCAAATGAATGAATGAGTGAATACATGAAGTAACTCATTCATATGTTTATGCTGATTTTTGATCGTCTGTTCTGTTAGAATGTTACCTGTCATCCTTATTTTAACCAACATTCTCATTATCCAGTATTCTTAGAACTCTTAGGTGTTGATCTGATCACAATATCCATTCATTTATTCAGCAAATATTTATTGAGCAGTCATAGCACCAGACAGTGGAAATATTGATTAAGAAGGCATAATTCTGTCTTCAAGAAATCTTTAGGGTGCAGACAAATAAGTAGTTACAAACAGCATGAGAAGTGCTGTGATCATCTACAGGAAATAATGGAACATATAACCTATCTTTAAGGGAATCAAGGAATGCCTCCTGGAGAAGTGTTCTAAGAAGCAGTGAGGGTTCCTTTGTGGAAATGATGTAGAAAGAGTAGCAATGAGGATGGGGGATGAGAAAAAGGTCTAGTAAGTCAGCCGTGGTTTTAAGAAGGCACTTCTGGGAGAAAACCACATTTTCAAGTAGTGAAATTTAAGTGATAAAGATGTGATGTAAAGAAGCTGGGTGGTAGAAAGACATAGCCAATAGCTTGGAAAGATAGAATTAAGAGAAAGTGTCTTTATATTTCCTTTGAAAAAAGACAAACATACTGGTAGACTTACAGAAGAACTGTAAGGGGGAGAAACTGAGAGGGGAGAAACTGAAAAGCAGCAGAAGAGAGGATAATTCATTAATAAAGCATTCATACATGTTTTTAAATAAGTGCCATGTGCTAGGCACTCGATGTGGGAAGCTAGAGATGAGACAGAAAAGGCTTCTTTCTCAAAAGTCAGGTCTCTGTAGGTGAGAGAAGGGAAATAGCATCAAGGTTTGAATGAAATGAAGAGGTAGTCTTGGAGGAAAAAAAAGAGAGTGAAGAAAGACAGAAATTGAGAGATGAAGAAGGAAGTTGAGGATTCATTCCAGATGAAGTGTTTTTAACCAGAGTTAGCTGGTTAAACACTGGAGAGATTGGGATGTGTTTCAGAATGGGATAATAGCATAGAGATACCATAAAAGTAGTAAAAGTAGACTTTACTAAAAAATGTAGGCCATGTAGAGTGAGTGTATGGAGGATTTGGATTAAGGTTGGAGAAGAAACGTAATTTACGTAGTCATAAAGTGGAGAGGAAGAGCCAGTGGAAGTCTAAAGGAAAGATTTTAGGGGGTTTTGTTGTTTTATTTTTTAATTGGTACATATAAGGGCTGGGCAGATTATCAGGAAAGTAGTTTGTTTTTCAACACATTACATGAATATCCCCCTGAGATGTTTCAGCGTGCACAATGGATATACATGGTTTGGAACTGAGGAAAGTGGGCTGAGCCAGAAGTAGAGACCTGGAAGTTATCAGTAAACAAGTCAGTACTAATTGATGCCTTGGGAGTAGATAGCTCACCTGTGAGAGTGAAAAGTGAGAAGAAAAAAGCATTGAGAAAAGCAACTTTAGGAACGCTAGTACTTAGAAGACAAAAGGGAAAAGAGGACCCTGAAGAGCAGAATGTGAAGGAGTAGCCTGAGAGGTAGAAGAGAAGAACCAACAGAGAATAGTGTCACAGAAATATAAAAGGAAGAGCGGATTTATGAGGGGAAGATAAATGAATTTTGTTTTTAGCCTGTTGACTGAAATGTATCTATCTGTGAGATGTCCAGTGTGCTCTTTCTCCCACATTCCCTATCTTGGGGAACATCATTTATCCAGTGACCCAAACCCATCTCCCATTCCCACCCAACACTTGCCCAGAGTCCTAGAATATTTGTCTCCTTACTATGTTTTGAACCCACCATTTCCTTGGCCTTTCTATAACCACTACTTTAGTTCAGACTTTATCTTTTTGATTATTATCATAGGCCTCTCACTGGTTTCCTGGCCTCCTGTTTTGTCCCTCTTAATCTATTTTCCACATTGCTGCTGCTGGTGATAAATAACTACTATCTATTGAGTACTTACCAAGCAGTTTGTTAATTGTTTTAAATGGATGTCTTGTTTAATCCTATCAAGAACCCTTTGAGTTAGTTGTTATTATTATCATTCTAGATTTACAGTTGACGAACTGATACTCAGAGAGGTCAAGTACTACGTGGTTAAATAACATTCAAGTTTACCCAGCTAGTAAGTGACAAAGCTAGAACTAAACTCTAGGGCTTAAAGTCTTAGTTACTGTGTTCCATGGCCAGGGTGCTACAAAACACAATTCAGTCATGTTACTCTTTTTTTTTCTGTAAAATTCTTTAGTGGTTCCCCATTATCTTTGGATAAAAATCCAACCTTCTTATATTGGTTCTTTTTGGTCCAGGCCTACCCCTTAGTTCTCCATCCTTCATATTCCATGAAACGCTCTCCTGTGTCCAGGTCTGAGATAATCACATTTCCTTTCTAGATGTTGTCATGGTTTCTCTTGCCTTTGAACCTTTCTTTGCACATTCTGTTCCTTCTGTTAGGCTTGCCCTCTTTTTTCCCCACCTTTGGTAGGATACTCATTCTCACGGCATCAACTTTGTTGAAACCTCCCAGGATGTGTTTCCTGATCCTCCCTCCCTCAGTCAGAATTAGATGGGACATCCTTATGTTCCCTCAACATCCTGTGCTCATGTCTATCATGATATTGATCACATTCAATTTAAGAGTTTCACAAAAAGAAAGACAAAATTTTTCTCTAGATTATGGGATCCTTATAGGGAGGAATTATTATTTTTATTTGTGTACTTAAATAAGCTCAACAGATGTTTCTGAAATCTAATTTGATGAGTGTTAACAAAGAGGTTTCAGTAACTTAGGTAATTTAGTCTTCCTAGTTTGCTTTCCCCAGAAGTGGGGAGGAGTTATCTCTTGGGAAGATTACACAATTCTCTCTTCTAACAGTCTTATTCCAGGCAATTTAAGGGGTCTAAGTCATCTTTACCTTCAAGGCATCCCTAATGTATGGTCAAGAGTGATTTCAGGTCTCCTTTCCTATTCCCAGTCTCTATAGACCTGTTAATAGCAATGTTGAGAAATAATACGGCATTTGTCTCTGGAGCCTCGCTGCTGGGATCGTATCCCATTTCTACTGTTTACTATCTGTGTGGTCTTTGGCAAGTTACTTAACCTCTCTGTACATCAATTTCCTCATGCAAAACGAGAATAATACTTGTATTTATCTCATAGAGTTCTTTAAAGGATTAAATGTGTTAATATATATAAAGCACTTAAAGCAGTGCCTGGTACATTCTAAGTTATCTGTTTACTTTTAAAATCAGAAATAGAATATACATTCTAAAATACACAGTCTAAAATACAAGTAATATGATCGACATTCACTTTTAGGTATTTGATCAATTAATAAGTAAAAGACAGCATATTTTTTCTTGTTTTGATTGGGAGTGGATACGAACTGAACGGAAATAAAGGTTCTCTCCCTTTATGGAAAAGACAATGAACCAAAAAAATTATAAAAGCAGAAGCCCCTCATATTTCACAATTTTGCTGAAACAGACAGGTACAAGTTGTTTATTACACGATTTTTATGAATATTTGCAGTTTTGTTCTCCTTTATTTCTGAAGTTTTTTGTTTAAAAATTTGGTTGACTTTTTTATAAAATAAGTTTATTATTAGAGGCATTATTATATAGAGTCAGCTTCACACATGAATGCCATCCACCCACCCCCCTATAAGCTTTACATTTGTTAGCAACTTTAAACCTCATGCACCTCAGTAATAAAAAGATCATTAGCCTGGGGGAGAACAGCTGGTATAAGAATCACAAATATTTGAAACCTTAAATCACAGATGTTGAGGGTTTTCAGAATTTAATATTTATTACATGCCCAGATTGATCTAGGTTCTGGGCATCACATGGCAGACACTTTCTGCCTTGCATTCTAAAAGAGTATAATGGCATTTTCATTTCAGTCATATAAGGCCATTTCTTATAATACTGTATTGACATATTAATTCATAATATTGCCATTCAGTGGTAGAGACCAGTGTTAACAGAAGTACATGTTTCAGGTGAAGGCAAAGCTGTTAGCTAAGATGTTCACATCCATAGTAAATGATAGAATAAACTGACATTATATCCCAGACTCCTGTGCTATTATGAAAAACTGATATTTGTCCACTGAATGTGTTGACAGTGCTTGATACTAGATCTTTTGATAGGGTGTTAAATACTATAGAAACAAATGAAGTGAAATTATGGTATAGTTTAGTCTAAAGGAAAGCAAAATGAAAACTAATATTTGAGTGTCCACTGTGTGCCAGGCAGTTTGTTTAAGCACTGCCCTAGTCAGTTCAGGCTGCTGTCACAGAATACCATAGACTGGGTGGCTTATAAACAATAGCAATTTATTTGGCACAATTCTGGAGGCTAGGAAGTCCAAGATGAAGGTGTCAGCAGATTTTGTATCTGGTGAGGGCCTGCTTCCTGGGCAGTCTTCTTATTGTGTTATAACATGCGGAAGGGCCAAAGGAGCCCTCCCAGGTCTGTTTTATAGGGACACTGATTCCTTTCATGAGGACACGGTCTGATCACCTCCCACAGCCCCTCCTCCAAAGTACCATCAACCTGGGGATTAGGATTTCAACAAGTAAATTTTGGGAGGGACACAGACTCTGTTTGTGTCATTGAATCAGCATAGTAATTAGAATGCATACTTATTTGAACTACTCTTGAAGCAAAGCTGTTTTTGAAGGAAACAAAATGTAAAATATTATTAAAAATTTTATTGAAGTAGAGTTGACACACAGTGTTAACGTTAGTTTCAGGTGTACAACATAGTAATTTGACAACTCTGTGTTACACTGTGCTCACCACAAGTGTAGCTACCATCTGTCACCGTATAGTGCTATTACAGTCCTCTCGTTGACTGTATTCCCTATGCTGGACCTTTTATCCCCCTGACTTGTTCATTCCATAACTGGAACCTGAATCTCCCACTCCCCTTCGCCCACTTTTCCCTTCCTCTCTTCCCCTCCCCTCTGCCAGCCACCAGTTTGTTCTCTGTATTTATGGGTCTGTTTCTGCTTTTCTTGTTTGTTTTGTTTTTTAGATTCCACATAAAAGTGAAATCACATGGTATTTGCTTTTTTCTGTCTGGCTTATTTTACTTAGTATAATGCCCTCTAGGTCCACACATGCTGTCCTAAATGGCAGGATCTCATTCTTTTTTATGGCTGAGTGCTATTCTAGTGTAGGGTGTGTGTGTGTGGCCATGTGTGTGTGTGTGTGTAGGGTGTGTGTGTGTGTGTCCCCGTGTGTCCCGTGTGTGTGTGTGGCTGTGTGTGTGTGTGTGTGTGTGTGGCCGTGTGTCCCATCTTCTTTATGCATTCACCCAGCAGTGGACACTTAGGTTGCTTCTGTATCTTGGCTATTGTAAATAATGCTGCAATAAGCGTAGGGGTGCATATGTTTTCTATGTGGTCTCTTATATTGTGCAGAAGCTGTTCAGTCAGCCCTCAGTTGTTCTTCAAAAGGAATTGCTCAATAAATAGGTGTAATTTGGTGTGTCCATGAAGGAGCTGAGTTCAAGGTCTTCCTACATCCCCATCTTGGATTGGAACCCCATTATAAAATATGTTAAAATAATACAGTCACATTATTTATGAGAACAGTCAATATCACAAACCAAACCATTATTGCAAATAAAGTGAAGTTAAAAAATGAAAATTTAAATGACATAAGAGGCATGCCACTATCTAGTGTACAGAACAATGCCCTCACTTCCTTTTTAAGGACTTGGAGGCTGAAGTAGATTCTTTAACAGAAGAAATAAAAAGGTGGAATATATATAATATATAATGTAATTAGAACAAAAAATACATAGAAGTCCTAGAGCAAATAATCCACAGTTTACAAAAACAAAAAGTACTTACAGATAGAAAAAATAATTTTATACTTACAAATAGATTTCATATTAAAAAGTCTTTAATTTGTAGATTCTTTAGATGAGAAAAAATTGCCTTGTTTAATAGATGAGACTCTCCAATAAGACTGTGAAGAGACACATACTTCAACTTCCAGCTCCAGATAAGGGTTAAAGGGTAAAGGAGAGATAAGAGAATTATTTTGTTTAATTGAGATTGAGTGGCATGATGTAGGGTGATAATATCTAGAGAGAGAAAATTTCTTTGCTTTCTTAAGATGAACGAGGCTTTGGGCGCCTGGGTGGCTCAGTTGGTTAAGCGACTGCCTTTGGCTCAGGTCATGATCCTGGAGTCCCTGGATCGAGTCCCGCATGGGGCTCCCTGCTCGGCGAGGAGCCTGCTTCTCCCTCTAACCCTCCCCCCTCTCATGTACTGTCTCTCTCATTCTCGCTCTCTCAAATAAATAAATAAATCTTTTAAAAAAAAAAGATGAGCGAGGCTTCTTGTTCCATTTTTGTCATCACCCTTTCCCACACCTGTTCCTCTTGTGCATTCAGAGGTCACTGGGCAGGTAGGAGTGCAGAGATGAGATAATCGGAGGGGGAGACAACCAGGAGAGACTATGGACTCTGAGAAACAAACTGAGGGTTCTAGAGGGGAGGGGGGTGGGGGGATGGGTCAGCCTGGTGATGTGTATTAAAGAGGGCACGTACTGAATGGAGCACTGGGTGTTATATGCAAACAATGAATCATGGAACACTACATCAAAAACTAATGATGTAATGTATGATGACTAACATAACATAATAAAAAAAGGTTTAGAAAATAAATAAATAAAACTTACAAGGAAAAAAAAAGAAAGAAATTCAAGTATTAACAGATTAAAAGTATCACAGTGGCCAGTGTTAACAATGAGCTTTGACAGTTTCCTTTTTCTTGGTTCTCTGCCCCACAGCTCTCAGCTCCTGACTGAGTAGTCATGGTTTACCTTGCAGAGCTAACGGCAGGTATATAGAGCAGCTGGAGAGAAGCTTTAGTACCAGAAGTTCTTAGGGTAACCTAAACGACTAGCTCTGTAACCACTGCTTTCCCGTTCCCTGGATTCTGACCTTTTACTTTATTTTTAAAGAGTGAGAATCATGGAAATTCTTGGTAGCTTGTATTCTAATTAGCCCTGATGTCTGTGATTCTGATCTAACATTATGATTACCTCACAGAGAAGAACCACCAGTGTTACAGGTAGCAGCAGGAAGGACCCAGGTAAGGCCAAGAGTCAGAACCATTGAAGATGTTATGTAATTAACTCTTTAGATGAACAACAAATGGAGCAATAGACACCAGTGGAACTTGAAGATTTGCTTTATGGAGGGAAATGTTAGACTCTTAAATAAAAAATTAATACCATGAAAGTCAGTTTCTAAAAAGAATTTAAGGTGGTTTTACTCACAGATTACTTGAAAATAATGTTTATTTAAATAGCTGCAAATGTCAGAGCCTTGCCTTATAGTGAATACAAGCAATTGTTATTAAATTTTTGGAAAGTGAACAGAGATGTACATACCATTAATTAAGAGTACTTTTTGTCCATCTTTAAATTACAGCATTTTAATTGTAAAATTATAATTATTCAGTATTCTTAATGCTATGAGTGGGAATTTATATCTTCTAGATTGGAGACTAGAGATTAATTTATTACTAATTGTTTTTATTTTTAGGAATTACATTTTTCTTTTTATATTTTTGTTAT
Source organism: Mirounga leonina (assembly GCF_011800145.1). NCBI lineage: Eukaryota > Metazoa > Chordata > Mammalia > Carnivora > Phocidae > Mirounga > Mirounga leonina. The sequence goes on along the minus strand of NW_023270839.1, from coordinate 30,942,300 downwards.
AGTGAAATATCCATGACAGATGTTAGGAAATACAGGACTTTGTTGTTTGGTACCTTTGTTTATTTATATAACCACTTTATTATTTGACCTCTAAAATTATTGCTAATTCTTTTTCCCTACCACACTCATCAAAATTTCTAGGTATTCATATTTGAGAACAACACATTTCTCTGCTCAGCATGTCAGTATATACTGTTAAGGAAAAGTGAATATGATTTGTTAATATGGAATCATCAGTTCATTTTATATGGGCTACTGGGTAGTTATAAATTAGTAATAGATTCAATCATTCCTGAACCATCAGATTTTGAATCAATGGCTGTGAGGGGTGGACTGGATCTCACTATTAGTTCTTTACTTACCATCTACTGAAATGGGATTACTACCACATCAAAGAATTTAAAAATAGGAGTTCCTTTAGTTTGAACCAGAAGTTTTCATTTTTGTCTTTTGTGGTCCACTGAAGAAGACAGTATGTGTATAAGATTTTAGGGAGGCAAACGAGTATCTTAGAAGTATATAAATCTAGTTTTACCCAAACAATCAAAAGAAAAATAGATAAATTGGAGTTCATCAAAATTAAAAACGTGTCAAAGGACACTATCAAAGTGAAAAGACATCCCACAGACTAGAAGAAAATATTTGAAAATCTTATTACTGGTAACAGTCTAGTATCCAGAATATATATAGAATTCTGACAACTTGGGCGCCTGGGTGGCTCAGATGGTTAAGCGTCTGCCTTCGGCTCAGGTCATGATCCCAGGGTCCTGGGATCGAGTCCCACATCGGGCTCCCCGCTCAGCGGGGAGCCTGCTTCTCCCTCTGACCCTCTCCCCTCTCATGCTGTTTCTCTCTCGCTCGCTCTCTAAAAAATAAATAAAATCTTTAAAGAAAAAAAAAATTCTTACAACTTAACAAAAAAGATAAACAACTTAACAAAAAAATAGACAAATGACTGGAATAGGCATTTCATCAAAGAAAAAATATATAGAGATCAATAAGTATATGAAAAGGTGTTCAATATCATTAGTAATTTTGAATATGCTGATTAAAACCACAATGAGATACCAGTTTATACTTTCTAGAATTCTAGGCTACATTGAAAATACAAACAGAGGAGAGTCAGTCAGTTGAGCGTCTGACTCTTGGTTTCCACTCAGGTCATGATCTCAGAGTTGTGAGATTCTGCCCTGTGTCAGGCTCCACACTTAATGGGGAGTCTACTTTGGATTCTCTCCCTCTCTCTCTGCCCATACCCCTGCTCTCTCTCTCTCTAAAAAAAATCTTTAAAAAAATTAAATTAAATTAAAAAGAAACAAAATAAGTGTTGGGGAGGATGTGAAGAAACTGGAACCCTCAGATTAGCAAGTGGGAATGTAGAATAGTGCAGCCACTATGTAGAGCAGTTGGGCAGTTCCTCAAAACGTTAAACTTAAGAGATACCATATCACCCAGTGATTCTATTACCAGGTATATACCCAAGAGAATTGAAAACATATGTTTATATAAAAACTGGTACATAAATATTCATAGCAGCATTATTCTTAGTAGCCAAAAAGTAGAAAAACTCAAGTTGTTCACCAACTGATCAATGGATAATATAATGTGGTATATCTCTACAATGGAATATTATTCGGCTATAAAAAGGAAATAATACATAATATAACATGAATAAACCTTGAAAACATTACTCTAGTGTAAGTGAAACAAGACACAAAAAGCCGCTACATATTGTATGATTCCATTTATATAACATATCCAGAATACATAAATATGTATAACTAGATTCATGACTGCTAGGGCCTGGGGGACTGGGAAATGACTGCTAATGAGTATATGATGGGGTGATGATAATGTTCTGGCATTAAATAGTGGTAATGGTTGTACAACCTTATGAATATCCTCAAAAACTTAAAAGCAAAAAGAAACAAAACCCTGGTTTTAGATTTCCGTGCTGCTTTTTATCAGTGGTATGACTCCTTTGCATTCTGTTTCTTTTTCTTCCTTTAAAAAGTGGGGATGACTTACCTACCTCTTAGGTTGTTAATGAAGATTGAGTTAAAGAACGTAGATACAGTCAGATATAGACTTCTAAGTTAAGATGGTAGAACAAAACTACAGAATCTCTTTTTAAATTCCAAGTGAAATGAACCAAAGCCATTTTTGAAAAAGCAAAAATGTGCAGCAGCAGCGGCAAACAAAGGAAGTGGCACAGCCCAATAACGTAATTCTGAAACAGTGCAAAATGCACTGTCTTAGGTTCTAAGACAACCTCTGCCCTTGAAAGCGATTAGTGATTTATAGAATTTTGAGAATTCTTATTAATAACCCCAAGTCTGGAGAGAAGGAAATTAAATGACTATTCTTTATATTCTCATTCTTTTGAGTAAGAAAAAAATGAATGAAACACAAAGTTAAAAAAAAAAAAAAGAGGACTGTCTGTGACAGAAAAGTCTCCAGGGATACAAACTAAATCAGGGAACACAGGAAACCTCCCATATGAGTGGGTTACCACACCCCCTGACTAGGTAGACGTGCCTTTAACAAAATGTCAGAATTAAAAACCTGGATGTTCCATGGAAACATAAGAGGTTAATCTTACTAATATAGGCAAGTGTTCAAAAGAGATAATAGCATATCCAGTCACATGAAAATGATAACATTTGTATAAAAGTGAGTAAGTTGGCTTTACTTCACGAATGTCAGTTTTGAGTTGAATATTAAAATAATTTAAAGGGGAAAAAATCACATGATTATCTCAGTAGATAAAGCATATTACCTAAACCAAGTAATCTTAGATGTGAAAAAAAGAGAGTCAGAAAGTCACCCATGTTAAATCAGAGCAAATAAAAGATCTAGACAGAATTGCAAGATGATAAAAGCATAACTATGCAAACATAGTATTGCAAACTAATGAATTAACAAAAAAAAAGAAGGAAAAGAAATAGCATGCAGAAGATGAAGACCCATAACCTAAAAGACAGAAGGAAAGATTTCACATGTACGTCAAGTGGTAGACCTTAATGAAAAAACAAAACAAAAATAAAAGCAAGAGTTCAAAGACAGGATGATTAATACAACAAAAGCTTACTCATAGATATGGTGCTAAAAATTTCTCTAGCATAATGATAACTAATGCCCCCAAAATAGAGCACTCAACAAAGAGCAGAAAAAGTATTCAAAGATGTGATAAAAGAAAATTTAGCTGAAATAAAGAATTGAATCAGAGATAGAAAAAGTAGATGGATGGAAACGGGATGGAAAAAGTAGAATAAGATATGATACCATATTATCTTAAACATTCAAAGTTCCATGAATGCTATCTAAAATTAAGAAAATTAAGAAAAGACATACATTTTTCAAACTTAATGTTTTCCTTGATGTCTTTTCTTAGAGGATTCTTTCCAAAAACTTCTCTTATGGTAAAGAAATATTTAACATATTCTATAGTTTAATTCATTTCTTTTTTCCTTTATTGCATTATAATAAAGTTAAAATTTAATGTTTTTATTTAAAAATAGTATCCCATCTTTGTAAAGGTATTACTATTGCTCTGTATTCACGGAAGTAGGTAGGTAGGTAATAAGCTAGATGTGTGGAATGACGTTAACTTAGTAGTAATGACAGTTTCTGGCTGGTGGCACTTGAGATATGTATCAGTCAGGGTCTAGTCGGAGATAGAAACCATACCAGTTATTTTTAATAGAATTTAATATAAGGTATTGTTCACAGACGTTAAACTGGTGACAAAATAGGATACTAAAGTTTTCACAGAGGTATCGACTGTGAGAAGCAGCTACCATTCCTGATGCCACAGGAGAGAAGTTGGAATTATTAGAATATATAAATTCACAGGAGGGGCCCTGTGGAGTTTAAACTCAGATCTCTGAGAAGGAGGTGCTGCTTATTCTAGTATTAATGCCTCTGGACTCTGAGGGTGGGCCCCATGGGCCTGGGATTCAAATACCTGGTGCTAATGTGTCTGAGGAGGGCACAAAAAGGCTGTTTGGGATAATAAGTGAGGTAAAAAACAATGTAATTTTGTTCTAGTTGTCTAGCCAGAACAGGGACTACCTTTCCAATTATTAGAAGTATTCCTCCGTGTCTCTCAATATAGAACTTTTGAAGGTTTTTATTCATACTGATCTTGTGCATTTTTTAAATTTATTGCTATTTTAGTTTAGTTTTCTTCCTATAAATGAAAACTTTTCTTCTACTCTATCTTTTGACTGGTTTTAGTTTGTGTATAAAAAAGCTGCTTATGTTTAAATATTAATTTAACATCCAGAATCCTTACTGAATTTTGTTACCGTTTGTCAGTTTTTCACCTTCATAGTATATAGGCTTCTCTAAATAGCTCTTAGAGATATCTGCTTTGCATTTTGTTAGGTGGGGGGGTCTTTGTCCAACACACTGATTTCTCTTTATTGTCAAGTACCATTTCTTTTCCTGAACTATTACTGTAAAAGACTGATCTCCCTGCTTCTACCCCTGTCCCACCATCAATTAATTCTCAACACACCTGCTAATATAATACTTCTAAAACTTAAATCATGCCACTTTCCTGCTCAGAACCCTTAAATGATCATCCGCTGTTCTTCAGATAAAATTCACATTCCTTAGCATAAACTACAAGGCGTTGTGTCTTAGTCTGCTTGGGCTGCAAGAACAAAGTATCACAGACGGGGTGGCTTCAACAACAAATTTATTTTCCCACAGTTCGGAGGCTGGGAAGTCCAAGATCAAGGTGCTAGCCAATTCACTTCCTGGTGAGTGCTCTCTTTCTGGTTTGCAGATGCCCACCTTCTCGCCCGTGTCCTCACATGGCCTTTCCTGTGTTTGTACTCGGAGGGGAGCGGTGGAGAACAGACTCTTCTTTCTCCTAAGGCCACTAATCACATCTTAAGGGCCTGACCCTCATGCCCTGCTGTAATCTTCATTACCTCCCAAGGGCACTACATTCAAATACCATCATACTGTGGGGTAGGGCTTCAAAATAAGAATTTTGAGGGGCGCCTGGGTGGCTCAGTCGGTTAAGCAGCTGCCTTCGGCTCAGGTCATGATCCCAGGGTCCTGGGATCGAGCCCCGCGTCGGGCTCCCTGCTCAGCAGAGAGCCTGCTTCTCCCTTTCCCTCTGCCTGACACTCTGCCTACTTGTGCTCTCTATCTCTCTGTCAAGTAAATAAATAAATAAATCTTAAAAAAAAAAAAAAAAAGAATTTTGAGGGGACACATTCTGTCCATACTGCTCTAAATGATCTGGTCCCTACCTATCTCTTTAACCTCTTCTAGTGGCACTCTCCAGAGTCCCTTAACACACTGGCCTCTTTTAAATTTCTCAAACACATTGAGCTTCTTTCTACTTAAGAATCTTTACACATGCTGTTCTCTGCCTAGAGGCTCTTCCTTATGCTGTTTACATGAGAGATTTGTTATCCTCCTGTAAGTCTCAGTTTATTTTATTTTATTTTTATTTTATTTTTTTATCCTGTAGGTCTCAGTTTAAATACCCCTTTTCTCAGAATCCACATGTGTGAGTAGGTCTCCTCTAATTGTCAACTCACTGAACTTACTTATTAATCTATTACAAATGTGTATATATGCATACATAATTTTATTCTGTCTACTCTTGTAATAATCAGAATCCTCCATAATAAAAAGTGTTTTTGTAATGGAAAAAAATTCTACTGATAAACTTTCAAGCTTTTGCTTTTGTTTGATCGTATACTGTTGAGAAAATAATACATACATTGTTGTACTTTGACCATACCTTTAAGAATTTAAAGGCTACATACCTTTAATGCCATAATTCCAGTTCTAAGAATGATTTGTACATGTATTTAAGACACTTGTACATAGATATTCATTGCAGACAGCAAAATTTTGGAAACAACCTAAATATCCATCAATAGGGAGGGAGCTAGTTTAATGAATTATGGTATAATCATACCATGAAATACTACTCAGTTATTAGGTGATAGAGCAGTTCTGTATGTAATTATGTGGAATGATTTTCAAGAAGAAAGCAAGGTGTAGAGAACATTGTGTATAGTATGCATGCCATGGTTTGTGTACTCCCCGCAAAAGATACCATGCTGGAATTTATCTAGATTATCTTCTGAAAGATAGAGCAAAAACTAGTGGTTGCCTCCAGGATAAGAAATCAGATGACTAAAGCTTCAAGTGTAGGATGGAGACTTTCTCACTGAAAGAATAATAAAAAATACTATGGAAGTAGAGATGAATGTTTCTGGCTGAAATTATGGGGAAGACTTTTTGAAGAACAAAGATTTTTTTTAAAAAAGCTTAGTATTGCTTTTATCTAACAAAAATAGAGCACATATTAACAGGTAATTATGATAGATATTGCTGTGAAAGATGTAAAATGATTTCAGTTACAAGTGGAAATGTTACCTGGAATTTTTTTTTTTTTTTTTTTAGGTGGTGATAGTGGACTGGATGGGTTAGGAGGACCAGGTGTACAACTAGGAAGCCCAGACAAGAAAAAACGCAAGACAAATACACAGGTAAATTGACATTTTCTTTAATAACAGTTTTTGTTCACTGATAAGATCAAGCTGATGAGGTAAATTTAAATTTGGTCATGAGTTTATTTCCTATCCTCATTCATAACCTAATCGTGAATTCTGCAGTGATTTTTTTTTTTTTTTTTTTTTTTTTAACTCTGCAACCAGTGGCTATTGTTGGCCTATAGGCCTAAAGTGGGTATTGCAAGAAGGAAGTGTAGGCAGACAAATTAAAATGCTTATCCTTAAATCTAACTTAAAAAGCATAGATACCTGTACTTCCGCTAAAAGATTGTAAAATCTGGGGACACAGGTTTAACCTGAAGCAGTGTTCAGCTGCTATAATCAGTAGTACATATGTATCATTAAGCGGTCATGGTGGAAGTATCTTTTATGTATAACCTGTGCTTGGATAATCGTTATAAAAACAGGCCTCTGTGCTTTTATCCCCTGTGAATTTGAAGCACTCGTTTTCTTTTAAAGACTGAGGGGAAGTATGATGTGTATACAGATTACTTTTTTCCATTTTGGCCACCATCTGTTAAACTTGCAGTGTGACTAAAGCTGGAAGTTTATTTTTCCATTCTGAGGCCAAGAGCATAGTACTTGGGGAATACTTTAATAGCTACTCCCTGAAGTTAAGCTAGTAAAAAAACTTAGATCCTGTTTATTGTTACTTAATTTTATGGTTTAAGTGAAGGCTTCTAGAATTATAGTTAAGCATATTAAACGAAAGTTATATAATGAAGCTTCTTTTGAAGCTTAAATACCTTTGGAATTTGAAGTAACAATGAGTTTGAGCTCAGAAAAGCATACCTTCTTTCCTTTCCTAAAGGAAGAAATCTACACATTTTAATCATTAAATAGAATTAAATATGAAAACTATTTGGAATTGAAAGGTCAAATGAAGAATTAGATTTTCTTAACACATAGCAAGAGAAATTTGATTAAAGCTAGGTTGTTACGTGTTAAGATAACAGTTTTAATGACTTCTTTGATCGAAACATGTACTTTATTCTACATTCTCATTTCAGGGGCCTTCTTTTCCTCCATTGTCTGAGTATGCTCCACCACCAAATCCAAACTCTGACCATCTAGTGGCTGCTAATCCATTTGATGACAACTATAATACTATTTCCTATAAACCACTGCCTTCATCAAATCCATATCTTGGCCCTGGTTATCCTGGCTTTGGAGGCTATAGCACGTTCAGAATGCCACCTCACGTTCCTCCAAGAATGTCTTCCCCATACTGTGGTCCTTACTCACTCAGGAATCAGCCACACCCATTTCCGCAGAATCCTTTGGGCATGGGTTTTAATCGACCTCATGCTTTTAACTTTGGGCCACATGATAATTCAAGCTTTGGAAATCCATCTTACAATAATGCACTAAGTCAGAATGTTAACATGCCTAATCAACATTTTCGACAAAATCCTGCTGAAAACTTCAATCAGATTCCTCCACAGAATGCTAACCAAGTGTCTAACCCTGACTTGGCGTCTAACTTTGTCCCTGGAAATAACTCAAATTTTACTTCTCCGTTAGAATCTAATCATTCTTTTATTCCTCCCCCAAACACTTTCAGTCAAGCAAAAGCACCACCCCAAAAACAAGACTTTAGTCAAGGAGCAACCAAAAACACTAATCAAAATTCCTCTGCTCATCCACCTCACTTAAATATGGATGACACAGTGAATCAGAGTAATATTGAGTTAAAAAATGTTAATCGAAACAATGCAGTAAATCAAGAGACTAGCCGTTCGAGTACCGCAGAAGCTACAAATAACAGCCATGCAAATGGGACACAGAATAAGCCACGACAACCTAGAGCTGCCCCAGATACATGCACCACTGAAAAAAGCAATAAATCCTCTCTCCACCCAAGCCGTCATGGCCATTCTTCTTCTGACCCAGTGTATCCTTGTGGAATTTGTACAAACGAAGTGAATGATGATCAGGATGCCATCTTGTGTGAAGCCTCTTGTCAGAAGTGGTTTCATCGGATCTGCACTGGAATGACTGAAACCGCTTATGGTCTCCTGACTGCAGAGGCATCAGCAGTATGGGGCTGTGATACCTGTATGGCTGACAAGGATGTCCAGTTGATGCGTACTCGGGAAACTTTTGGTCCACCTGCAGTTGGCAGTGATGCTTAATCACCGGCATTAACTAAAGGGTTTTTTGGTGTTTTTTTTTTCCTGTGTCTTACAGAGTTTCAGTGACACAGGATTTTAATGTTTTACATTATTTTTTTAAATGCACACACAAAAAGATTATTTACCTTTTAGTTTTTATTAATATTCTACTTCATTACCAGTGCAAATTTTGTGTTGTCTTTGTTTGCTATCTTAAATGAGAATAATGTATATGGGGGTGCTTTAGAAAGTACTATACAAATAAATGTTAGTTGTTGTTGTTAATCATAAAAAAGCCTCTTGAAGCTTCAAAATAATATATAGCAAATATAGGCAAATTTTGACTTTTAAAAGTTAGAATCATTGAAAAATGTACATTGCAGAGCTGAACTTTGGCAATATTACATTAAATGGTTCAAAAAATTTTTCAAGGATCTATTTGACATGTTTTCAGAAAAAACTGTGTAGTTATAACATGGAAGAAAGCATACATTTTAATGAATGTTTTAAAAAATAATAGATATGTTACCAGATTTCTTCCCACTAGGGTCCTTGAAATTAGTGACGTTCCTATTTTCAAGTCAGTCTTTTCAAGATATGTTTGTACAGATATGAGACAGATGTTAGTATATAGTAGATGCTCAGTAAGTATTTGTTGATTAACTTGTGGATTGTACCACATGAAATTGCTAATATTATTAGATCAGTTGAAAAATGACTGCAGTTGGTAGAGTTGAAGTGAAGTATGTTTCTAGTTGTGCTGTTTAGAATTATAATAGTATTAAGCTCTTCATTCCGTTTCCTTTGATTATTGAGTTGTTTTGTTATTGTTTTCCAGAGAAATAACATAGTATCCTCGGAAGAATTGCAAATACTCCTTTTAATATGATTTCAAGCCAGGACATAACTGCAAATGACATAGGTGAAACATCAAGTTGGCCTTAGAAGGCTCAGCTGGTGAAAGAACTGCTCAGTGGTGGTTTGGAAAGTCTTTTTCTGGGGATCTGGATTCAAAGACAAGCCTCAGGGGAGATCAGAATCCATTTTGAGCAAAGACCAATTAAGAGCCAGGGTGAAAGCTAACTTACAAACGACAATTTCAAGGCCTTGAAGTAGACAGAGTTTCTGTTGTGACTGGGGAAAGTGTAAAGACGGACCCAAGAACATCCTCCTGGGAGATGATCAAGAACAGAGACAGTCAGAGGTGTACTGTTAAGATTCAAAACTTCAGTGGAAACCTGTTTTTAGAGCGGATCATGACCTGTGACCAAAAAACCCCCCAAAAAACAAAACAAAACCCACAAAAAACAACCCTCCCCCACAAGATCCTGTATAACAACTGATAGTAGTTCATACGATGGTTGGATGTTGGTGAAGCTCCCACACTTGCACCATCATTATCATTGTGACCAAAAAAGTTCTGAAGTCCATGTGGTGATCTGTGAAAGAAGAATTAATCACTACTGTTTAAACCCTAGTGAAACAGCAGCAGCAGCATATCACCAAGAAACTAAAATTGTGCGTGAAAATTTTGATTAAAAAAACATCCTTTGGTTAATAAACATGAGCCCACACTTTTACATGACAGCACTTGACCTCACATGTCACAAGCCACTAAAGCAAAGTTAATTGAATTGGGACATTAAATTTTATCATGTCCATTATAATCACCAGACCTTTACCCAGTGAACTACCATCTTTTTCATCACTTGAAGCTTTTTTTAAGAAACAACATGTTCTCCAATTAAGAAGCAGTAATTGGAGGGATATGAACAATTTATATAGCTGAAGAAATGACAAATTTTATAAAAATGAAATATTTAATATCCTACTAGAAGAAAATTATTAATGCTCATGATGCATATTTTGATTGAATAAAACTTATTTTTTTAAATACAGTGTTTTAATTTTGACCTACAAAAACAGCAATTTCATATGGTACAAGGTAGTAGAAGGTTTTCTCCATTTACCTGTGACTAGTTAGAGGTGAGTACAAAATATTTTCAATATAGTTGTAAATTATATATCTTTACAATTTTAGGAAATGAAATGATATGAACTCTAATACTAGGTACTCCTTGGTGTGACAACTTTACCAATTGAAGCAGGTTAAAATGCAGTATTTTTGGTTGACTCTAACATTTGATGTGTTCAGTAGCATACTTGAAGATCCCATTTTGCTTACTTTATATTAGAAATACACGATTTTCTAAATGTTTAAGGACCTAGTTATGTTATTCTTGAAATCCTAGTGAGTGCTGATTTTGAAGAAATGATGCACTGCATGCTGTAAGCCCAGTTCTAGCATCAGATCATGGTTTTTATGACAATATAGTTTAGATAGATATTGAGTAGAACCTTCCAGTGTCCTCAGGAGTTAACATTTTACATGGTAGTACTTGAGTTGTACTTAAGGTTAAAATTGATTATGCAGTTTCTTAAGCCATCTGTTGCTTACAGTTTCAGTGGTTGTTTTGTGAAAGTGAAGTAACCGCTCCCAAGCTAGTCTAAAGGTACTTGATTTGTAATGTGATTCTTTCCATTTCCAAATAGTTGTTTTTAAAAACTTACAAGTGAATTTTTATTCAAGTATTTAGATCTTCAGAGCACCTTATTTAATTAAGAGTCTGTAAATATTCAAAGAAAAACCCGTGGTTGACTGACAGCGAGTCATAGGCAAACTATAATCATAGTTTGTGAATGTTTTCATGTATTCAAATTACTTTTCTTAACTAGTTCCACATTTGACTCTGTGTGACACTAAGTCAAAAATTAGATGGTTTTTGATAGGAAAAGTGATGAAATATAATAATGTCCAATTTGACCCAAAGAAGGCTATTAATACAAATTGATACAGCTTTGTTAGGACAAGTGATGAGCTGCCCTAAACATTTTCAAATATCCAGTAATGGAAAGAAATGTACATAGGTGGAATAATCTTCCAGTAGCATTGCACCTTTTCTTATGTAATCCTTTTCCTTCACTGAAAGACCTCATCCCACATGCACACATACACACAAAGACACACACACACACAGAACTGAGCAGGAAATCGTGGTTTCTCCTATATTCTCAAGTTTTGTCTAAGTTCAGACTGTCTAACTCTCAGCAGCTAGGCTCTCTCACGACAGCTAGGTTGCTGATAGTTTTAAAGCATCAGTTCCTTTCCCAGAACTTGCTTTATTCATTTCACGAGAGAATTCCTAGTCTACTTACTTCTGGATGCTACTGGACTCAGTAATGCTGAAACAGTTAAGCTTGTAAAAGAAAAATTATTCTTCAGATAGAGTGCTTAGAATTAGTTTTGTGATCGGTGTTTTCCTTTGGTGTGAAATACTTCTAGAGAATTGCTATCATGATTCTGGTTATCCAAATTAGAAGATTATGTACATAAAGCAAGATTTCTCTTGCAGTAGGGCTTATTCTTCGTAGATTAACACAAGATAAAGATTTTTTTAAGACTTCCAACTCTGCCTACTGGTAGGAAAAAACCTCAGTAGTGTGGGTCACCATGAATTCTGCTGACTTCAATCATCTTAATAAGGATCAGGAGTCTTCATCTAGTATTCTTTCAAACTTGTTTGTCTTGAACATATTAAAAGTGTTAGTGGTTATTGTCCAGTATACTATAGTAATTGTATTTAATAGTAAAAAGAAAAATGTAAGTAATGATTTTTTTTAAGGGAGCTCTAAAGAATTTTTGGATTTTGTTTTTTAACAGTGTACAGAGGTTTCATATGCATGAACATTTGTGCTATTTTAGATTTTTTTTTTTAATTAAAAAGTTCAATTAAGAGCATCCAGGCTCCCAAAGGTCATTTGTAAATAGTGGTATGGAACATTATATAAAATGATTAGATTGTTAGGAAAGCTCATAAGGCTTATTTAAACCATAATGTAGTTAACCAATAGTATCATGCTGAGCACTCAGTTTTCTTTAGGGAACCAATCAGTGTAGGAGGTAGAAAGAAATAGAGGTCTTTCCTTTTTCCTGATGGGATTCAGGAAAGTTAAGTTTCTTGGTGTTAGTGTTTCCTAGTTGTCCTCTTACCATCCTAAACCCTCCGGTGGAATACTATATAAGCCAACTTGCCTTTTCCCTTACTGGATGCTCTATGCTTCAAAATTTTATCTTTCCTCTATTCAGAATTCCCATTTTTTCTGTGCTTATGGCTGGCTAGATTTTAAGGGAAAAATGTTTTCCACCAAGATGCGAATGAAGATAGTGAAGAAAGTGGGATTAAACCTTTTTTTTTTTTTTTTAAGACTGCTTATTAGTTCAGGATGAATTTTTATCTAATAAGATTTCAGAAAATATGACCACATTTCAGGCACTATGGGAAGCAGTATTTTTATCAAATTGATGGATGCTGTCTTGAGAGTATTTCCCAATTTCCTTTAGATTGTTGGGACTTTTTACAGTTTTCTTTCCTCAACTTTTGAACTCAGAGGTTTCTTCTTATTTCCAAAATGAGTAACTTCCCCTTTTCCCCTATCCTGTTTATCCAGTAGAACAGTATAGAAGTCACATCTGCATTTTTCTAACTCTTGGTACCGAGGTGGAAGTTTAGAGGTACTCCTGGAGTAGGGCTGGCATTAACATCTCCCAAGACATATGGTCTAGGGGAAATGAAAAGTGGCTATCTCTAAGCCAGATGTGAGGACATCAGAGGCTGCCTGTATTTCTTTGAAAATTTTTAATGAAACCCAATGGATAAGCTTCATCTTTGTCAGTTTGTCAAAATACATTACTTGCAATTATATTAAAACTAATTCTAAAGACGTACTTTTCTTGTTCTGTAGGTGATATAGATGATGTTGCTTGTTAGTTAAAATACCTTTTATAAAAGAAAGTCCTGCTTCTTATCATGATGTATGTGACTTAAATGACTGTTTCATATTAAAACTATTTCTTCCTTATGTACTGTTTACATATACCTCTTTTTGGGATATTAGTTCAGTACTTTTATACAAATCTGAGTGTGTTCCACATTGGTGACATGTATTTTTGCAGTAATTTTTTGTTTTGTTCTTAGAGCATGTCTAAAGTAACACATGCACTAGTGCTGTGGTCTGTGGCAAAATTACTGTAATTCAAATTGGAAAATAAAATGTTTCCAGACTTTGTCCAACATTTATTCCTATGGCAAAGGAAATTACTATGTAATACTAATTATTTCTTATGCTGGTGTGTTTAAGCTACTCTATGAAGTATGTGAAACATCAATATTTATGGATTAGTAGATGGCCTGATGTTTTGAAGTGGGAGAGGGGGTAAAATTTGGTGTTAGCAATTCATAATACAATAAATACTTCTTAAAAATTTTATTTTCCTCTCACAGTTATAACTTACCAAGGAATTAGTGTCTTAATTGATTGTGCATATTAGGATTTTTTTTTTTTTAGCCCTTACCATTAAAATTATATACTAGACTTTGAACCTACTCTGATATCTTCCAACCAAAAAAGATACCATTCACTTCACCATAACCACAATAAGTAGAAATGCTAATCTTTTCTTAATCATTTATTAAGACGCTATTACAATACCATAAAAGTCCTCTAATTTACTTAGAATTTGTAAACATTGATACAAGGACTTGAGTGGTGTTTACTTTGTATTATCTGATGAAAGGTTTATTAATAAAAGGCATAATCAAGATTTTAAAGAAAAATGTTTAATCTTGGGAAAATATTAAGCTTTATAGAGCATTTATTTGAGAATACTATTTTAAAAGCATTCTTTTGTCTTTAAAACAAGTACCCAAAAGAATTGTAATAGGTAATACTTGGCCAATGCAAATTTGTACATTTGAAATTGTATACTTGAATGCAAAAAAAAAAGAATGCTTATGAGTGCTTAAACTGCATAACTTTTTTTAAAGTATTCAAATTTTTAGACTTATCAATTCTTACTATCCTGAATAAGGTTTTACTATATTAGTGATGTATATTACAAGATAAATGTTTACCTGTGTTATGTTAATGATATCTCTATACAACATCATTTTTGGCATGGTTGTTGTGGTGTATTTTGTATGTTTGATTGTCAGCTATTGATAAGACTGACATAGCAATAAATCTGATTCAGTTCTTGATATTTAAAAAAAAATGCCATATTCCATACTGTGGCACAATTCCATTATATTTGATTTGAATGCCCGTGTTTACATGGGCCTATTTTTGGGGTTAAAAATTTAGAATTACATATTAGGGATTTATTTTTTTCCTGGTATCTTCACATACAATCTCTTAGAAATGAGTCTGTTTCTATTTAAGTCATAGAGGTTTAAAGAAGTATTAGTATTAAATGATTCATGAATTGCTTTGTGGGAAGATTTAAAGTATGAAATGACTAGGTTACCCCCAAATTGTTTATTTTCTTTGTATGGTTTTGTACAGGTTACAGTTTTCAGAGAAATAAAATTGGCTCGGTAACTGATTGAATATAGTGGATAATGGATAATTTGTCTAAGGGCTTCCAAGTATTAAACCAAAAATTCTCAATTCTGAATTACTTTTTAATAATTACTATTAATAGTGGTAAGCCAATTTTCCTTTTTCTTTAAGATCTTTAATTCTTATATTTTCCTCCTTTTGATCCCTTTCTTTCTTCCTTAAACACCATGGTAGAATTTAAGAGGAGTTTAACTTATCTTCCACGTTTTACTTTTTTATTCTAAGATAAGTAGTAAGACAAGTAGAGGTTCTACTATCAAAACAGTCCATGTTATTGTTGGCCATTCTTTTCCAAGGTTCATACTAAATGTCATTTGTGCATTGTATAAAGAATGTTATTTATCAGTATTTAGACCTACTATTAGTAGAAATTATGTATGGCAGGCTTTCTTGAACAATATGTATTGTAAGTTTGTTCCTATAGTGTTATGCTTCAGATTCTTTTAAATAAAGCTAGTTTTTAAAGAGAAAAATAACTGTTTTATTAAGTGCTTGATTTTCAAAAGGACAATCTTAGGTTATAGGTATGACAGTCTTGGCTTTGGGTAGGAAATGTTCCAGGAAACATTTACCAGGGCAATAGCCTACGATTTACCAGGAATTTAATTTTATACTGAGGATCAAACCAGTATTTTTGAACAGGTCTTGTTATATGTATTCTTTTTTTTTTTTTTTTTTTTTTTTACCCCTGTGAAGTTTATACATAACACTGAGTCCTGAGTTCCCCTTTAAAAATCTGAGCTTAACCTATCTCTGTCTTGGTTTTAACAGATTAGGACTTCAGTTCTGTTAACAGAAAATTAATTGGAGAGGAGTTCTACAACCTCAGCAGCTTAACAATCCCTGAAACGGAGACACCACTGTAACAGTATTAAGAACAAACTTGCCTGAATGATAAGATCATGTTTACAAAAGACCTCCAAAATTTGTTGGAAATAAACATTAGCTGTCTAGAGTCTTACATGGAAAGATGCTTGTGAATGTGTTGATGCAACTTGGCATAAGAGGTAATATAAATGACAAGAAAAAATTACATCAAGATAAAATTTGAATGCATGAAAGTTCTATTTAAATATATGGAAGGGGGTGCCTGGATGTCTCAGTAGGTTAAGTGTCCAACTCAATCTCAGCTCAGGTCTTTTTGTTTGGTTAGTTTTTTGGTCTTGTTTTTAAGTAGGTTCCATGCCCAGCATGGAGCCCAATGAGGGGCCTGAATTCACGACCCCGAAATCAGGACCTGAGCTGAGATCAAGAGTTTGATGCTTAACTGACTGAACCACCAGGTGCCCCTCAGCTCAGGTCTTGATCTCAGGGTTGTGAGTTCTAGTCCTGTTTTGGGCTCCAGGCTGGGAGTGGAGCCTATTTTAAAAATCAGTCAATTAGTTAATTAAGAATTAATTAATGGAAGGATGAGGCACCTGGCTGGCTCAGTTAGAAGAAATGTGGGGCTCTTGATCTTGGGGTAGTGAGTTTGAGCCCCATGTTGGGTATAGAGATTATTTAAATAAAACCTTTAAAATTTTTTTAAAAATAAATACATGGAAGGGAAAATAAAATATATGGAAGGAAAAAAATCAATAAAAATGTGTTTATTTTACCTGCTGTAAGAGAGAGAAAGATGTCCCGAGACTTCTGATCAAATAACATCTTGAGTGGATGCTCTAAAGCACCCCCTCTGTTCCAAACTTAGTACGATAAAGATAAAAAGAGAAAATTGGGTTCAAAACCAAAAAATATATCCAAGGACAAGAAATAATGGAGGAAACCATGAACCATGCTGAAGCAGCAGCCTACCTGACTCCAGGTCCAGAGTAGAAGTTCTAATTTGGCAGGGGCAATGGGATCTAAAAGTAATACTACATTTCAAAATTGTGAGGGGTGATAATAGTACTAGAAGAGAAATGTCTAGCTTTATATAATTTTTAAGCCCCAAATATAATGAATTAAGCATTGATCTCAAGAGGATAAGAAAATAAAAAATCCTAAGGAAAGTAGAAGAAAATAATAAAGCCACAAGCAGGTTATTTAAAAGATTAATAAAATCGATGATCCTCTGATGAAATGGATTTTTTTTTTAATAGCAAAAATAACAGGAATGAAAAAGGGGACCAAAACAGCACTGCTTTGGGCAAAGGGCTGAGCTGGGATTCCTCTCCCCTGCTGTACCACGTGTGAAAGGAGACTAAGCAGCAAAACCTACCTTCAAATGATATGTGGGGCTCCAGCTCATATAGGAAGATAGGAGCCCAAGGTGGGCAGAAGTGCGCAGTTTGCAATTTGCTCAGTTGCAATTTACTCAGTTTGTCACCAAAGAATTGGTGATACAGTATCACCAAAGAATTGAAGCAGTGAATCAGCATGTAACACTTGGCTGAATTGGGGTTTCTAGGACACAACTTGGAGGCAACTTAAAACTGCTAGAAAGGATGAGCCCAGAGGAAAGAAAGAAAAATAAGATGAAAGAAAAAAGCCCACTGTAAATCAAAATTTCAAATTTGAGAAGAAACCTATTGATAAGACAAATGGTTAACCAACACCTTTTGAAATTTCAACCCACTCAAAATGAAAATAATAGAATAGCCTGAAAAGTACTTTAAGGTAAGTATGTTTGGGGCTCCTGAAAGGCAAACTAAAGAATAAAAATTGAAGTTATGAAATTTGATAAGTAAACATTCATTCATTTATTCAACATTTGTTGTTTTTTATGTCTCAGGAAATGTTCTAGATGCTAAAATACAGCAGTAAATCAAACAGACAAAAATTACCACTCTCAGGAGAGTGTTATTCTAGAGAGAATAAGTGCTATGCACAAATAAAAAAGAGAATGAGATAGGGAATGCTGAACCTGGCAAGGAAGTGCAAATTCTTAATTTTTAATAGCTCAATGAAAAGATACTTAAGTAATGACTTGAAGAAGTAAGGGATACTGTCATACAGGTAACTGGGGAAGAAACTTCCAGGCATAGGTAAAAGCAGGTACAATGACCCTGTGAAAAGAGCATGCTTGGCACATTTCATAGATTTCAAGGAGGCCAGTGTGTCTGGAATGGAGTGAACAACCCATGGGTCGGTCTCTGAGCTCAGCCAGGAGTCTGCTTGAAGATTCTCTCTCTCTGCCCCTCTCCTACTTGCATACATGTGTGTGCACTCTCTCTCAAATAATCTTTAAAAAAAGTTACTGAAGAGTTTCAGGAGAGAAGGATCATTCTGACTGCTGTGTTGAAATAGATTGAAGAGGTAGGGATTTGGGGTGTCTGGGTGGTTCAGTTGGTTAAGCATCTGCCTTCAGCTCGGGTCATGATCCCAGGGTCCTTGCTCAGCGAGGAGTCTGCTTCTCCTTCTCCCTCTGCCTGCTACTCCCCCTGCTTATGCTCTCTCTCTCTCTGTCAAATAAATAAAAATAAAATCTTAAAAAAGAAGAGGTAGGGAGCTGAAGGAAGAAGACTAGTTAGGAAGCTATTGTAATTTGTGTGAGAGATGATGTGACTAGAGCCACAGAAATAACAGTGGAAGGAGTGAAATGTGGATTTTATTTGGTCTTGATTCAGACAAAATAACAGTAAAAGCACACAACTGGGGAAATGTGACTATGAACTTGGGTCATAGGACATTGGTTATTATTTAGTTCTGTTACAATAATGACATTGTGTTTATGTAATAAAACACCTATTTTTAAAAAGATGAAATCTGAAATACTTATAATTCTTCAATTTGTTTTAAAATAGTCCAGAGGGGAGAAATGGAGCCCCCCAAATCAGTAAAGTATAAGACTTAACCTGATTTTCAGATGTGGCCTAGTGATCATATATAGAAAAATGTTTAAGGAGTAGTGAAGGCATATTAGTTCCTTATCTCATTCAAGACATATATAAAGGTACTGGATAATTTCACATTTTTTAAGAAAAAAAATTTAGTGAACTACGTATTTAAAAAGTCACAATTTAAGTCACAGTCGAGCCCTGCATCAGGCTCCCTGCTCAGTGAGGAGCCTGCTTCTCCCTTTCCCATTCCCCCTGCTTGTGCTCTCTCTCTGTCAGATAAATAAATAAAATCTTAAAAAAATAAAAATAATAAAAGAATTAAATACACTATAACTTCTAACAGAGGGCAAAGCAGAATACAGAAAATTTTATCAAGCCAATGGAAGATAGGAAAGCAGATAAAAAGAATAACAAAAATGGAAATAAAACCAAATTATTAGTAGTTATATATATGTAAATGGATTAAATTCACCTATCTGACATTGTCAGATCAGACCAAGGAATTTTTTTTTGTCCAAATGCTGTTAACAAGAGATACACGTGGCAATTTCAAAAGCAAAGGAATAGTTTATGTACAATGATATTAAGAAGTGGAAAACATAATAAAAAAATAAATAATAAAAATTAAAAAACAAGTGGAAAAGCCAAATTCTAAATGACTGTATACTTAAAAAAAAGTAAGGCCATCTATATAATGGAAAATTATGAAGAATTAAAACTTCATGCTTTATAAAAAATAAAATGGAAGAAATGACAATTGTTAAGGAAAAAAATAGTTTAAAAAAGTTATATACAGAATGATCACAATTAGTTTTTAAAATAAGCAATTTATATATCTATGTATACCTACCTAGAGATAATTGGAATGATTACATGCCAAAATGTTACTGTGATTATCTCTGGATAATGGAAGTATGTGTGATTTTTCTTCTTGGTATTGTCAACAATAAACATGTATTCCTTTGGTTATCAGAAAACATAATTTTAAAAAAAGTAAAGAGATAGCAAAAGGTATAACAGGAAAATGCCAAAGGAATCTACTATAATAATGTTAGTAAAAGACAAAATAGAATTTAAGGCTATTATCAAAAAGATAGGAGATAAGTGTTGGTGAGGATGTGGAAAAGGGAATTCTGGGATGCTTGGGTGCCTCAGTTGGTTAAGCATCTGCCTTCACCTTACGTCATGATCCTGGAGTCTTGGGATCGAGTCCTTTATTGGGCTCCTTGTTAGGCAGAGAGCCTGCTTCTCCCTCTGTCTGCTGTTCCCCCTGCTTTTGCGCACTCTCTCTCTCTCTGACAAATGAGTAAAATCTTAAAAAACAAACAAACAAACAGAGGGAATCCTTTTGCACTATTGGTGGGAGTGCAAACTGGTGCAGCCACTACGGTAAACAGTATGGAGTTTCATCAAAAAATTACAAATAGAACTATCATATGATTCAACAATTCCAATTCTGGTTATCTATCCAAAAGAAATGAAATCACTATGTCAAAGAGACAACTGCACCCCTATGTTCATTGCAGCATTATTTACAGTAGCCAAGACATGGAAACAACCAAAGTGTCCCATCAGTGGATGAATGGTTAAAAAAAAAAGTGAATATATATATTTATATATATATATATGTATTCTATGTATACATATATATATACACATATGTATGTATATATAGAGAGAGAGAAATTATTCAGCCATAAAAAGAAGGAAATTCTGCCATTTGCAACATGGATGGATCTTGAGGGCATTATGCTAAGTGAAATAAGAGAAGGACAATTATTACCTGATCTCACTTTTATGTGAATCTAAAAAAACTGATGTCACAGATACAGAAAATGGATTAGTGATTGCCAGAGGCAGAAGGGTGGGGATCAGAATGGGTAAAGGGAGTCAAAATGTATGAACTTCAGTTATAAATAAGTTCAGGGGATGTAATGTACAGCATGGTGAATAAAGTTAACAATACCGGTATATATTTGAAAGTTGCTAACAGAATAGATTTTAAAAGTTCTCATCATAAGAAAAATTGTAACTGTGTGAGGTGATGAATGTTAACTAAACTTATTGTGATGATCATTTCATAATATATATATATCAAATCATCATGTTGTACACCTGAAACTAATACAATGTTATATGTCAATCGTATCTCAATAGAACTGGGAAAAGTATTTCTGGTTACACATTTAAAAATATATAAGGACAAAAAGTATAAATAGGAAGGAAACAACCCACCAAAATGATAAAATAACCATGAATACGTATTTTTATAACAGAGCCTCAACATACATAAAGCAAAAGATGGAATTACAGGAAGAAAAAAGTAGCAATTTGTGAGATTTTTAAAAAACTTGTATCTGAAAATGATAGCTCAAATATATGTTATATGTTAAGCAATAAACATGTATCAGGAGGCATTTAGAATACTTAACCAAATGTGGCAAAAGCAATAGAATTTTATTATTTCACACAAAATGAACTTTGAAGATAGATATAGTTCCAGGACTGGTTAATTCATCAGCTCAATATCAGGAAACCATGTCGTGTTTCTCTCTGATTCTCTTGGCTTTTCTCTCATGATTGCAAGATGGTTACCACTGCTCCATATATCCTTTTCTCACAGAATAACATCCAAAGCAAGCAGAAAAGGAGGCTCATGTTGCTCTATTTTTATGAAAGAGGAAGATCCTTCAGAAGTCTCCAGCAGACTCTCCCTTTGAGAAATAGGAATCATTAGTTTAGACCAAACATGATTTTTCCTTTGGAGCCAGACCCAACTTTTCTGAAAATACTGCCATTTAATATGCAAAGAAAATAAAGGTTCTGAAAGCAAAGAAAAGAAGAGAATGGTTTTTAGATAAACAACCAATAGCACCTGACCCCAAAACGAACAAGCTTGAATCTAATAAAGAACCTTGCATCAAATAAGAAATACACATTCTTTTCAAGCACTCGAAGAACATTTGCAAAACTTTGCTATGTCCTAAGTTTTAAAGGAAGTCTCAACACATTTGAGAGGACTTCTATCGTGCGCACTGTGTGGCCTGACCAAAAGGTAATAAAAAGTAGCCTATATATTTAGTAGATAATAACTTCTTAAATAACTAATTAAAGCAAAAGTTATATAACATTTAAACCTAAAGACAATTTCAATACTATATATCGAAACTAAAAGCATAGTTTTAGGATATAGAAAGTTACAAAGAACCTCACTCCCACCCGGGCAGTAAAGAAGTTAGATAACACACAAAACTGTAACTTTTCCTAAGATCATCAGAGAGCTGATTTCAAAAGCTACAAAGTAATCTGAATACCACAGAGAGCCAAGCCTTTCCAAGGAGAGATATGGTACATGAACTGTTTCATGTGCTGATAGACTTGCACTAACAGAAATGTCAAAGTTCTTTAGGTAGGATTTGACCAGACTGAAACTACACCAAAAAATTAAGAGTGTTGGAAATGGTAAAAATGAAGATTAAATATAGAAGGAATTTTTTCTTTTTTTAAACTGCTTTGATCCACACATACGCAATTGATTTTTGAAAAGTTGCAAAGATAAGTCAGTTGAAAAACGATTCTTTAACAAATGATACTGAAACAATTAGATAACCATATGCAAAAAAATAAATAAATAAATAAATAAATAAATGCCTGGACTTAAACATGTGGCACCATATTTTTAAAAAACTCAAAATGGAACTCAAATTTGGGCGCCTGGGTGGCTCAGTTGGTTAAGCGACTGCCTTCGGCTCAGGTCATGATCCTGGAGTCCCAGGATCGAGTCCCGCATCGGGCTTCCTGCTCGGCAGGGAGTCTGCTTCTCCCTCTGACCCTCCTCCCTCTCATGCTCTCTGTCTCTCATTCTCTCTGTCTCAAATAAATAAAATCTTTAAAAAAAAAAAAAAAGAATCATTGAACTTCCTACATTTTCTATATAGAATTGATCTCATAAACTAATATGACTCCTACATATTTAGGATAAGGAACAATGAAGAATTTTGTTCAGGCCACCTGGGTGGCACAGTTCATTGAGTGACCGACTCTTGGTTTTGGCTCAGGTGGTGATTTCAGAGATTGAGTCCCTGCATTGGGCTCCAGGTTCGGGTGTGTGGGGGGGTGTCTGCTTGAGATTCTCTCTCTCTTTCTCCCTCTGCCCCTCCCACTCATGCTCTCTCTCTCTCTTTCTCTAAAATAAGGCTGAATTTTTTTTTTGTTTAGCTAATTGCTTTATAATTCTAACAAATTTTTTAAACATCAAGAATTTATTATGTTCTATAGTGTGTCAATTTAAATGTTAACTTTAAGACCTTGAACTATCTTAAATTGAGTTAATAATCTTTGGATGCTTTGATAATTTCTAAGTAGTATAGAATATTACTCTCTGTGCATAATTTTCATCATACAGTTTTGGATTGTATTCCTTTGATTATAGAGTAGTTCTATCTTTGGGTCCTTTTAGTGAAGCTTAAAGCATGAAAGAGATGACTGTGCATCCATATTTCGTGTACTTACGGGCTGTAGTGGTCCACTAAATGTTCGTTGTATATGACAGACAGGTAATTCTCAGCGGCCTCTTCCCAGTAGTTTCTGTGAAGTATAAATAGTTTCTTTGGTTAAATGTGGGTGATCGAGACTATCCTAGGTGTAATAGTGGCAAAGAAGCATGAAGAGAGTAGTTTTATTCTATAGTAAAGTATTTGATGCCAAATTTTAAAGGAGATAAAAATGTGAAAGGATGAGGAAAATTATAGAAGTTATACAGAAAATACAGAATACTTTATTTGCCTTGGTTCCTAATAGGCACAGATAATGGGTCTAAATGGAAGCAATGAGATGTGTTAAATGTTTGGCAAATTTTGCTTAGTTTTTATTAATAATTTTTAAAAATTTGAGATAATTTTTATTAAAGATTTTATTTATTTGATAGAGCGAGAGAGCACAAGCAGGGGGAACAGTAGAGGGAGAGGGAGAAGCAGGATCCCCGCCAAGCAGGGAGCCCTATGTGGGGCTCGATCCTAGGACCCTGGGATCATGACCTGAGCCGAAGGCAGACGCTTAACCATCTGAGCCACCCAGGCGCCCCGAGATGATTTTTAAAAATTTAAGATAAATTTATTGCCAACTATCCTATCAATGCAAATCTAGAATTTATTTTTTCCCTTATGTTAAAATGATAAATTGATTTTAGAGTCTTTAGTCTGTTGTTAATGAAAAGTAGTAAAAAGTTGTTCTTTACGGTCTGTATCATCCACCCAGATAACTAAAATTTTGTATCTCACCAAAAAAGTTTTCAAGTTTTCTTTGCTTTGTGGTGATTTTGTCATGCTCTTGATTACTAACATGAAAACAAACACGGAAGTCCTCAGGTCTGAAAAAGCTAAAGTTCCTTACAATGGTGTTACCTTTTATGGTTTTTGTCACCTTCTATGTACCTTGGTTAATAGGTAGCCAAGTTCAAGTCATTCATTGTTCTTTGACTTTTTTCTTAATCGAGTGACAAAATCCCATGATAACTGTTTTGATTATGCTTTCTAAGATCAGACCCTAAAGATAAATATAAACATATTTTTATTCCATATTTTAATATATTGAATATATACATAATACATTTCCAAAATGTCTTTTAGACCTAAAACATCTTTTCCCAAGAGGTTCCCTGGGAAGTCACAAAGATTTGTTCTTTTACCTTACAAAAGAAAAAGGTAAAAATATTTGGGATTGTCAGATATGTTTCCCATTTCTTAATTGGCTCAACATGATTGTAAGAACTGCACCAGAAGAGGTGTCAAATCAAAAGAAGAATTCAATCTTTTCTAGACTAACCTTTAGGTAAGTACTACTTATACAAAAATGTTTCAGAGATTATGAACTAAGTATAATTTGTCAATGCCCTCACTATCCATACTATGTTTTTTTTTTCCCTTAGGGGAAACAGTGATCAAATCCTTATTATATAGTCATGTATTGCATCTTAATGGAGAATTTTACGCTCCTCCATTCTCATTTAGCCTCAGGCATTCAGTCCTATCATCAGAGCTTATTTCTGTTTTTCTCTCATGCTTGCCTGAAGTCTCTGCTGTAAGCTACAGGTTAGAAATTGGGTCTTCAGTCAAGGAGAGTCTTCGAGTCTTGAAAAGATTCTGTTAGGTACTTTCAAGGTACTTGGTTGCTTACCTTGTTACTCTTCTACTAGGTAACTACTAATAGCTCAAGAAATTAAGACAGCGGCAGTGAAAAGTGGATGGATCTGAGAAATATTTCAGACTTGGAGACTGATTGCATTTGTAGTCTCTATCATAGGTATCGTTGTCAAAGTCAACAGCATTCAGTTTAAGAATTTTAAAAGCATCACTTTTATTCTCACGCACGTAGAAAGTCGTTTCATGTCTGCTGGGATGTGTATCAGAAAAAAATGCATATGGTGAAGTCGAGGAGAAAAGCCCTGGATCTGTTCAAATGTCTAAATAGCAACAATAGGGACGCCTATGTGGCTCAGTTGGTTAAGCGTCTGCCTTTAGCTCAGGTCATTATCCCAGGGTCCTGGGATCGAGTCCCACATCGGGCTCCCTGGTCAGTGAGAAGTCTGCTTCTCTTTCTGCCTCTGCCGCTCCCCCTGCTTGTGTGCTCTCTCTCTCTCTGACAGACAAATAAATGAAATCTTTTAAGAAAATAAATAAATAGCAACAATAATGAGCACTTTACACAGAATCCTATTTAATCCTTTTAACACCCTACAAATAGGTATTATTGCCTCTATTTTACAGATTGAGGAAACTAAGTCTCAGGGGGGTGAGAAACTTGCTCAAGGTCATACAGTTAATAAAAGTAGAGTGGGATTCTAACCCAATTAGCCTGATTTCAAGCACTAGATTGTAGTACCACATTTTAACATCAAGAGTAAAATAAATAAATAAAAATAAATAAATAAATACTTTTATCCTGAAAAGATGTTAACATTCCCCAAATTCCTGCCTTAGATCTTGAACCCCTTGCTTTTGAGGACCCTTCTCTGATCTCCTTCTGCCTGCACTTTCTCCAAAAGGCAAAGAAGCTGTGGGTCAAGAGGATGTGCCATCCAGTACTCATGCTCTCTCTTCTTCTTTTTTTTTTTTTTTAAGATTTTATTTATTTATTTGAGAAAAAGAGAGGGAGTACAGAGGGAGAGGGAGAAGCAGACTCCCTGCTGAGCAGGGAGCCCGATGCGGGGCTCGATCCCAGGACCCTGAGATCATGACCTGAGCTGAAGGCAGATGCTTAATGACTGAGCCACCCAGGCGCCCCTAATAATTTGATCTTTGTATACACCACAAAAAAAATCACAACAATAAATCTAGTTACCATCTGTCATCATACAATTAACCCCCTTCACTCATTTTGCCTACCTCCCACCCCATTCCCTTCTATAAACCACTAATCAGTTCTCTGAGTTTTCTTTGTTTTGTTTGTTCTTGTATATATGTGATATACCCCACATATATAAAATATATATATATATTCCACATATAAGTGAAATCATACAGTATTTGTCTTTCTTAGTTTGACTTATTTCACTTAGCAAAATACACTCAAGTTCCACTCATGTTGTTATAGATGGCAGGATTTCCTTCTTTTTATGGCTGAGTAGTATTCCATTGTGTGTGTGTGTGTGTGTGTGTGTATGCCACATCTTCTTTATCCATTCACCCATTGATGGATATTTACATTGTTTCCGTATCTTGGCTATTGTAAATAATGTAATAAACATCAAAGTGCATATATGTTTTTTAATTAGTATCTTCATTTTTTTTTCAGATAAATACCCAGAAGTGGTATAGCTGGATCATATGGTAATTCTATCTTAAATTTCTTGAGGAACCTCCAACCTTCCATAGTGGCTGCACCAGCTTGCATCCCCACCAACGTGTATGAGAGTTCCTTTTCCTCCACATCCTCTCCAACACTTATTTCTTGGTTTTTGTTTGTTTTAAAAAAATACTTATTTATTTGAGAGAGAGAGAGAGAGAGAGAGCAGGGGAGGACCAGAGGGAGAGGGACAAGCAGACTCTCTGCTGAGTGAGGAGCCTTACTCCAGGACCCTGAGATCATGACCTGAGCTGAAATCAAGAGTTGGGACGCTTAACCAACTGAGCTACCCAGGCGCCCCTGTTTTTATAACAGACATTCTATAGGTGTGAAGTGATATTTCATTGTGGTTTTGACTGTCATTTCCCTAATAATTAGTGATATTGAAAAATCTTATGTGCCTGTTGGCCATCTGTATGACTTCTTTGGAAAAATGTCTGTTTGGATCCTCTGCCCATTTTTTAATTGGATTTTTCATTTTATTTGCTTTTGAATTCTTTATATACTTTGGATATTAACCTCTTATCAAGTATGTGATTTGCAAATGTTTTCTACTATTCAGTAGTTTGCCTTTCACTTTATTGATGGTTTCCCTTGATGTGCAGAAGCTTTTTAGTTTGGTGTAGTCATACTTGTTTATTTTTGCTTTTGTTGCCTTAGCTTTTGGAGTAAAATCCAAAAACTCAATGCCATCATTATTGTCAAGAACCTTACCACCTGTGTTTCCTTCTAGGAGTTTTATGGCTTCAGGTCTTATATTCAAGTCTTCAATCCATTTTGAGTTAATTTTTATGTAAGGTAGTGGTCCAGTTTCATTCTTTTGCATGTGGCTGTCCAATTTTCCCAACATCAGTTATTGAAGAGATTGTCCTTTCCCCACTGTGTATTCTTGGTTCTTTTGTCATAAATAATTGACCATATATGTATGGGTTTATATCTGGGCTTTCTATTCTGTTCCATTGATCTGTGTGTCTGTTTTTATGCCGGTACTGTACTATTTTGATTACTATAGCTTTGTAGTATAGTTTGAAACCAGGCAGTGTGGTACCTTCCGCTTTGTTCTTCTTTCTCAGGATTGCGTTGGCTGGCCTGTACTTCTTGTGTGTATATCCCTTTGCTCAAGGATAGGCTTTCCTTCTGCTATGTTTCTGCAGAAAACTCCAAGGAGACTGAGAATTCAAATTTGAATTTGACCTTCCAGGTCACTTTGAAGGTATATTTACTCAAGGAAAGAAAGCAGGGTATATTTTATTAAATACTTTGTTGTCTTGTTTTAGAACTACTGTACAGTATTTCATTTATATCTATAGAGTAATGGTTTAATATTTTGCTAATAATAATTGTATTAATCTTTATATTAATATTTACTGATATTCTTTAATAAATATTGGAACTTTTAACAGTTGGATGTTATGGTAATAAATATCTATATTTATCTAAAGATAAAATTCTAAAATTTTAAACTAAACTCAATTATAAATTTTTTTGGTTTTGGGGGGGAGAGAGAGAGAGACAGCAGGGAGGGGCAGGGAGGGTGAGAGAGAATCTTAAGCAGGCTCCATGCCCAGCACGGAGCTGGATGTGGGGCTCAATCTCACACCCTGTGATCATGACCTGAGCCAAAATCAAGAGTTGGAGACTTAACCAACTGAACCACCCAGGTGCCTCAGTTATGAAATATTTTTAAAAATTGTTGATGAAACAAAAAATTTCTATTTGTTTATATTCTTCTTTTACTAATCCTCTTTAGTAACTAGCATACAAAATTCTCCTAATAGCTATTTTCCTTAATGATAAATTAAGATTTTTTTTCTTTTTTTAATACACTTTATATTTTAGAGCAGTTTCAGTTTCGCAGAAGATACAGAGCTTTCCCATATCTCCTTGCCCCCATATTTGTGCAGCCTCCCCCATTCTCAAAATTCCCCACCAGAACGGTGCATTTGTTACAATAGATTAACCTACAATGACACATCATTATCATACAAAGTCTATAGTTTACATTAGGGCTCATTCTTGGTGTTTCACATTCTAAGGGTTTGGAAATGTATACTGACATGTGTCCACAATTATGTTATCATACAAAACCCTTTGTATTCTAGCTATTCATCTCTTTGTCTCTCCAGCCCCTAGCAACCACTGATTTTTTTTTTTTTTTTTTTACTGCTTCTGTTGTTTTGCCTTTTCAGGAGTTTACACAGTTGGAATCAATAATATGTACTTTTTCAGATGGGTTTCTTTCACTTAGTAATATACATTTAAGTTTCCTCCATGTCTTTTCATGGCTCAATAGCTCATTTCTTTTTAGCACATAATAATATTCCATTATCTGGATGTACCACAGTTTATTTATTCTTTCAACTACTGAAGGACATCTTGGTTGCAACCAAATTTAGGTAGTAACGAATAAAGCTACCATAAACATCTGTGTGCAGGTTTTTGTGTAGACATAAGTTTTCAATGCTTTTTAGCAAATACCAAGGAGCATGATTGCTGGATCATGTGGTAAGAGTATGTTCCATTTTTTAAAAAATTTTTTTAATTTATTTTTATTTTTTAGTATTATTTATTTACTTACTTATTTTGAGAGAGAGAGAGAAAGTGGGGGAAAGGTGCAGAGGGAGAGGGAGAGAGAGAATCCTAAGCAGGCTCCACACCCAGCACAGAGCCTAACTTGGGGCTTGATCTAACAACCCTGAGATCATGACCTGAGCCAAAATCAAGAGTCAAACGCTTAACTGACTGAGCCACCCAGGTACCCCAAGTATGTTTCATTTTGTAAGAAACTGCTAAACTGTCTTCCAAGTGGCTTTACCATTTTGCATTCCGAGCAGCAATGAATGAGGATGTTGCTTCACATCTTCATCAACACTTGGTGTTGTCAATGTTCTGGATTTTGACCATTCTAATACATGCATAGTGGTATTTCATCATTGTTGTTGTTTTCATTGCATTTCCCTGATGGATGACATAAGATATGGAGCATCTCTTCATATGCTTATTTATCATCTGTATATCTTTGGTGAAGTGTCTGTTAAAGTCTTCAGTTCATCTTTTAATCGGGTTGTTTTCTTTTCTTTTTTTTTTGAAGTATAGTTGACATATGATGTTTTATTACTTTCAGGTGTACAGTATAGTGATTTGACAATACAAGACATTACTCAGTGCTCACCATGATAAGTGTAGTCCCCATATAACATTATAATAATATTATTGACTATATTCCCTGTACTGTACTTTTCACCTCCATGACTTATTTATTTTATAACTGAAAGTTTGTATCTCTTAATCCCAACTAATTAAATTTGTTTTTTTATTCTTTGAGTTTTAAAAGTTTATATATATTTTGGATAAGAGTCCTTTATCAAATATGTCTTTTGGAAATATTTTCTCCCAGTCTGTGTATTGTCTTTTCATTCTCTTGACAGTGTCACTCACAAAGCAGATATTTTTAGTTTTAATTATGTCCAGCCTATCAATTCTTTCTTTCATGGATCATGCCTTTGGTATATATCTAAAAAGTTATCATCAAACTCAAGGCAATCTAGATTTTCTCCTGTGTTATCCTCTAAGAGTTCTATAGTTTTACATTTTAAATTTAAATCAGTGATCCATTTTGAGTTCATTTTTGTGAAAAGTGTAATAATGGTCATATCTAGATTCCCTTTTTTGCATGTACATGTCTAGTTGTTCCAGCACCATTTGTTGAAAATACATACTTTTCTCCATTATATTACCTCTTCTCCTTTTCTCAAAAATCTGTTGACTATATTCATGTGGGTAGATTTCTGGGCTCTCTATTCTGTTCCATTGATTTACTTGTCTGTTTTTTCATTACTACTACACTGCATTGATTATTTTCTTCCCAAATTGATCTATGATTGATCAAGAATCAATCTACTGATCTAGATTCAATGCAATCCCAATCAAAATACTAGCAAGTTATTTTGTGGATATTGACAAACTAATTCTATAGTTACATGAGGCAAAAGACCCAGAATAGCCAACACAATATTGAAGGAAAAGAACAAAGTTAGAGGAGTGACAATACCCAACTTCAACAGTTGCCACAAAAAAAAAAAGACTACACAAGGCTGGCTACAGCTCCTTGGAGGTTTCTAGGAAGCTGGTATGTCTGGCCTCACAAAATGAGTTAGGAAATATCCCCTCTGCCTCTATCTTCTAAAAGAGATTGTAGAAAATTGGTATAATTTCTTCCTTAAATGTTTGATAGAATTCACCCGTGATCCCATCTAGGCCTGGTGCTTTCTGTTTGGGAAAGTTATTGATGATTGATTCAGTTTATTTAATAGATATAGGTCTACTCATATTGTCTATTTCTTCTTCTGTGAGTTTTGAGAGATTGTGTCCTTCTGTGAATTGGTCCAATTCAATGAGGTTATCAAAATTATAGCCATTGAGTTGTTCATAGTATTCCTTTATTATCCTTTTGCTATTCATGGAATTTGTAGTGATGTCCCCTCTTTTGTTTTTGATATTAGTAATTTGTGTCCTCTCTTTTTTCTTAGTTAGCCTGACTAGAGGTTTGTCAATTTTGTTGATCTTTTCAAAACCACCTCTGTTTTATTGATCTTCTCTATTGAGTTCCTGTTTTCAATTCCATTGATTTCTGCTCTAATTTTTATTCTTTTTTTTTTTTTTTTCCTGCTTACTTCAGATTTAATTTACTCCTTGTTTTCCTGGTTGCCTAAGGTGGAAGCTTGGATGCATGACTTTAGATTTTTCTTCTTCCCTAACATATGCATTTGATGGCATAAATTCAGTTAAACTCTGATAAAAGCCCAGCAGATTAGGATCTGGTTAAATAGTTTCTTCTGAAGGCAGATCTTGCTAAGAAGAACAGAATGCTCTGGCATATTTCAAAATAGTTCCTTTTCCCCTCCACCTGTTGAGAGCACTGGGAGATTTTTCTCTGATATTGACTGTGAGAACCTGGTACAGCTTCGGGAAGTAAAACTCATAAAAGTGTAGGGGCTCCCTGATGACTGGGTCCCCCTGGAGTTTTTATGTCTGAGACTTATCCACAGTGAGCAGCAATTTGTCACCTACAGTTCAGGTTTTCCTACCTTGACACTGTTCCCATGGAGGTTTCTTCTCTGATTGGTTATGATTCTCTGTATTCATTTGTTGATCTCTCCAATTTTGGGGATAGTGATTTGCTCTGTGACCTCACTTTTTTTTATGGATCTAAGAAGAGTTGCTGGTTTTTTATTTTGTTCAGCTTTTTACATAAGATAGAGTGGTGACTTTCAAGCTCTTTATATGTTAGATCAGACTTTTTAAAAAAATTAAATAATTGATACTGTGCTAAAGCAATCTAATAGAAAAAATCATCAAGATCTATACTCCATAAGTATAAATCTAAGATATATGGACCAAAAATAAAAGGAAAAGAATAGTCACTTTATACATTCTAAATGAGCTCTAACTGTATATTCTGTCTAATTGTAAACCACATTGTCTTTTTCTAAAGCCCAAATTTAAAATAGTAAAATAACTAATGCATTTAAAATCTATTGCATAGATTTTGGTCTGAAATGCTATTCTCCATTAAAAAGAATTAAGGTTTCTTGTAGAAAGACTGATTCCATTTCCTAGAGGAAAAAAAAACTTTCGTAGTTGGTCTAAATCATCTTGTTCTAAGAATAAAGGATTTTTAAAAGGCTTTTAAAATTCTGGAATGGTATTGAAAATCATAATCAACATTTCCCCATGGCCAAATATGATAATATGACCATCAAAAATAAACAAAATTATAGTTACTTAATTTTAGGTTAAGAATAATAAATCAGATTTAATTGTTGCTTCATAATGTACATTTTCACTCCCTGAGAACCTCACAATATGTAAGGAGAAAATAGACCTTCCTCTACCATAGAGCTAGTTTTTAAATTTTTACTTTAATTTTATAATACTTGTTACATACAAAATGATGCAGATATTTGTATATTTAAGTTATGAATCACAATACAAGTAGTACATATCCATCACCCAAAATTAGAGAGAGAGGGAGAAATATAACTTGGCAATTTCTTTTGTGCTCTCTGATGGCTTGCTTTGATGTAATTAACAGAATCAAACAAAAATGATTTTGGATGTTCTCTCTGGGTTTTCTTAGGGAACCAGCCAATAGGACCTGGACCTCTGGTCTCCCAGTGAGAGAGACTGCATCTGAACTCAGCTGGCCATGGTACTATTACTTTCTTCCAATGAAGACTTTCCATGTGACTCAAGATATGCAGATACTGGGTAGCTGACTTTCTTGGACAAGTCTTTTTTTTTTTTTTTTTTAAGATTTATTTGTTTATTTTAGAGAGAGAGAGAGCACTGCAGAGGGAGGGGCAGAGGGAGAGAGAGAATCCTAAGCAGACTCCCTGTTGAGCGTGGAGCCTGATGTGGGGCTCAATCCCACAACCATGAGATCATGATCTCAGCAGAAATCAAGAGCCAGATGCCTAACCGCCTGACCCATCCAGGTGCCCCTCTTGGACAAATCTTATAAATAGTTGCACCTAAACCAAGACTGCCTGGTGCCCCAGTGATTTTCCTGACAAGATTCCTTTCACGTTTGCCCTGCAAGAAGGGAGAGCAAAAAGGGGATGGAATTCCTCTCCTATAATGCAAACTCACACTGAAGATCCAACATAGTGCTCTGGCCCCAATATACTTCTCCTTGAGATGATGGCAGAATGGGGGAACCTGTGTTTTTTCCTTAGTTTTGTAAACAAGCTTCCTTTTTCACCAATAAAACCTAGCCCTTAACCTAGTGGTTCTAACTTTGGTATGGGTCAGAATTACCTAGTGGGCATGTTAAAATGCAGATTGCTGGGTCCCACATCCAGAATTTCTGTAGACCAGGACTGGGGTCTGGGATTTTGTATTTCTAGAAAGTTCCCAGGGAATGCTGCTATTATGGTCAAGGGACCACACTCTGAGAAACTCTATCTTAATTCATGCAGTGGAAATCAGCTCACAAAGGGTCCCATTGGCAAGACCTTCACCTAGGAGTTAATCATTGTCCTTTCTTGTGCCCTACTTTCCTTTATAGTTTTACCACATAGGAAGGAATTTTTAACCAATAGATGACTTACTCTTCTCACTCATCCATCCAGTGTATAGCTATAATTAATTCATTTTCACTGTTCTATGATATTCTGTTTTGTGAATAAAACTATTGATAGACATTTGGCTTGTTTTCAGGTTTTTGCTAGGAAACTGCTATGAAGAGTCACTTTTTTTTTTTTAATTTTTATTTATTTATTTGACAGAGAGAGACACAGCGAAAGAGGGAACACAAGCAGGGGGAAAGGGAGAGGGAGAAGCAGACTCCCAGCTGAGCAGGGAGCCGGATGCGGGGCTCGATCCCAGGACCCTGGGATCATGACCTGAGCCAAAGGCAGACGCTTAACGACTGAGCCACCCAGGTGCCCCAAGAGTCACTTCTTTAGTCATAGAATTACCCTTGCTTCCTGAAAGGACCCATCTAGAGGGAATCTTCCTGGGGTGCCTGGTTGGATAAGTTGGCTAAGCATCTGCCTTTGGCTCAGGTCATGACCCCAGGGTCCTGGGATTGAGCCCTGCATTGGGCTCCCTGCTCAGTGGAGAGCCTGCTTCTCCCTCCCTCTGCTGCTCCCCCTGATTGTGCTCTCTCTGTCAAATAAATAAAACCTTAAAAAAAAGAGGGAACCCTCCTTCCCTTAGACCTTTCCCTAAATTCTAACATCCTCTTACTGGGACACCCAATGGTGTGTGTTCTACCTTGCTCAGTGAGTACCTAACTCAACTTGTTCAAGTACATGTGTGTCTGTGGTCTTTGGCTGAAGGGTTTATATGTAAAATATCTTCACATGCCTTGTTGTGCCTTTTGATGAACACGAGTTCTTAGTTTTAGTTCAAGTTTTCAATTTTTTCCCTTTATAGCTAGTGCTTTTTATATCATATTTTAAGAATTCTTGTCTTAGTCCAAGATCAATGGATATGTATTTTTTGCTAGATATGTATTTCTAATATCTAAATTTTTGTCTTTAGTTCATCTGAAAATCATCTTTGTGTATGACACCATATGCATGTAGAGATCTAATCTCATTTTTTAAAATGTGGTAACCATTTCTCATAGCAATAATGTATTCAATAGCCATTCCTTTCTGTGCTTTTCCCCACTTACATGCAGAGCTACCCCTACCATATATCAAACTTCTATCTATACATGGGTTAAATTAGATCTCTTTCATTTTTAAAATGTAATAAGAAATAGTTTAAGACTTTAAGATTGAATGTTTCAAGGCTGTGAAACACTGTTTAGATAAATACATAAACCATAAAACAACATTAAAAGTTAATGTTTTAAGTTGCTATCAGTTGAAACAATGATTCAGTAATAAAACTTACCCAATTTTTTAAAAAGATAATTCATTCAGAGTATAGAAAATTTAGTAAGACTATGGTAGTCCAGAGAACAATTTAACCGCAGAAGTGTGTATGTGCTTTAACAAAGTGATTGCTAACAGATTTTTTTAAAAGCCCCAAATAACACCATGTATCCCTTTCATTATCTTCCATACATACATTATCTCACTTTTTATATAGTCAGAGAATCTAGCCTTTAAAATTTTATATGAAAGAAATCCATAAATCCTCTCTTTTGTAGACATAGGAAAGTCTGAAACAAAATGGTAAAAGTAAGAATAGAATCAAAGGGGAGAAAATGCCAAAAGTGAGGACAAAGGGAAAGAAATCTAAGAATGGCTCCCAGTAGTCAAAGTTACAGAACCTTGAGATGATGAACCTCCGACAAAATAAGATAAGGTACTGAGGGGTGGCCTGTTTGGGAAAAGATGATATTTTTTTCTTCCAAGTCTACTGCTCCTAAACTGTTCTCAAGGATATTTTCAGGAGGTTTGAAATTTGTTTTAATGGCCTGCAAAAGTAAAAAGTTTAAAATCCAAATCCATAGGTGGCAAGTAGTTCATAGGTGCTTAAATTTCATGTAAATTCACTGTCCTTTTTTTTCTTAAAAAAAAAAATATTTTATTTATTTTAGAGAGAGGGGCGAGGGGAGAGGCAGAGGGAGAGGCAGAGAACCTCACAAAGACTCTTCCCAAAGCACACAGCCCAGGCCTCTCTGCTCTCTCCACCCTGAAATCAGGACCCCGGTGGAAACCAAGCGTCAGATGCCCAAGGGACTGAGCCACTCTTGTTTTCTTTTTTAAACATCAAATTCCAGTAACTTATAAACTAAGTCTAGAGAACGCAGCCTGGGCAAAGATCATTGCAATGGGAGTTAAGAGAGCAGGATTTTAATCATGATTCTGCCACTAATCTAAGTGGCAATGGGGTTAAGTGTGTGGGTCTCAAATTCCTTAAATATGCAGGATGAACTACATCACCTTCAAGTTTCCTTCCAGAACTAGGTCTTCTTAAGCAATTGTAAAATGTATCCGTGTAAATCCAAGCTATCCTACAGATGAGTTGCAGCCAAGCGTTTGTCACATGAGTCATAATGCCACTTCTTCCCAGGTCTTAAACCATGTAGTGAAACCTATCTACGATCTTTTGGTGGCCTTACAGTTGAGAGGATTTGGACCACTACAATAGTAAGGCCAAGCTCCCAGGTAATTTCCAAAACAGGAACACCAAATGATGTCCTTTTTTTTTTTTTTTTTAAAGATTTTATTTATTATTTGACAGAGAGAGACAGCGAGAGAGGGAACACAAGCAGGGGGAGTGGGAGAGGGAGAAGCAGGCTTCCCACAGAGCAGGGAGCCCGATGCAGGGCTCGATCCCAGGACCCCGGGATCATGACCTGAGCCGAAGGCAGACGCTTAACGACTGAGCCACCCAGGCGCCCCCAAATGATGGTCTGAGAGCCTTCATCAGAACAAAAGGCCAGGGCTGCTAGGCGCGGGGCGGTGCACCTGCCTCTTACAGGTCTGGTCCCTCTGGTAACTCCTTTTTTTCTTTTTCTTTTTTTTGCATGCTCAGGCGCAAGGCTCTTTTCTTAAAACGAAGGCCTATTTCTTCGGTGATTCACTCAGGCCCCAGGGAACGGATAATAGCCCCAGGAGGGGTCTCTCGCCCGGGCAGTCACGAGAGGAGTTT
Source organism: Mirounga leonina (assembly GCF_011800145.1). NCBI lineage: Eukaryota > Metazoa > Chordata > Mammalia > Carnivora > Phocidae > Mirounga > Mirounga leonina. The sequence continues at coordinate 30,905,454 of NW_023270839.1, read as the reverse complement.
GCGCGGCGGTCGCAGAGGCGCGCCCGGGGCACGCTGGGAACGCGGGGCGCCGCGGCCCGGCCTGACCCGGAAGGGCTGGTGCGTGGTAACCCCGGCTTCCCTAGCAACCGAGCAGGTGGCTAGTCCTAACCATCCGCATCCTCTTGTTCAGACACCTCGCGGGATGCCGCTGCAGGTTAGCGATTACAGCTGGCAGCAGACGAAGACTGCGGTGTTTATCTCCGTGCCTCTCCGGGGCGTCTGCGTCAGAGACGTGGACGTGTTCTGCACGGAAAACTATTTGAAGGTAGGAACTCGAGTTGTGCCTGCCGGGTCCCCGGGGGTGTGTTCCGAAGCTTCTAAGCGCTTCTACGTGCACGCCGCAGGCGCGTTCTTGCAGACAAGCATCCTAAAATTTAGTTCTATTTTTTTTTTAAACCGAATCCCATGAGGTGATACCTCATCTTTAGACAGATGTCATCAGACCAGAGATGATTTTTATCCAGGATTTCTTCATATGCCTTGTTAATCGAGTAATATTATAGCAGGCATTTAAGAAAATGATCTTGGTCTCTATCATTTGTTTCTTAACGGCTGTGTCTTTATTTTGTGTAACTAAATTAAGCTCCGTTTACCCCCTTCTGAATAGGTCAACTTTTCTCCATTTTTATTTGAAGTGTTTCTCTATGCGCCCATAGACGATGAAAACAGCAAAGCCAAGATTGGGAATGACACTATTGTATTCACCTTGTATAAAAAAGAAGTGGCCATGTGGGAGACCCTTTCTGTGTCAGGTGGTAAGTTTTTTATTAAAGGATGTTCATCTGGTTGTGCTTTTTATATTTTATACCTTAAAATTTTTTTTCAGAACAACTGTTTCTCTTCTAGAAGAAAAAGTAGGAACGTGAGCATGATTTAAATGACATAGTGCTTCAGCTACCACTTAAATAACTTAAAGATTGAATAATTCAAAAGTTAGAGCACATTTGTAATAGTTCTCAAGCAGATGTGGGCTTGTGTCTTCAGAGGATAAGGCCTCTTGATATGATCTTTATTGAGCACTTATTTTGTGTTAGGCATTAATGCATCTGGTAATCCTCAGAACAACCTATTACTTAGGTTACCACCCTCCCACCCCCGTTTTTTGTTTTTTTTTGTTTTTTGGTTTTTTTTTTTAAGGTGAGGCTAGTAAGGTACAGAAGGATTGAATAATTGGCACAGGTCACCCAACTAGTAAGTGGCAGACTGGAACTGGAGCTTTAGCAGTTTGACTCTAGAGCAGTGGTTCTTAACCCTGGCTACATATTTGAATCACCTGCAAAACTTGTAAATAATACACATGTCTGAAGCTCACCCTAGACCAATCAAATCAATTTCTGTGAGTGGGAAAAGCTTTTCAGGGGTTATAATGTGCAAAGCTGAGATCCCCTATTCTCTGTACTCTTAATGAGTGTTCTGCTGCGATTGGCTTTGTGGGTCGTAATTGCCCTCTACTGCTTTACCTTTATTTTCTTCCTCCCTGTTCTAGTTGTCTTGTATTCTAGGGCTTTATATCTACTGCCTGAAATTTCTCGTAGGCCTCTGGCATTAAGTCTTCAGTAGGAACTACTGAGAATGGGGAGATTGCAGTCATTTTTTTTTAATTTATTTTTTTAGTAATCTCTACATCCAACATGGGGCTCGAACTCATGACCCCGAGATCAAGAGTCACATGCTCTTCCAACTGAGCCAGCTAGGCACCCTGCAGTCATTCTTTATATTAATTCTTTCTTGATATCTTGCAGTGAAATCTAATTTTGTAATCCCCAGGACCAGATAGAATTTTTCGGTAAAGTCTAGTATTCAGCTCAGAAAATACTGGCTAAGGTAGATTACCATAGCCAGGTTACTTTAGCTCTTTAGTGAGTTCCAGACTAACTGAAAAGTTTTTAAAAACCAGATTCTTGCTGTCCTACTCACTCCTTCCTTTGTGATTCAGTAAGTCTGAGATGGGGCCTGGGACTATGTCGTGAAACACACCCAGGGTGTTCTGACTTCTTACCTAAGATCAAATGTAAACACTTTAATTTATTTCAATTCTTATTGATAATCTTAATTTTAAAGTAATATGGGACCAGAATCATCACCTATTACAATGGCTTATTTTAAAATAAACAGATTGGGAGTGGTGGGACCCTGGGTGATTCTGATGACTGACCGGGCTTGAGAACCACTGACTTAAATGTGTGTGTGTGTGTGTGTGTGTGTCTCCAGGAAACATTCTGTCTGCCAACTTGTTTTTTTTTTTTTTTTTCCCAAAGATTTTATTTATTATTTGACAGAGAGAGAGATAGCAAGAGCAGGAACACAAGCAGGGGGAGTGGGAGAGGGAGAAGCAGGCTTCCTGCCGAGCAGGGAGCCCGATGTGGGACTCGATCCCAGGACCCTCGGATCATGACCTGAGCCGAAGGCAGACGCTTAAAAACTGAGCCACCCAGGCGCCCTGTCTGCCAACCTGTTAAGATATCAAGAAGAATCATGGAACGCCTGGGTGGCTTAGTTGGTTAAGTATCTGCCTTCGGCTCAGGTCATGATCCCAGGGTCCTGGGATCAAGTCCCACATCGGGCTCCTTGCTCAGTGGGGAGCCTGCTTCTCCCTCTGCCTGCCGCTACCCCCTGCTTGTGTGCGCTCTCTCTCTCTCTCTCTCTGTCTCCCACAAGTAAATAAATAAAAATCTAAAAAAAAAAAAAAAAAAGAAGAATCATCAGGAAACCTGTTACTTTTCCCTACATGACACTTTCTTCTATGTCAAATTCTCCTCTTAACCTGCTTGGCTGTCTTTTCCAGGAGTGGGAAGGGAATTTTCTTTCCTAATCATGATCTTCCTCTCTGTTCTATACATCTGCTTGCAATTCACACCTACTTGATTCTTCTCTTTCATGGTAATCTGGTCATCCATTCCAAATTTTGACTATTTAAACCAAAGCTTAACAAATTTTTTCTATAAAGGACCAGATAGTATTTTGAATACTATGAGCCCCATGGTCTCAGTCACAATTATTTAGTTCTGCTATGGTAGCACAAAAGCAGCCAATAGACAACACATATATATGGACACCAAAATTTGAATTTTATCTAATTTTTATATGTCATATTATTTTGATTTTTCAACTATTTAAAAATGTAAAAATTATTCTTACCTTGTGTGCTAGAGGAAAACAGGCAGCAAGTTAGATTTGGCCATGGTATGCCAACCTCTGATTTAGACTAATCAAAACAGTCTTAAAACTAGTTTATGTAATAAGTAATGAGTATTGATTTTACTTCAAAAACCAGGTTTGAGATTCCTTTAGAAATCAAACTCAGTTACACAGCAACTCAGTGAAATTATTTCTTTAACAAGATTGTTTTTCACATAAAGTGTGTGGAACTAGATCCAATCTATACGCCACGTTTTCCTCATCTTTCAGAACATATTTGCTTAAGTTTTTCCTGAAGATTTTTCTTGGTATACTTTTCATTTCTTTTAGATGTGAAAGTAGGTTCTTTTAGTTTACCCCTGAATCTGGTCCAGTTGTCTGTCACTCTGTTATTAAACAGGAGGAGGGTTGGGAGAGGCTTCAGACTTAATTCCAGTCCTAAGTCCTAGTCAAGATCTTGAATGAGAAAAGATTCCATTCTTTTTTTTTTCCTTTTCCTTTTTAAGGCAATTTCTTTGAAAATTAAAATTCCAGACTTTTTTTTAACCGATAACTGAAATTTAGCATTCCCTTCAATCATGAATGTAGGCAACAAACAGCTGTATCAAGAATTATCACAAATAGGGCACCTGGGTGGCTCAGATGGTTAAGCGTCTGCCTTCGGCTCAGGTCATGATCCCAGGGTCCTGGGATCGAGTCCCACATCGGGCTCCCGGCTCAGCGGGGAGCCTGCTTCTCCCTCTGACCCTCTCCCCTCTCATGCTGTTTCTCTCTCGCTCGCTCTCTAAAAAATAAATAAAAAAAAAAATCTTAAAAAAAAAAAAAAGAAGTATCACAAATACATTTATATCACAAAGTACATTTATCTTTTATACTCACTACTTTGAAATTATAGTATTTATTACACTTGTTGGTATATATTAATGCATTAATGAAGAAGTATATATATTTTTGTGATATTGTATATCACACACAAAAAAACTCTTCTTCTCTTCTAGGAGACCCCATAGTGATGATTTATTGTGATTAGGTTTATAAGCAAATAGCCCTGGTTTCTTGACAGAGTGGAGAAAGATAAATGTGTACTCTTTCCCTCTATCCTGTCCCATCCCCTTCTCTTTACCACTTCCCCCCTCTCATTTCACTACCCTCTCTCCCTTTTATATCCCTCTCCCTGTCCTCATCATTCCCCCACTTTTTTAAAGATTTTATTTATTTATTTCACAGAGAGGACAAGAAAACACAAGCAGGGGGAGCAGCAGGCAGAGGGAGAAGCAGACTCCCTACTGAGCAGGGAGCCAGAAGTGGGACTCGATCCTGGGACTTCAGGATCATGACCCGAGTCGAAGGCAGATGCTTAACCCACTGAGCCACCCAGGCACCTATCATTCCCCCTCTTATTCTCCTTTTCTTTTGTTCCCACTTTCTCTCATTCGTATTTTCTCTCTCTCTCTCTCGTTCTCTCCCTCTGTAGTAATTAATTGCTGTTATAGTTGCTTGCTTACTTTTTAATGTTAGCTTGGCCAGTTTAATAGTGAGAAATGTTTTCATCTCTCCTTGTGAAGTTTGGTCCCCCCTCCCACCATCGCATCCTGGATCATCAGTATGTTAAGCAGTTTTCTCCTAAGTAAAACATTCATCATAATCCTAATTTAGTGATATTTCTTGTTTTAGTTGACAAAGAGATGATGCAAAGAATAAGGGAGAAATCTATTTTACAAGCACAAGAAAGAGCAAAAGAAGCTGCAGAAGCAAAAGCTGCAGCAAGGCGAGAAGATCAAAAATATGCACTAAATGTTATGATGAAGGTAAGTTGCAGATTGTTAGGAAAGTTCTCTAATTAAAGAGATAATAGTAAACTCTGTAAGGATGATTTATTCCAATCACTGTACTTCCTCACCTCTTTATTCATACTTTGATTATAGGATTTACTATGTTATAGAGGCTATCTACTACTTACATGTATTCCTGAAAATCTGTATGAAAGTAGAGGGTATACAGGTTGGACAATAGATTTACTTGTTTCAGGGAGAATGTTCTATTTCCAAGGGAGTAAAAAAATTATAATTTTGCATGGTAAAAGTGTTTTACTTCTTTTTTAATCTTGGAATAAAGGACATGATTATTTAAAACAAGAAGAGCCTAGATTATGTCAATACTAAACATTGACATATTCTTATCTTTTTAACTGTTGAGGCTTCCAAGTTAAAGCTTTTTTTTTTTTTTTTTTTTTTTAATATTTACTTATTTTAGAGAGAGAGCACACAAGCAGGGAGAGGGGCAAAAGGACAGGGAGAGAATCTCAAGCAGACTCCGACTTCTGGCTGAGTGCAGAGCCTGAAGCCAGGCTCAATCTCACTACCCTGAGATTATGACCTGAGCTGAAATCAAGAGTTGGACGCTTAACTGATTGAGCCACCCAGGCGCCCCTCAAGTTAAAGCTTTAATCAGCAATATATTTTTTGAGATATAATTCACATACCATATAATTCACCCATGTAAAGCTTACAGTTCATTAGTTCATAGTATTTAGAGATGTGCGACCATCACCACAATCAGTTTTAGGACATTTTCATCACCCAAAAAGAAACCCTGTGCCTGTTAAGAGTCACTCCCCATTTCTCCCATTCACTGCAGCCCCAGGCAACCACTAATCCACTTTATAGATTTACCTATTCTGACTAATTATTGCAAGTAATTTCTTATCTCATATTCTCATTTGACATCTTGAAAAGATTAAGGAATCTATAACTAGCATTTCATCAAGAGCTCTGTGGACCCATGATGCTTCTTTTGTATATGGATTACTAGTATTGTATTCATAATCAACAGTTCATAATTCCAAGGATGTCTCCACTTCTTTTATTACTTCTATTTGTCTTTTATATATACCCTATGGTTATATAGTGTCCTTTACTTAAAAATTTAGCACATGGTCAGCTGACCAAAGATTCCTGCTTTCAGTATACTTGAGTTCCATCTTTTCCTTATTGTGTTATCACTGCTGTCAGCCTTTTTTTTTTTTTTTTTAAAGATTTTTATTTATTTGACAGAGAGAGATACAGCGAGAGAGGGAACACAAGCAGGGGGAGTGGAGAGGGAGAAGCAGGCCTCCTGCCGAGCAGGGAGCCCGATGCGGGGCTCGATCCCAGAACCCCGGGATCATGACCTGAGCCGAAGGCAGACGCTTAACGACTGAGCCGCCCAGGCGCCCCATGCTGTCAGCCTTTTGATTTTATCATTTTCCTGAATTTTAAAAAATAAAAGCAAAATAATATAAAATTTGTGGTAACAGATAAATATTCCCTGAACTAATAAAATAGATAAATAATGGTGTACATTTTGCTGTATTGGTAAAATAACAAAACTGGCAGTACCATCATACTGTGCCTTGAAGTTATTAATGTACTTATATCTGAAAGCCTGATTTGGTATTTGGAAAGGTGGTTTTGGGGTGTTAGTGTATAAAATATGAAGCTGTAGATGATATGAAAGTGGAAAGCACCTATGAAAGTCTATAACCTATACTACAAATGGTCCATTTTGTTTGTTTCTTTCCTTCAATAGAGTTCAGAGTTGAGATTATGTTTTCTTTCATCCTTATTACAGCTATTGCCAAGTTAAATAGTAGGTGCTCAAATATTTGAATGAATTAATGTAAATACATTGTTCTAGGACCCTGTGACAGTAGCTAAGTCCTATTTTGATGGATAGATGCAACATTTTTTACTCTGTCTAATCTTAGACATTCAGAAAAGAACTTTCAAGGTTCAGTAATAGTAGATGAAGAGCTAAAACAACAAAAGGCAACCTGTTATTAGCTTAAACCAAAAATTAAAACTTGATTTACATCTCAAAAAATAATAGTTTTTTGGTAGTTATCTTTTTTAAAAGATTTTATTTATTTATTTTAGAGAGAGAGATGGAGAGAGAGAGAGAGTGCGAGAGAGCATGAACAGGGGAGAGGGAGAAGCAGACTCCCCGCTGAGCGGGAAGCCGGACACGGCCTTGGGCCTCGATCCCAGGACCCTGGGATCATGACCTGAGCCAAAGGCAGACGCTTAACTGACTGAGCCACCCAGGCCCTCCTTAATAGTAATCTTTTAAAAATAATTAGCAGGGCTGGTGCTAAGACTCATTATGTCAGTTCACTGTGCTGTATGTATTAGTCTGCTTGGCCTACCGTAACAAAATACCACAGATTGGATGGCTTAAATGACAGACATTTATTTTCTAAAAGTTCTGGAGTCTAGAAGTCTCAGATTGAGGTCCAGCAAAGTCAGTTTCAGATGAGGAGTCTATTCTTGGCTTGTAGTTGGTGGAGAGAGAGAAAGAAAGAAATCAGGTGTCTCTTCTTAGTAGGGCACTAATCCTGTTCTATCAGGGCCCCATGCTTATGACCTCATTTAACCCTAATTACTTCATCAAAGTCCCCATTTCCAAGTACAGCCACTCTGAGGATTAAGGCTTCAACATATACATTTGGCGGGGACACAAACATCCAGTCAATAACACTGTGTAATAAACTATCCAAAATTTAGTGATGTAAAGGCACAAAGACTTACTTCTCAACATTCTGTGTGTTGGTGAGGCATTTCTTGTCAGCTGGGGCTGGATTTATTATGGCTGGATGTGCTAGGATGGCCTCACTCACATGTCTAAAACCTTGCCTGGAAGAGCTGTAGCCTCTCTCTACATGTGGTATTTCAGTCTCCAGGGCTTCTTGACTTCGTAGTCCAGGTTCTTGGTAGCAAGAAAGGGAAAGCCCTAATGCACAAGCACTTTTAAAGCTTCTGCTATGTCATATTTGCTAATGTCCAGTTAGCCAAAATAAGTCATATAGCAAGCCCAGATTCAAGGACTGGAGAGAGAGACTACACCTCTTCTACGAAAGAGGGATTAAGTCATATTGCAAAGGGGTGTGCAGAGAGGGATGGGAGGAATTTGGGGCCATTTTGCAATTAATTTTACTCAATTAGTTTGAATTTAAAAGATTAGGGTTTAAATAATAAAGAGAACTTGATTCATCCAGCAGGAAAAGTTCAGAGATAAAGCAGTGATCAAATGTAGTTAAATCAAGGCTCTGATTCCATTTCTCTGCATCATCTTTAGCACTGCCTTTCCTTGTGTCTGCTCATCCTTAGGTTGATAGTGAGATGATCCATGTCTGCATATAACAAGGCCCAGGGGAAGACAGGCTATTTTGTTGGCTCCCTTGTAAGCTCCATAAAACAATTGCTTTCAATGTTGTAAAATATTAAAATTTGAACACATTTCAATGAGTTTTGAAGTGTTTGATGCTTCACACTTGGTTTACAGCATCAGCTTTTTGGTGTCTTTGCTGCTGATCTATCATTCATTCATTTAACAGTTATTTATTGAAAACTGTGAAAGGTGTCGCTACAGAGCTGAACAAGTCAGTCTTCACTTTCAGTTTACTCGTGGTATAGAGAAGGTGACAGACAAGAAAAAACAGATTACACCATAGGATGCATGAGAAGTCATGGGAGGATAGAAAGAGAACACTGACGAAAGATTGGTATCTCAGTCTGAGAGTACAGGCAGGAAATATGAGGCAGTGTTTTTTTGTGCCAAATATTGGAGAATGAGTCACAGGTATCTGAGGAATAAATGGAAAAATTATAAATAACTTGGATAAGTCCATGACAGAATATGGCCCAGTGAGGGAACATTTGTTGGTCAGAAATAAAGCTTAGTATCTTGAAAATTTTTCTGCAGGTAATGGGGAACTCTTAAGGGATTTTTCAGCAAGAATATCAAATTAATTGGGTTTGTGTGTTGGAAAAGCTCATTCTGGTTAATGAGTATGAAGTGGTTGCAGGGTAGAGGCAGAGCTTTTGTATTTTTAAGATGGAGAGAACCTGAGCACGTTTACATGTTGAAGAAGGAAGCTAGTAAAGAGAGAGAAGTTGATAATACAACCAAGGGAGGGGACTGATGATGATGGAACAGGTGGGATGAAGGTTGGAACAGGTGAAAAAATTAGTCTTAGCTAAGAGCAGTATATTTTATCTTTGGACACTAGAGGGCAGGAATAAGGAATAACACGATTTGGAAAATTCTGAAGGACACAGACAGTTAAAAGAATCCTTTGTTTTCAGGGCGAAGGAGGCAAGAGGGAAAGAGGTTGAGGTGGAGGTATACGTTTTGAGGTGATTAATGGAAGTTTGGAATACTGACACCAAACTGATCTTCTGAAGCATGCTCTCTTTGTCTGACAATTTTGACTGCTACTGCCTGCTTTGTCTGTCTTCTTTACTATTTTGTTTTATAGATTACCCTCTTCCCTTTTGAGTTTTCTTTTTGTTTTCTTCTTCAGGGGAAGTACTACTTCACTTTTGCCCTCTGAGCTTTTAACCTAGGTAAATCAAATTTGAAGTGCTTTCTTCTGTCATTTTCACAAAGTTGAAACTCAAACTGTGAAACAACTTTGCATATTCATGCAGATGAGGTATAAGTTGCTTTCTGGAATTGTCTAGGTTATGCTATAGGGCCTTAAAAAGTTCTTATCAGTGAACCAGATGCCCTGTTTATTGGAAGTGTGTACAATGTACAAAAACCACAAGGAACTGCTTGGCTCTTTTTTTATTCCATTTTTTAATAGTAATGTTCATGTTCCTAGAATTTTTTTTATCCCCCAGCCCCTCCTTTTTCTGCACTTTCTTCCCTTTCAATGCACGTCAGCACTGTTGACCCTATTGACTTTCTCACAATCCTGTTTCTTGCTTTTGCATGTTTAGCATTTTCCCTATAAACCATTCTTAGGGCTCTATGCTTTTGGTATCTCCTAACTCCTTTGACCTACTCCTTATATGTGAAATCTTCATTCTCTTACTTTATTTGTTATTAACAGTTATCACCATCGTAAGACACTTAATTGTGCTGTTAGTATACTCAGTCTTTGTATCAAAATTCCTTTTGAATTTTATTTTTCACCTTTATTATCTTTGATATTTCTTATTGAGAAGTTTTATTATTTTTTTAAGATTTTATTTATTTATTTGACGGAGAGAGACACAGCGAGAAGGAACACAAGCAGGGGGAGTGGGAGAGGGGGAAGCAGTCTCCCTGCGGAGCAGGGAACCCAATGCGGGGTTCTCCCAGGACCCTGGGATCATGATCTGAGCCGAAGGCAGACACCCCATGACTAAGCCACCCAGGCGCCCCAAGAAGTTTTACAGATCAAATACATTTTTTTGTTCATTTTTCCTTCAAAGTGCTGCCATGGTGGCTTTTATTTTATTTTTAAGTATTTTATTTTCCAGTTTTATTGAGGTATAATTGACAAAAATGTAATATATCTAAAGTGTATAATGTGAACAGTTGATATACATATATTTTGTGAAAGGAATCCCATAATTAATGTATATATCACATTAATTAATTAATTAATTAATTAATCTATCACAAAGGGAGGGAAAACTGAATGGGAAGAAATCAGAGAAGGAGACAAACCATGAGAGACTCTGGACTCCGAGAAACAAACTGAGTGTTACAGAAGGGAGGGGGGTGGGGGGATGGGGTAACCAGGTGGTGGGTATTAAGGAGGGCATGTGTTGTGATGAGCACTGTGTGTTATACGCAACTAGTGAATTGTTGAACAATACATCAAAAACTAATGATGTACTATATGTTGGCTAACTGAACATAATAAAAAAATAAATGTTTGATGGAATTCAAAAAAATACATATATCACTTCATAAAGTTACTTTTACATTGGATCTCAGCACTTATAGCTAAAAATTTGTACCCTATTACAGCTTCTCCCCATTTCCCTTGCCCCCTAGCCCCTGACCACCACCATTCTGCTCTTTGTTTCTATAAGTTCAACTTAAAAAAAAAAATTCTACGTGTAAATGATATGCTGTATTTCATATATACTATGCATATGTTACATATAGTATATACATAATATATATGTGTGTGTGTATATAATGAACATAATGTGTGTGTATATGCACACACATATATATGTGTGTGTGTATATATATATATATATATATATATATATATATACATATACATATCACATTTTCTTTATCCATCCATCAGTGGACACTTAAGATTGTTTCTATAGGGGTGCCTGGGTGGCTCAGTCAGTTAAGCATCTGACTTTGGCTCAGGTCTTGATCTCGGCGGGGAGTCACTGCTCAACAGAGAGTCTACTTCTCTCTCTATCTGCCCCCTCCCCCCTCTCAAATAAATAAATAAAATCTCTAAAAAAAAAAGATTGTTTCTATATCTTGGCTATCGTGAATAATATTGCAGTGAACAAGGTATGGTAGTATAAAGACATCTCTTGGAGATAGTGATTTTGTTTCCTTTGAATATATATGTCTATTAGTCATTTATATATCTTCTTTGGAAAAATGACTAGTCAGGTCCTTGGCCCATTTAAAAGTTTTTATTTATTTTCTTGCTACTGAGTTATATGAGTTCTTCTATATTTTGCATATTAACCCCTTATTGGCTGTGTGGTTTACAGATATTTCTCTCATTCAGTACATTACCTTTTCATATTGTTGATGTTTTCTTTTGCTGTGCAGAAGCTCTGAAGATGTAGTCTTACCTTATTTTTGCTTTTGTTGCCTTTGCTTTTAGTGTCAAATCTAAAAAGTCATTGCCAAACCAATGTCAAGGAACTTACCACCTATGTTTTCTTCTAGGAGTTTTAGGTTTTGGTTTTTACATTCAAGTCTTTAATCCATTTTGAGTAGATTTTTGTGTATGGTGTAAGGTAGGGATCCAGTTTTGTTCTTTTGTATGTGAATATCCATTTTTTTCTAGCACCATTTACTGAACAGACTATCCTTTCATCACTCTACATTCTTAGTGCTTTTGTCAAAAATTAATTGATCATACATGCATAGGTTTATTTCTGGGCTCTCTGTTCTGTTCCATTGATCTATGTGTCTGGTTTTATGGCAATACCATACTGTTTTGATTATTATAGCTTTATAATATAGTTTGAAATCAGAAAGTATGATTCCTCCAGCTTTGCTCTTCTTGCTCAAGATTGCTTTAACTAGTCAGAATCTTTTTTGGTTCCATCTAAATTTTAGGATTTTTTTTTTTTTCTATTTCTGTGAAAAATGCCATTGGAATTTTGATAGCGGTTGCACTGACTCTGTAGATCACTTTGGGTAGTGTGGATATTTTAACAATATTAATTCTTCCAATATGAACATGGGATATCTTTCCATTTATTTGTGTCTTCTTCAATTTCTTTCAGCAATGTTTTATAGTTTTCACTGTACAGATCCCTCATTTCTTTGGTTAAATTTGTTCCTATTTTATTCTTTTTGATGCTATTGTAAATCAGATTTTCTTCTTAATTTCTCTTTCTGATAGTTTGTTGTTAGTGTAGAAATGCAACTAATTTTTTTATATTGATTTTGTGTCCTGAAACTTTACTGGATTTGTTTATTAGTCCTAACAGTTTTTTTGGAGTCTTTAGAGTTTTCTGTGTGTGTCATCTGCAAATATAGACACTTCATGTCTTCCTTTTCAATGTGGATGCCTTTTATTTCCTTTTCTTGCTGAATTGCTCTAGCTGAGACATCAGTAGAGGTGTTGAGTAGAGGTGGTGAGAGTGGGCATTCTTGTCTTGTTTCTGATCTTAGAGGAAAAACTTTTGGCTTCTCACCATTGATATGATGTTAGCTATGGGTTTGTCATATATGGCCCTCATTATGTTGAGATATGTTCCATATAGACCCAATTTGTTGAGAGTTTTTATCATGGAAGGATGTTGAATTTTGTTAAATGCTTTTTCTATATCTATTGAAACTATCATATGATTTTAACCCTTCATTTTGTTAAATTGGTGTATGACATTGATTGATTTGCATATATTGAACTATCCTGCATCCAAGGAATAAATCTTATTTGGTCATGGTGTATAATCCTTTCAATATACTGTTGAGTTCAGTTTGCTAATATTTTGTTGAGAATTTTTACATGTATATTCATTAGGGATATTGGCCTATAGTATTCTTTTCTTGTAGTGTCCTCATTTGACTTTGGTACCAGAGTAGTGCTGGCCTCATAAAATGAGTCTGGGAGTGTTCCCCACTCTTCAGTTTTGGAAGATTTAAAAAAATGGTATGTATTAATTCTTTTTTTATGTTTGGTGGAATAGACCAGTGAAGCCATCTCATGCTGGACTTTTCTTTGTTGGAGTTTTTTTGTTTGTTTGCTTGTTTATTGAAATATTTTACTTATTTACTTGAGAGAGAGAGAGAGAGAGTGTGTGCATGTGTAGGAGGAGGGGCAGAGGGAGAGGGAGAAGCAAACTCCCCGCTGAGCAGGGAGCCTAACGTGGTGCTTGATCCCCCAACCCTGGGATCATGACCTGAGCCAAAGGCAGACACCTAACCAACTGGGCCACCCAAGCACCCCTGTTGGGAGGTTTTTGATGACTGCTTCAATCTCTCTTATAATTGGCCTGTTTAGATTTTCTCTTCATGATTATAACCATCCTAATGGGTGGGAAATGGTATCTCAATGTGGTTTTGATTTACATTTACCTAATGTTAGTGATGTTGAGAATCTTCCCAAGTGTTTCTTAGCCATTTGTATATCTTAATTGTATATCTAATAAAGTCCTTTGTTCATTTTTAAATTGGATTATTTGTTTTTGTTGTTGAGTTGTAAGAGTTATATATTCAAGATAATAGATCCTTATCAGAAAATGATTTGCGAAAATTTCCCCCAATTTATAGATTTTTTTCACTTTGCTAGTATCCTGTGACATACAAAAGCTTTAAGTTTCATAAAGTCCAATTTGCCTATTTTTCTTTTGTTGCTCATACTTTTGGTGTCAGTCATATCTAAAAATTCAGTGGTGGGGTACCTGGGTGGCTTAGTCAGTTAAGTCAGTTAAACTCTTGGTTTCGGCTCAGGTCATGATCTCGGGGTCCTGGGATCGAGCCCCGCATCAGGCTCTGTGCTTAGCAGGGAGCCTACTTCACGATTTTCTCTCTCCCTCTGCCCCTCTCCACCCCTGTTCCTGTTCACTCTCTAAAATAAATAAGTAAATCTTAAAAAAACTAAATAAATAAAAATTCAGTGCTAAATCCAAGGTCATGAAGGTTTACCTTGTGTTTTCTTCTAGGAGTTTTATGGTTTTTACCTCTTATATTAAGTTGTTCATTTATTTTGAGTTATTTTTTTTTTTTAAGATTTTATTTATTTATTTGACAGAGAGACACAGCGAGAGAGGGAACACAAGCAGGGGGAGTGGGAGAGGGAGAAGCAGGCTTCCTGCGGAGCAGGGAGCCCGATGCAGGGCTCGATTCCAGGACCCTGGGATCATGACCTGAGCTGAAGGCAGACGCTTAAAAACTGAGCCACCCAGGTGCCCCTATTTTGAGTTATTTTTTGTATATGATTTGAGCTATGAGTCCTGCTTTATTCTTCGGCGTGTGGATTTTTAGTTGTCCCAGGAGCATTTGTTTAAGAGACTATTCTTTCCGCATTGAATAGTCTTGACCTTGTCAAAACTCAATCAGCTCTTTGGGCATGGATTTATTCTCTGGTTCTCAATTTTATTCCATTGATCTATATGTCTGTCTCTGTCAGTACCACACTTTCCTGACTACTGTAGCTTTGTTGTAAGTTTTGATATTAGGAAATGTGAGCCCTCCAAGATTTTATTTTTCAAGATATTTTGGCTATTCTCGGTCCCTTGTAATTCTATTTGAATTTGAAGATTGGCTTTTCCATTTCAATATTATTGTAGCATATCCATATGTTATCTGATAATTTGAAAAGGTCATTTTATAAAATTTTATTTCTTTTAAGGATTTTTTATTTTTTATTTTTAAGTAATCTCCATATCCAACATGGGGCTCGAACTCACAACCCTGAGATCAAGAGTCATGCACTTTACTGACTGAGCCAGCCAGGCACCCCTAAAATCTTATTTTGTTAAAAGATTTTATTTATTTATTTGAGAGAGAGAATGAGAGAGAGCACATGAGAAGGGGGAGGGTCAGAGGGAGAAGCAGACCCCCTGCTGAGCAGGGAGCCCGATGCGGGACTCGATCCCGGGACTCCAGGATCATGACCCGAGCCGAAGGCAGTCGCCCAACCAACTGAGCCACCCAGGCGCCCCAGGACTTACCTTCTTATGGTTATTTTTCCTACTTTTTTTTTTTTTTTAAGATTTATTTATTTATTTGAGAGAGAGAATGTGTGTGTACATGTGAACAGGGAGGGGCAGAGGTAGAGGGAGAGAGAGTCTTAAGCAGACTCTGATCTCATGACCCTGAGATCACGACCTGAGCTGAAACCAAGAGTCAGATGCTTAACTGACTGCGCAACTCAGGCACCCCCTTTTTCCTACTTTTAATTTCTTTTTGCTCTAATAGGAATGTACTAATTTTCTGTGTAAATCTAACAAATTTCTAAGCATATGAGAAATTAACTTTAGCCATTAATTTGGTAACATCAGAAAAGGCAGTAATCTCTGACACTGCCTTTCTTATATATATATTTTGTCAAGTATGCTGACCTACCTCATTTTTGTGTAGGTATATTCCAGATTCACAGCACTTGTGTAGAAGTAAACTTTCAGCAGTCATACATGTGTCCACCTTTTTTGTTTATTTCAAGCTTTTTCATCTCTTCCAGAGGTATGGTTAAAATTTATTCATTCATTCATTATACCCATTAGGGTATTTGTTAGCTTTGGAAAGAACAGAGTGTAGAAGAAGAAATACTTTTGTTTAGAGAAAAATTGAAAGAACCGAAGTTGTTGAATGGTTCCTGTCTTCTCAACAGCAAAGTCTTTTGAGATGGAAGTAGCAGAATCCAATCAGGCATCTCTAAAAAGGAAATTGTTTGCAAAAGTCAGTTGTCAGAGATGAATAAAATTATTACTGAGCAGCAAGGATAAGATGAAGGGTAGGGTACAAAAGTATATTAACTAATTTTCATTGGCCCAAACCTGTCAGTTTTGGTCCTTGAATTTGTTTTTTTTTTTTTAAGTTTTTATTTATTTTTAAGTACTCTCCACACCCAACACGGGGCTCAGACTCACAACCTGGAGATCAAGAGTCGCATGCTCTACTGACAGCAAGTAAGGCACCCCTGTCCCTTGCATTTGCAGTCAAATGCTCTACCACTGAGCTATACCCCCACTGTCCCTTGCATTTGAAGGCTAGTCAAATGGGAACTTTGTAACATACATAATATTAAATATGTCCGTACTGTCTCTGTGTATAATAAACTTGGGTACTGGCTTAAGAAAAATTTCTCCATCAGTAAGCTGAAGCTGAATCTTTTTTTTTTTTTCTTTTTGAAGATTTTATTTATTTATTTGACAGAGAGAGACACAGCGAGAGAGGGACTACAAGCAGGGGGAGTGGGAGTGGGAGAAGGAGAAGCAGGCTTCCCGCGGAGCAGGCAGCACGATGTGGGACTCAATCTCAGGGACCCTGGGATCATGACCTGAGCTGAAGGCAGACGTTTAATGACTGAGTCACCCAGGCACCCCTGAAGCTGAATCTTTAAAAGATACCAAACAAATCGTGACAGGATTATGAAATCATATACTGTAAAAACAGAATTTTCTACCACATAATAACTTTTGTTGAAGGAGAGAGGGAAAGCTAACTAGTGTAATAAGAGCTTGCTTTTATTCTTGTCTACATGTGTAGTTTCCAAGTTACTTACAAATTCTTATGCTTTTTATAGTAAGTTCAGATATCAATTCAATGAAGTAAACTGAAAGGGAGGATAACCTATGTCCAGATTTGTTGGAAAGCTGAACAATTTCCTTTCAGTAATTCATGAGTTTTATTTTTGGTTTGTGAATTAATTAGCCATTGGCTCTCCTTATAGCTCTTACTGTTTTCTTTGGGCCCCTTTCACCTATTTTGAAAATTTGCCAAAGGGAAAAGAGAAATGTCTTAGTTGGCTCAGGCTATCGTAACAAAAAATGACAGAGTGCATGGCTTAAATGACAGAAATTTATTTCCTCACAGTTCTGGAGGCTGGGAAGGCCAAGCTCTAGGTGTGGGTCAATTCAGTTTCTAGTGAAGACTCTCCTCCTGACTTACATATATGACTGCCTACACACTGTGTTCTCACAAGGTGGAGAGAGAGAGAGAGAGAGAGAGAGAGAGAGAAAGCTCTCTGGTGTCTGTTCTTATAAGGACACTAGTTCTGTTTTATTAGGATCCCACCCTTATGGTCTCATTTAACCTTAATTACCTCCTTGTAGGTCTTATCTCCAAATATTGTCACATTTGAGGATTAGGACTTCAATATATGGATTTGGGGACCATGATTTAGCTCATATAAGAGAGGAGAAATAAAATGAAAATCAGTTTTGTTCCATTTTAACTTTGGCTGTAACAGATGTCTATATAATTCTAAACACCAGATTCCCATTTCCATAGAACATAAATAACTAAATAATTTCAGAAGTTTATAACTTTCAAGAAAAATTTTAAAACTATTAAACTTTAGACTGAGTTATTATTTTAATTTTCCTTCTTAAGGAATTCTTCGTTAGAATGATATATAGCTACATGTGGAAGATAATACTTTAAGATATTCTTACCTGGGACACCTGGGTGGCTCAGTTGGTTAGGCATCTGACTCTTGATTTTGGCTCAGGTCAATCTCACAGTTGTGGGTTAGCATGGAGTCAGGCTCTGCTGGAGTGGGGAGCCTGCTGGAGATTCTCTCTCCCTCTGCCCCTCCTCCCCCTAGAATAAATAAATCTTTGAAAAAAGATATATTCTTACCTGGCATTTTTGCATATTGTCTACTTTTTCCATTAGAATTCTTTTTTAAGATTTTTTTTTTTTTTTTTTTTTTTTTGCGAGAGAGAGAATGAGAGACAGAGAGCATGAGAGGGAGGAGGGTCAGAGGGAGAAGCAGACTCCCTGCTGAGCAGGGAGCCCGATGTGGGACTCCACCCCGGGACTCCAGGATCATGACCTGAGCCGAAGGCAGTCGCTCAACCAACTGAGCCACCCAGGCGCCCCCATTAGAATTCTTAACATATTAAACGGTTATTTTAAATTCCATGTCTGATCATTTTTATATTTGTGTTATATCTGAGTCTGGTTCTGTTGATTATTGTCTCTTTATGGTGTGTTTTTCTTGCCTTTTGGCAGGTCTTGCAATTTTTTATTGAAAGCTAGACCTGTATCAGGTAGTAGAAACTGAGGTTATTAGGCTGTTAGGGTATAGATTTATTTTAATGTGGCTGCTATGTTTAATGTTAGCTGTGGCTGTATGTATCAGAAGCTTTAAAGGCTTCTAGTGTCTGGTATTTTTTTTTTTTTAACTCCCCCTTTGACTCTGGGCTTCTCCATTTTTTCTTCTTCTGAGAGAGTCTTTATCGTAAGATTCTCTCTTATATAATCTACTCTAATTATCCTGGAGCCCTTTTGGTGTGGTAGTAAATTGTAAGGGAAAGGAAGCATTCATAATCTTTCAATTAAATATCACTTTTTTCATGGGCCTGTATCTTGGGACTGTGATCTTGACAAGTTTTCTCCCAGTGAGACAGCTTTTCCCCACTGCCTCCTATTACCTTCCTTGGCTGTAGTGTTCCTGGTCTATTTTTTTGAATCCCTATTAACTATTTTCTTCTCTCCTTAGGTTGGACAGAGAGGCTGGAGAAGACTGGAGTGGGAGGGATTCTCTTCCCCCAGCAGAGATAAGGGACTTAAGCTTTGGCAAAGTCCTTTTCTCTGGATGGTAGATCTTTAAGGAGAATGCTCTAGGTATTTCTGTAATCCACAATGACTATTCTTCCCCTCCCTTTGCCAGAGACACAGTTATCTTATTCAGAGCTTCATCATTGTAGCCTGAGGGAGTTTCTGGAGGTGAAGCCCACAAAAATGTGGGGGCATTTCTCAAGACTGTGGCCTGAAAGTTTATCATTCTCCTGCTAGTCCACCCTTAAGCGCCAGTATTTTGTCAAAATTACTATTTAAGTATTCCTATTAGTTTATAGCTCTAGTTACTTTTGCTACAGGTAAGCAGATCTTTGTGTCTTTTTGGATACACCTGTCTCTCCAGATTACAGGGTAACAGTTTGCCCTGCAACTTTCTTCTTTGATGAGTCAAAGAAAACTAGTTGTTTTTCAGTTTGTCCATCTTTTTTTGTTGTTGTGAGGATTGGAGTGACAACCTTCTAAGCTTTTTGCCTATCAAAGCTGAAACTAGAGCTCCTTTATAATATATATATTTAGGTTGTTGTAAAACTTTTTAATGGTTGCTAGATGCACTTTTAACTTATAAGAATCTACTTCAAGTAAACACTGACTCAATTCCAGTAAAATATAGCGACTTTCCTCTAATACCTCTTTGGGCTGCTTTGCCATTCATGTGTATGTAGTTGTTATAACTCAATAATATATGTTATAATTCTACTTTAAAAATTATCGCTTTTAAAAAGAAATCATAGGTTTTTAAAGAAATCAAGAGAGTAAAGGCAAAAAAAGGTCTGTATTGTCTTTTTTTTCTTGATTAAACCATGTAATATAATATCAGCAGTCCTTTTTCATTTGTTTGTTTTAAAACTGGAAATTTGTACCTTTTGACCCCTTTTACCCATTTCGCCCAACCCAACATCCCATCACTGGCAATCACGTTTGTTCATGGTATCTATGAGCTTAGGGGTTTTTTGTTTGTTTTACAGATTGCACATATAAGTGAGATCACATGGTATTTGTCTTTCTCTGTTTTATTTCACTTAGCATAATGCCCTCAAGGTCCATCCGTGTTGTAAATGGCAAGATTTCATTCTTTTTTGTGGCTGAACAATATCCTAGTGTGTATATATATTCCAGATTTTCTTTCTGTTCATCCATTGGTAGACACTTAGATTGTTTCCATGTCTTGGCTATTGTAAATACTGCTGCCGTAAAGCTGGGGCCATGCATATATCTTTTTTAGTATAAGTTTTCATTTTCTGTGGAAGTAGATCATGTGGTTGTTTTATAGTTAATTTTTCGAGGAACCTCCAAACAGTTTTCCATAGTGTTTGCACCAATTTATACTCCCCCTAACGATGTACAAGGGTTCCCTTTTCTCCATATCCTCACCAACGCTTGTTATTTCTTTTCCTTTTGATACTAGCCATTCTAACAGGTGCAAGGTAATATCTCACTGTGGTTTTGATTTGCATTTCCCTGGTAATTAGTGATGTTGAGGATCTTTTCATGTACCTGTTGGCCACCTGTATGTCTTCTTTGGTAAAATGTCTATTTGGGTCCTCTCTTCATTTTTTAATTGGATGGTTTGTATTTCTGGATATTAGCCCCTTATCAGATATTTTAATTTACAAATGTTTTCTTTCATTCAGTAGGTTAGCTTTTTTTTTTTTTTTTTTTTCCGTATCATTATTTTTAATGTCCAGCATTTACAATACGAGGGCCAGAGCTTTCACCCCAACTCAAGTTTATAAATTCTCAATTGGCTTGTGAGGCCAATAGGGATACTTCTTCTTGTCTAATTTGGTTTCTGGAAAGACTTCATTCAGGTCCTCAATGGTCATCTGATCAAATGGAATTATGTTCCGCATCTTCTCCAGCTCTTTTTCATATTCCTCAATCCTGGCCTTTGAGAGAGACAAAAACTCGGCACAACTTTTCACATCTTCTTTTTCTTCAGCATCCACCTGAACAGTATATTTATCCTCTGGCACAGGAACCTTCAGGGCATTAAACTTCTTCTCAAAGTCATCTACCAAACCAGCCTTCGCCACATTGGCCTTGTAGTAAGCCCAGTCGATAGCAGGTGGTTTCTCAGGGAGAGTAGCCAACCTGGAGGTAAGGGTCTCATTCCAGGATTTCAGGGAGTTAGCAATGGCCTTCTGGTTTCGGGATATGATCTCCCCAAAAGCTACCCAGTCAATGGATTTTAGAGCAAGTTTTCACGCAGCCATCTTGAGATCCTTCACCGACCCCGGCGGCCCAGAGACCACAGCAGCAAGGAACGGAACTCAGTAGGTTAGCTTTTCATTTCGTTGATGGTTTCCTTTGCTATGCAGAAGCTTCTTAGTTTGATCTCACTTGTTTATTTTTGCTTTTCTTGCCTTTGTTTTTGGTGTCAAATCCAAAAAATCATCACTAAGACCAATTATCAAGAAACTTACTGCCTATGTTTTCTTATAGGAGTTTTATGGTTTTTAGATCCTACAATCAAGTTATTAATCCATTTTGAGTTAAATTTTGTGTATGGTGTGAGACAGTGGTCCAGTTTTATTCTTTTGCATGTGGATATCCTGTCTTCCCAATATCATTTATTGTATCTTTTTGGTTCCTTTGTCATAAATTAATTGGCATATATGCATCAGTTTATTTCTAGGCTCTCTATTCCATATCATTGATCTATGTGTCAGTTTTTATGCTGATAGAGTACTTTTAAGTTTTAAATTACTATAGCTTTGTAATATAGTTTGAAATCTGGGGGCTTGATGCCTTCAGCTTTGTTCTTTCTTAAGATTGTTTTGGTTATTCAGGGTCTTATGTGGTTCCATGCATATTTATGGTTGTTTTTTCAATTAATGTGAAAAATGACCTGGAATTTCATAGAGATTTCATTGAATCTGTAGATTGCTTTGTGTGGTATGGACACTTTAACAATATTAATTCTTTTAATTCATGAGTATAGAATATTACTATTTGTGTCTTCTCCACTTTCTTTCATTAATGTCTTATGGTTTTCAGCATACACGTTTTTTACCTCTGTGGTTAAATTTAATTTTAGGTATTTTATTCTTTTGATATAATTGTAAATGGGATTGCTTTCTTACTTTCTCTTTCTGATAGCTCGTTATTAGTGTACAGAAATGCAACAGATTTTTGTACATTGATTATGTATCCTGCAACTTTACTGAATTGGTTTATTCTAACAGTTTTTTGTGGAGTCTGTAGGGTTTTCTATATATAATATCATGTCTGCTGCAAATAGTGACAGTTTTACTTCTTCCTTTCTGATTTGGATGCCTTTTATTTCTTGCTCTGACTACGGACTTCTAATACTGTGTTGAATGTAAGTGGTGAAAGTGTGCATCCTTATCTTGTTCCTGATCTTAGGGGAAAAGCTTTCAGCTTTTCACCATTGAGAATGATGTTAGCTGTGAGTTTGTCATACTGAGGTATGTCACCTCTGTACCCACTTTGAGAATTTTTATCATAAGTGGATGTTGAATTGTATTGTCTTTTTAAGCTTATTCTTAAATTGTGGTATAATATACGTAACATCAAATGTATTATTTTAATCATTAATTGTACGGTTGAGTGGCTTTAAATACATTAATGTTGTGCCACCGTCATCATCATCCATCATCAGAGCTTTATTTATCTTACAAAACTAAAACACTGTGCCCATTAAACAATGATAACTCCCCATCCCCCTCTTCCCTCAGACCCCCATTTTCCTTTCTGTTTCTATGAATTTGACTACTTTAGCTACCTCATGTAGTTGAAATCATACCATATTTGTCCTTTCATGACTGGCTTATTTCATTTTGCATAATGTCTTCAAGTTTATTACATGAGAGCATATGTCAGAATTTTCTTCCATTTTAAGGCTGAATAATTATCTATTATCATGTATATACCACATTTTGTTTATCCATTTGTATTGTGTTTTATATTTTTGCACATATTTACCATTTCCCATGCTCTTCATTCCTTCTTGGGGATCTGAGTTAGTGTCTGGTGCCATTTCCTTTCAGCCTGAAGAACTCTCTTTAGTATATCTTGTAGGGCACATCTGCTAACAACAGCTTTATTTAACTTGGAATATGTTTATTTCATCTTCGTTTATGAAGAGTGGTTTTGCTGGACATAGAATTCATAGTTTATATGTTTTTTTCTGTCAGTACATTGAACATGACATTTGACTGTCTTCTGTCCTCCATCGTTTTTAATGAGGAATTAGTCTTATCTGTATTGTCATTTCCCGCACATGATGAGTCCTCTTTCTCTTGCTGCTTTCAAGATTCTCCTCTTTGTTTGACTTTTCTGTTAACTTAGCAGTTTCACTAAATTGTATCTAGGTGTATCTCTTTGTGTTTTTTTTTTATTAAAGATTTTTATTTATTTATTTATTTAACAGAGAGAGAGAGAACACAGCAGGGGAGGGGGAGAGAGAGAAGCAGGCTCCCCGCGGAGCAGGGAACCTGATGCGGGGCTCGGTCCTAGGACCCTGAGACCACGACCTGAGCCGAAGGCAGACGCTTAACGACTGAGCCACCCAGGCGCCCCCTCTTTGTGTTTTTACTTTGAGTTTCTTGAACTTCTTGGAGCTATGGATTAATGTTTTCATCAAATTTGAGAAGCTTTTTACCAATTACTTTCTGAAATATCGTTGGTTGAAAAGTATACATTTTATTTTATTTATTTTTCAAAACTGTATGTTTTAGTTAATAGATTATAACAATTCTGGGTTCTGTTTTATTTATATTTGTTTGTTAATTTATTTACTGAGGGCTGTTTATTTTTTAGAAGGTTGCCTGTACTGTAATTGTGAAGTCAGTCTAGTCTCCTTTGTGTTATACAGCTGCTGATGTCTCTGCTAAGTTTTTTAATTTTTATTTTTTAGGCTGGCTTCCTTAGGAGTCTTTCCTGTGTCTGCATAACTTAATTGTAAACTAATGATATGGGCAGAAGCGGTAAAGGCTCCCACCCTTTGCTGATCAGTCTATGTGTAGGTTTAGAATACATTCAAAGTTGGAGCCAGTTTTCAACCCTTCTTCCTTGGTTTCATTTTTTTTGTTTAAGATTTTATTTTTAAGTAATCTCTACACCCAACGTGGGGCTCAAACTCATAACCCTGAGATCAAGAGTCACATGCTCTACTGACTGAGCCAGTCAGGTGCCCCGCCCTGGCTTCATTTTATGCCAAGCTTCCTCAGGTCTCCCCAACAAACACATAGCTTTCTGTTTAGCCAGAGTTGTATGGTAAGCTTATCATAGACCTTCTATGGTTTTCTCATTTACATGATCTTTCTGTTAATGTTCTGACTAGTCAGGCACTCACCTTAACCAGGACTTCAACTTCAGACCCCAACTTTAAATTTTCCCTGTTCATTCCCAACCAAGTCTATCACTTTTATCCACCAAAACCATGGGTTTTCACCTCTCCCTCTCCCTGAAATGCATTCACCCTTTTTGCGAACAAAGCTGTTGGGTTCTTTTTGCTAGTTTCATGTTGGCAGAACTGCCAGTCTGGTTATTGAAGCTGGCATTGGGTGGTTGGGAGTAACCCCAGGCAGAAGGGGACAGCATCCCACTGTTCTTGCCTATAACTTTAGCATTTATTCTAGAACAAACACTTCTCAATTTGCAGGCTGTCTTTGCTTAGTTTCCAGTGTTCTGAAGTGGTTCTTTTTGATAGATTTGTCCAGCTTTATACTTGATATTTGTGTATGGAAATTGCCAACCCCTTCATGCCTCTATAAAACTTGTACATTCTTTTTTGCAGGTGAATTTTACATTTACTTATCAAGCTCCCTAAGAAGTTCTCCTGGTATTTTGATTAGATCTACATTGACTTTATAAGTTAATTTTCAGAATATCAATATATTTACATTATTGAGATTTCCCTCCAGGAACATGGCATTTATCCCCATTTATTTGGACTTACCCCTCAGCAAAATTATTATTATTATTATTTTATTTTTATATTTTGAGAGAGAGAGAGAGAGAGAGCACGTGCACTCAAGTGGGGCGGGGGGCAAAGGGAAAGGGAGGAAGAGAGAATCTTAAGCAGGCTCCACACCCCATGCCGCTCAATCTCATGACCCTGAGATCATGACCTGAACTGAAATCAAGAGTTGGATGCTTAATCGACTGAGCCACCCAGGTGCCCCCTCAGCAAAATTACTTAATATACATCTAGGACTTACTCATATTTTGCTAAGCTTATTCTTAGCATTTTAAAAGGTTTTTTTGATCAATTACTAATGAAATGATTTTTTCCATTGTATTTTTCTAATTGTTTATTGCCAGTTTGTAGGAAGGTAAGTTTTTTTGAGTTCATATAAAGTTGATCTTGTATGTGATTGCCTTGCTAAACTTACTTTTATAATAGTTCTAATAGTTTGTCAGTTTGTTATTTTGGTTCTTTTAGGTAATCTACCATATTATTTGCAAATAATAACAATTTTATTTCCTTATAATCTGTATTTATATTTATTTTAAAAATAAATATACTAATATATAAAATTTTATTATATAAAAAATTCTATTTACTTAAAAAATTCTAGTGTATAGGTTATGATCTCTAGGAAAATAATAAAATATTAAGTATACTGGCTTTAGTGACTTTGTTAGAAATATTTCTAATACTTCACCTTGAAGTGTGACATTGTAGGAGTCCTTTTATTAAGCTGAAATCTTTCTTTTATTCCTAGTATCAACTGGTGTTTTGGCATGTACTAAGATCATATTGTTTTTCTCTTTTGATTTCCTAATATCGTAAATAAGAAATGTGCTACTTGATCAAGATGTATTATAATTTTAATATTTCCCTCAATTCAGTTTGCTAATATTTTATTTATGATTTGTAAATGTAATTCATAATAGAGATTGGCTTATAAAGAACATTGCCTTAATAAACCAGGCATTCATTCCAAATTAAAAGAAATACAGATTTCCCCTTCTTCAGGAATTTGGTTCAGGACCTGTTCTTATCCTCCTATTATTTACACTTCCTGTCTATATTAAATTAATACTCCATATTAAATGGCATCCTTCTTTTTTTAGTGGTACCAAGTACTTAAAATCCCATTTCTTCATATGTGATGATTGTTTTTCTAGCTTTCTGAGTTTTTCTGTTACTATACAGTCCTCCTTTAAGTGCTATGTTTCACATATTGTATTTTTTTTAATAAAAGAATTTCAAGGATTGTTTCGCATTTGTCTGTCTTTCTCTTTGATATATTTAGTCTCTTCCTTTTATTATAAGGACTTTTGTGGTATTCTTCATGTTTTTCTCTTCATTCTAGTCTCTTTGTCACCTATTCTATGAAGTCTTTTTTGGTCTCTCCTCTTTCCCCTTACTCCCTGAAGAGTTAGACTTTTTTTGTTTCTTATATAGCTTATTATAAATTATGTGTGTGTGTGTATGTATGTGTGTATATATATATATATATATATATATATATATATATATATATAGTTCTCTTAATTACATCTTTACTATAATAACCTAATTTTCCTGTTACTTTTTGGTGTAAGGACAGTCTCATTTTTAGTAACTAAGACTTAGTCTTACACACTTTTAAAAACTTTTCAAAATTCACTCCACTTGTAGGGATTATGATGGATTGAGGGTGTTCTGACTCCACATACTTTCTCCTTCATCCATGCGTTGGGGCAGAGAGGAAGCAGGAAAAAAGGCAAACATATCATTAAACTGGGTGAAGTTGTCATCTCCTTTTAGGTTGTGGCTGCCTCTGGCTAACGCTGACTGGTCATCATGCCCTGTTGTCAGGCATTTAATGACTGGCTCATTGCCACAGATTCTTCTGGCCCAACCTATTGGCAGCTTACTGGCAACTCTCTGAACTTAGAATATGTAAAAATTACTATCTTTTGTGCTTAGTTTAGGCCTTATGTGCAATTCTGGGACTGTCGGAAACTCATGTTCAGTAATCTGTGAAATTTATTTTAAAGTCAGTGTTCCACAGTCCAATAGGAAAATAACAAACTGTCTTCCAGAAGAGGGTATTAGGTCATGCAGATATTACAGAACACCTTTTCAGTGTAGTTTCATACCTGTGTTTATTCTGTATCCTGAAATAATTCAGCTTCTAGGAAACTTCGTCCCAACGTGTTATTCTAGAGCTGTGCCAAATGTACTACTTAAATGTAAACTATTTAAGTTTACATTAATGAAACACAAATAAAATAAAAATTTAGTTTTTCAGTCGCATCAGCCACATTGTAAGTGCTTACTGAGCCACATGTGGCGAGTGGCTGCTGTACTGAATGGCACAAAACATTGTCATCATGTTCTGTTAGACAAGTTATGTTAGACACGGCTTCTCTGGACATAGAGATGAGAATTTTTGTTCTCCAGAGGATAGAGGTGACATATTTTTGTCACCATAGGAAAGTCAGATACATAGTCAATCATATACACCAACCAGTTACTCTTTCACAGGGTTTTTCTTCCTTGCCCATCTGCAGGAAGTTTGTGAAAGGGAGAGAAAGTTAGCACACTCCTGTACAATGTACGGCTTTCAAATTCATCTGATAATCAGCTTTTCTTGTGGAAGCTTCAAATACCTGCTATTGCAAATGCAGTTGGCAGCAGCGTTCAAAGTTCAAACCCACCAGAGACAAACTTCCTAGTTCGTCCTTCCCGTTTCCTTTCTTACTGTTCTCTCATTCCATAAGGTGAAGATTGGCACAACTTCAGTCCCAAGACAAGAGAAGACTGGCATAAGTAGAAAGGCAAATATGTGTGCGTGCATTTGTGCGTGTGTGTGTAAATTTTGGGAGAAGTGACTTGATTTTTATATTTTTAAAAGATTTTATTTATTTATTTGACAGAGAGAGACACAGCGAGAGAGGGAACACAAGCAGAGGGAGTGGGAGAGGGAGAAGCAGGCTTCCTGCCGAGCAGGGAGCCCGATGTGGGGCTCGATCCCAGGACCCTGGGACCATGACCTGAGCCGAAGGCAGACGCTTAATGACTGAGCCATCCAGGCGCCCCAAAGTGACTTGGTTTTTAGAAAAATATTTTTTTTTTTACCAAGCCCTTAGATATCATTTAACTGAATGCCTGTCCCCATTTTACATGTGAGTAAACTGAGGTTAGAGAAAATGATTGCTCAAGATTGTATTAATAATTAATGGTAAATCTGGAACTAAAACCTGTATTCCATGACATCCTAAATCATTTACCATTCCCGTTTTAATTTTTTATTCACTACTACTACTGCTGCTGCAGATACAATGATAAGAGTTTATAATAATAATTAATTATTATAATGAATTTCTTATTTTTAAAATGTTGGTTTTTGTATGTTTTAAGGTTTTGGTAATTGTAATTTTTACAGATTGAAGAAGAGGAGAGGAAAAAAATAGAAGATATGAAAGAAAATGAACGACTAAAAGCAACTAAAGAATTGGAAGCCTGGAAAGAATGTCAAAGAAAAGCTGAAGAACAAAAAGGAATTCAGAGAGAAGAGAAATTCTGTGAACAAGGAAAGCAAATTGAAGAAGAGAGAAACAAATTAAAACATAAAAGCCTTACTAGAATTGCAGCATCTAGAAATCTTGCCACAAAAGGTACAATCATTACTTTAATATTTTCTGGGAAAGTGAGTCCATTTGGTGAAGTAGACATGTCACTTTTTTTTTTTTTTTTCGTAATCTATTTATAGTATTAGGTCATTATTTTGGTATGTTGAGAATAAGTACTACAGTATAGAGGCTAAGGTGAAAGATTTATTTCTTCTCTTAGGAAACAATGACATTTTCAAAATACAGTGAGCAATGATTCAGATCCCAGGGTCCTGGGATTGAGTCCTGTATCGGGCTCCTTGCTCACAGGGAGCCTGCTTCTCCCTCTGCCTGCCGCTCCCCCTGCTTGTGCTCTCGCTCTCTCTGACAAATAAATAAAAAAATACTAAAAAAAAAAAAGACATTTTCCTCACATGACTCAGGAACATGAGTACTATTACACAAACTTAGTTGTAAGCAAATAGGGGCTCATCTGGCCTTTGATCCTGATGTGTTCAGAAATAGGTAAAAGAACATATTTCTTTATTGAAAGCTAAGAGTTTGATTTTATCTGATTTTAGAATATTAAACTTTGTTTTAGGCATATTTAGTATATTTAGGAATGGAACATTTTTTTGTAAAATCCCTTATGTAGTAATAATAATTAACATTTATTAGGTGATTTTCCTATGCCAGGCGATTTTATTGGTTGTATCACTCAGTCATCACAACAACACTTTGGGATAAGTACTGCTATTCTTATTTTAGTGGAAATAGATATTAAGAAAAGATAAACAACTACCCAATAAGTAAACCTGTGGGATTTGAACCCACATCTATCTGCATCTGAAACCTATGCTCTAGGTTATATGTCTTTACTACTTTAAGTGAGATCTAGTATGTTGGAAAGTCAATAAATGAACCTATGAGTTAGGAACCATGATTATCCCCATTTTCCAGGAGAGGAAAGGCACAGAGAGTCTTACTAGCCCAAGGTAACACTGCTAATAAATGGCAGAGTCAGAATTTGGACGTGGGTGATCAGGCTCTAGAGTAGGTGACCACTGCTGTGGTGTATTGCTACACGGGTAAGACAGGCAGATTAACCATGTTCATTATTTAATTCATAACATATTTTAGCCGACTCTGTATTAAGGACATGTTTTCACTCAGAAATGTGTTAGGGAAAAAGTACTCAAAGTATATAGTCCTTGTTTGGAAAAATACTACCTTTTAAATGTTTGTTATCAAGTATCCCAAAGCCTTACAGTATCTTTCAAGAGTGACTCAGTTTGTGCTTAACCAAAATATTACTAATGATGAAATAGCAAAACCTCAGAAGTTTTAATTACCAGTCCCATAATAAAAGGCACACCACACTAATTTTATCTCTTAATGTGAAGCTGGGAGTCAAGGCTATGACACAATTACTTTGCAGGGCAGAGGAGTTAAATGTGGTGTGAGCTCCATACTCCTCTAGACCTAGAACTTAAATATAGAATGGTGTCATTTTGATGAAAACTGCTTAATATTTTATATTAAGGTGATTTTATAAGTAAAAAATTTTGATAAGATTTTATGTGATTTTAAAAATCAACTTAGATGTTTGGAATTTGGATTATTGTACTCTTATTCTTTGGCACATCAACAAGTAAGACTATAATTTATAATATGAGTATATATAGTATATTAGATAAGCCACTTTTTATATACAGAATACAAATGGTGTGGCAGGTGCTGCAGATTTCCTACTCAATATATATTCTCCCTTTCTTTTTTATGAACAGAACCATGGTTTGAGGGAGGGGACAGAAGAAATGTGTTCAGCTAAAAACCTTGCCTCTTAGAAATTTAAATACCAATTGGATATTTCAAGAAATTAAAGAATAATTACATTTTTTCCTTCTAGATGTGATAATGTAATTATAGTTAGATTTAGAAAGCCCTTATCTCATAGGGATACCTACTGAAATATTTATGGATGAAAATATATGATGTCTGAGATTTGCTTCAAAATAATATGGTATGTGAAAGTAGATAGAAGTAAAGATGAAGTGATATTGGCCAGGAGTTGATAATTGAAGGCAGGTTATGAATGCATGATGGTTAATTATTCTATTATGTCTACTTTTATATATGTTTAAAATTTTTTATTATAAAGAGAAAAAATAAGGAACACATTGAAAAAGCACATTGAATTATTTTTACAAAATCATTTTAAATTAGTAAAAAACAAAACAAAACAAAGCAAAACTCACTTCCCCAAACTCTCTTGTAACTAGATGTAGCCCAAGTGACAAATTCTGACTGATGAAATGCAAGAAGAAATCTGCTAAAGATTTATAGAAAAGTATTACTCCTTTCTGCTTGCTTCTCCTTTCCTTTTCCTACCTAAGATGAAGGTCTGTACCAAAAAGTTCATTAGCTATTTTAAAACCACAAAGAGGCAAGACATACACTAAGAATGATGGAATAGGAAAGAAGAAGGAGTTTGGGACATTAATGACTTTGGAAAGATGGTACCTCTGCATTGAACCACCTTCTTTCAAGCTTATTAAGTGAGAAAATAAACCCATCCTTGGTTAAACAACTATAGTCATACTTTCTCTTCACACAGCCTAGAGAATTTTTGACTGCTAAAAATGGATAATGGAATGCAAGGTTGGTTTAGCATTTGAAAATCATTCAATGTAATTAACTGTACTAACAGAATAAAGGAAAAAACATATGATCATTTCACTATTGCAGAAGGTATTTGATAAAACCCAACACCCATTTATAAAAATAATTTCTCAACAAATTAGGAATAGAAAGGTACTTTCTTATTCTGATGAGGTCCTTCTACAAAAAAATGTGTAGTAAGCTTCATATTTATTGGTCAGTTGATGAATGCTTTGCCTTGCCCTGTATCTCCAGGAGGTAGGCAAGTATTTCACTTTCACTGTTTCAGTTCAACATTATACTGGAGGCCCTAACCATTACATTAAGACAAGAAGAAGAAATGAGAGGCATAAAGATTCGACAGGAAGAAGTAAAGCTGTATTTGTAGATGACATGATTGTGTATGTGGAAATCCCTAAGAAATCTGAAAAATAACTGCTAGAACTAATAACTGAATTGAGCAAGGTCTCATAAAGATTATAAAAGTCACTTAAAATTTTATTTACCAGCAGCAAACAATTGGAAAATTAAATTTTAATTTATTTGTAATAGCACTAAAAGAGAAAATATTTAGGAATAAATTTAACAAAAGATATGTAAGACCACATCACTGAAAACTATAGAAAAATTGCTGAGAGATATTTTAAAGTCTTAAATAAATGCAGTGATATAACATGTTCCTGAGTTGGAAATCTCAATATTGATAGGAGGTTAGTTCTTTTTTTTTTTTTATTTTATTGTGTTATGTTAATCACCATCCATTACATCATTAGTTTTTGATGTGGTGTTCCATGATTCATTGTTTGCATATAAACAGTGCTCCATTTAGTACGTGCCCTCTTTAATACCCATCACCAGGCTAACCCATCCCCCCACCCCCCTCCCCTCTAGAACTCTGTTTCTCAGGGTCCATAGTCTCTCATGGTTCTTCTCCCCCTCCGATGTCCCCCACCTCCTTGATAGGATGTTAGTTCTTAAATTAATCTATCGATTCAGTGCAATTCCATTAGAAATCCTGGTAAGCTTTTTGTATAAATTGACAAGTTGGTTCTAAAATTTATATGAGAATGTGAATGACCTAGGATAGCCAAAGGAACTTTTAAAAATAAGAGCAAAGATGTAAGACTCATACTATCTGATTTGAAGACTTAGCATCAAGCTACCGTAATAAAGACAAGATGGAATTGGTGAAAGGACAAACCTTAAGTTCAAAACAACAGAGTACAGGGACTAGAAATGGATCTACACAAGTATGGTTTAGTGATTTTAATGAAAGGTAACAAGGCAATTCAATGGGGAAAGGAACGTCTGGAACAGATCTGGATATATTTATGGAAACAAATAAAGGTAGACTCTTGCCTCACTGTGTACATAATACATACGTAAGAAGACAATCCAATAAACAATTGGATGAAAGATTTGAATGGACTTGTCACAGAGGAAGACACGAATGGCCACTAGGCACATGAGAAGATGTTCAACATTATTCGTTAGTAGGGAAATGCAAATTAAAACCACAGTGAGATACAGTACATAGTACATATGCTTTAAAATGACTAAAACTGGATGCCTGGATGGCTCAGTCAATTAAGCGTCTGCCTTCGGCCCAGGTCATGATCCAGGGTCCCAGGGTCAAGTCCCGGATCGGGCTCCTTGCTCAGTTGGGAGCCTGCTTCTCCCTCTGCCTGCTGCTCACTTTGCTTGTGCTCTCTCTCTCTCTGACAAATAAATAAGTAAAATCCTTAAAAAAAAATAAAATGACTAAAACAGAAAACTAAAGACCATCAACACAAGTGTGGTTGAGGATATGCTGCAACTAGAGCTCTTGTACACTGGTGGTAGAAATGTAAAATGGCACAATACTAGAAGAGCATTTGGCTCTTTCCTTAAAAGTTAAGTATACATTTATCGTATAACTCAGTCATTTTTGTCTTCAGTATTTACACAAGAGAGATGTATTCACCTGAAGACTTGTATTCAAATATTTATGGCAACTTTATTCACAATGGTGAATAACTGGAAATGATGCCCATCACTAGAGGAGTGAATAAACAAATTCTCATACATTCATAAAGTGAAATATTACTCTGCAATAAAAGAGACCACAACAGTCCATCCTGCATGAAATTAGAGAAAATACTAACCATTTTACAATGACTGAGAGTGCATCAGTGCTTATCTGGGGCCAGAGGTAAAAGGATGAACTTCAAGTGGCTATAGGGGACTCTTAGAAGTGATAGAAATTTTCTGTTTTCATTATGATTATGATTTCATGGGTGCATGCATCTGTCAGGACTCAATGAATTAATGTACTTTAAAATGTGTACAGTTTAGTTTTTTTAAAGATTTATTTGAGAGAGAGAGAGCACAAACACACGCACATGTGGGAGTGCTGGGGGAGGGGCAGAGAGGGAGAGGAAGAAGATCTCAGGCAGACTCCCTGCTGAGTACAGAGCCCAACATGAGACTTTATCTCATGACCCTGAGATTATGACCTGAGTGGAAACCAAGAGTTGGATGTCTAACCAACTGAGGCATCCAGGCACCCCTGAGTACATTTTATTGTACATGAATTATTTCTTTGTAAAATTGAATAAAGTTTATTGGGAATACTTTTAGGCAGAAAACACCAAAATGCACATAAATTCTTCAGGTTCTTGTTATTCCGTAGTTATGCTTAAGGCCAGCCATAGTAAAGCCTCCTTTGAGGATCCTGGTCCTTGTAGTATTGTGTATATTTATAGGAGACTGGGAAAGAGGAATCATTGAACATCTAATTAATTAACTATGGGGACTTCCTTATCTTGTTAGAAAGAGTTCAGTTACTGGTACCAGCCTGTTCTTCTGTTGAAGTAGTTTTGATTTGCCTGCTAAGCTACTAAAAGCATTGTAGAGGGAGAGATGAAACTTTAGGCCACGTGAATTTGTCCCTTTTCAACTTGGAAGAACCAGGTACTCCTAAAGGTAGAGGCAAATATAAGTCTGGAAGAAAAAAAAAGGGGGGGGATTGGTTGAAAGTGTGTAAATAGAGTTTCACAACCAGATCTCCAGATCATGACAGAAGATTGGGGGTTTACTTTCTGCAGAGTTGAAGACTGAGTGAGATTCTGCTCTGAAAATACAGAGATGGAGTGAAAGTCAGCATTGTGTAAATCTAAATACCAGTTCAAGGGATCCCCTCCAGCACTCCTCTCCCCTTAGGTCATGCACATATGCATGCACAAACCCAGTGCACCTGGGATGCAGATTAGAGAATTCTTCTATAGGGAAGCTTATGAGTGTAGGATGAAAAAATCCTGACATTTGTAATGGCCCAGCTAGTTCTCCCTGCTGAAGCTTACTAGTCAACAGATTTCAGATTCATGTACACAGAACTTCAGTCAGAATTTTTATACTTTAATAGGAGGAGATAGACAAGATACAGAAAAATATAACTTGAAACAACCAAGTAATGAAAGGAACAGAAGAAAACTTAATTATAACTAATGTCTTCAGAGAGATGAAGACATATTTTAATCATTAAATAAGAACAAGAGGCTATAGTAAGGAATATTAACAGAATAAAACAATTTGGAAATTTAAAATGTGATAAAAATTAAAACTTTAATCAAATGTTTGGAATATAGTTTCTAAGTTTTTCAGAAAGTAGAACAAAAGGACAAAGAGATTTAAAATAGAAAAGATAAAACAATCAGAGTATCCATCCAGGATGTTCAACATTCAAATAATAGGGGTATAAGAAAGAGAGAGGGAGAGACAGAATAGAGGAAATAATATTTTTAATGTTGCAAAACTTCTGAAAACTTAAATGAATTTCCACATTGAAAGAGTCTATCAGGTCCAGCACGGCAGATTTTATAATATTCATGCCAAAGCACATGAAATTTCAGCACACTTGATGTTTTTTCTTTTTCTTTTTTAGAGAGAGAAAACAAGAGTACATGAACCAGGGGGTGGGGCAGAGGGAGAGGGAGAATCTTAAGCAGGCTCCACACCCAGCTCAGAGACTCTTGTGAGGCTCGATCTCACAACAGCTGAGATCATGACCTGAGCCAAAATCAAGAGTTGGATGCTTAACTGACTGAGCCACTCAGGCACCCCTCAGCACACTTTAGGCAGAGATCCTGAAAGCTTCCAGAGAAGAGAAACAGATCATGCACAAAGGACTGGGAATGTTAGTATTTGTTCTCTTAACCTCAGCACTGGAATCCTGAAACATGAATCAGTGCCTTCAAAATTCTGAGTGAAAATAATTTTCAGTGTGAAATTCTATACCCAGCTTATTAATCAAGTGTGAGGCAAGAAAAAGGACTTTTCAGACATGCAAAGTCTTACAATATTTACTGCTCAGGTATGCTGGAAATTGTACCTGTTTTCTTTTTCTATTCTTCAAAAACAATTTAGTTTGCTATGAAATATCTGGTGTTTGAAGGTTTAGTAAAACTACCCCTAATATGTCTAGGCATGGAGCATTTTATAGAAGTACATTTAGTTTCTGGTTATTCAGGTGCTCTATTTTTTCAAGTCCATTTTGGTAATTTATTTTATAGGAAATTGTGCATATCATCTTTTCAAATTTATTGGCATAAAGTTTCTCTTATTTGCTTCTATCATTATTTCTTTATTCCTAATACTATTTTGTTTTTCCTTGATCAAGTATTGTAGCATTTTGTAAATCTGTTCCGAAAAGCAATTTTTCGTTTTGTTGATACTTTTTATTGTTTCTTTGTTTTCTATTCCATTAATTACTGTGTTTATTTTTATTTTGCTTCTTTTAGTTTCTTTAGGTTTTCTCTGTTCTTTGTCCGACTTGTTTTCATTAATTTTGAAATATTTTAATAAATGCATGTTAAATTTTTTTCTCTTAAATACTATGTTAATACATTCACAAGTCTTGGAATCTTGTGTTTTTGTTGTTGTTTAGCTGCAAATATTTTGTAACTCATCATCATTTTTT
Source organism: Mirounga leonina (assembly GCF_011800145.1). NCBI lineage: Eukaryota > Metazoa > Chordata > Mammalia > Carnivora > Phocidae > Mirounga > Mirounga leonina. The sequence goes on along the minus strand of NW_023270839.1, from coordinate 30,869,438 downwards.
CCTTTGGCCCTTGAATTACTAGAGAGTTTTTTGTTTGTTTTTTGTGGGTTTTTTGTTTTGGTTTGATTTTTTGTTTCATTTTGTTTTGTTTTAGTTTCCAAATGTATAAAATGGAAATGTTCTCATATTTAAAATTTCCTGTATCATTATGTTACAGGTGTGTTTATAGATTGTGGTTTATGGGGTGTATTTGTGCTTATTTTATTCTTTTAATAAGCTATGGGCCACTTAGATTTATTATTATAAATAAAATGTATCCTGATGTCTTAAGATTTTCTTCTACTATCTTACTTTGTGATTTATATTTACTAGACTTTCTTTTTGGTTCTTTTTTCTATTTTTCTGCCTTGGATTTAAAAAATGTTCTTGATTATTTTCTTTCTACTAATTTGAAAAGTCTGTATTCTATTTTTGTTCTTTGATTAAAGTTAAATTTTTTGCATCTGTTTTGGTACATAGATATAATTCTAATTACTATATTTTAACATGCATATTAAACATTAAGGTTAATCTCTATCATTCTTATAAATATTACAAGGAAATTTAGTACATAAGTTCCAGCGATACCCATCTTCTATGAAATTGTCTAAACATTTTAGTCCACTTTATTGGTGGGAAAGGAGATCAGTTGACTTCATTTTATTTTTAAATCCCTAAATTTAGGCATCACTGTTAGTATGGGCTTTTTTCCCACTATATAGTCATTACTATTTAGATTGATGTATATTTACTGATTTTTAATTTGTCTTTGCTTGTTATGTTTCACTTCTTTGTGGGTTAAATTGCCTTCCCTTTACAAGTAAATCCTTTAGTAGTTCTTTAATGAAGATTTGTGGGTGTTAAGTTCAGTTATTATCTTTATATTATACTTGTTGAAGGATGGTTTGGCTGGTTGTAGAATTCCACATTGATAGTTATTTTCCATCAGTAATTTGAAGATATTTTTCTATTGCCTTTTGCCCTCTAATGTTGCTGAGAAGTCTGCTCTTGATCTAACTATTGAAACTTTATAAGGTAATCCATTCTTTGTCTCTGGTTACTTTAAAATTCTTCACTTTAATGTACTTTGATTTTATTAGTCTCTATGAAGTTTTATACTTATTTGTTTCATAATATCAGAACTTGGAATATACTTTTATTCAAAGAACTTATGTCTTCAGTAAAGTTCTGTGGACCTTTAAGCTATTGTCTTGAAATATCACCTTCCTCTTTTCTCTATATTTCTTGACCACATTCTATATATTATCCTCAGATCTCTTCTAGTTTGCTGTTAAACTTATCCTTTTAAATTTCAGTGGCAGTATTTTTTCATTTTCGAAGTTCCATTTGTTTTTTCTGTTGTTGTTGTTCATTCTTTTGTCATTAGTTTCTTCATTTTTCATTATGGATTTATCTTGTCTTTGCTCTTAATAAACATGTTTAAAATTATTTTAATCTCTTTCAGATTGTTCTATAAGAAGCCATACCTCCTGTTTGTTGTGTCTGCTAACTGTCCTTTATACTGGATTATTTTCTCATGTGATTTGTCGTTATTGATTGTGTGTTCATTTTCAGCAAGGATTTTTTTTTTTATGGGTGCATATAAAAAAATCTCAGGTGTTCTGGTTTGTGGAAGTAAGAATTGCTCACAAGGGATACCTAGAGTTTTGATTTCTCACAAGAGATATTTTTTTCTCCTCCTGTCCAAAACCCCAGGAAGAATAGGCTTCACTTTCCTGGACCAGTGGACAGTGATTTTATAAATGTTCTTTTCACTAAGAGAGCAGCCCTTCTAAGCTTCTAGTTTCATTTCCAGCTTCCCACCTCTGTAACTATATCAGCATTAAATTTCCAGCCTTTAGCCTTTATATATGTATTTCAGATATAGATATAAATATCTTTCTAAACAGCTCTTTGTCAGCTTTTGGATTACCCCAACTGTAAATCACTGATAAGACTTTTTCTATGCTTACTTTTTAAACTAAACTGTATATTTGAACCTTTATTTATTTGTTATATTTTTATCAAGCATTTTATGTGTTTATAGCATTTTAGCTGGACATTGTTTGTAAAAAGTTTTAAAAACTTTAACCTTATGCTTCTAGAGACAGAAAGCTAATTTCTTTTTATTTTATGTTTTACTACTTGTCTTACTTTACAGTAAGAGTTTGGAAGCTAAATAGCCTATTTTTAATGTAACTAATGGTCACATTAATGTTTTCATGAATATTTAAAGATGTTTACTTATTTTAGCAAAATTGATAAAATAAAAATTTTTTAAAGATTTTATTTATTTATTTGAGAGAGAGAGAGAGAGGGAGAGTGAGGGGAGAAGCAGACTCCACCCTGAGCAGGGAGCCCAGCGCAGGACTTGATCCCAGGACCCTGAGGTCATGACCTGAGCCAAAGGCAGACGCTTAACCGACTGAGCCACCCAGGCGCCCAAGAAAATAAATTTTTAATTTCTCATTATGGAAAATAGTGCTTATTCCCTTCATGTTCTATATCCTAGTAATCATTAGTATAATAATTTGAAGTTATATACTTCATTTTTACTTTTTATTGTTTTCCTTCTGTTATACTAACATTTAAGAATCTTATTCACATTTTTAGTGTGTTCTCCACTGTGTAGAAAACCAATTCTTTTCATTTTTACCCTTAAATTCTCCACTCTTGGGTTCTTAATTTCATTTCTCCATGTTCTGGAACATTTCTTTGATTAATTTATTTGGAAAAGATGGCTAGGTAGTATATTTACTTAGTTCTTAGATATCTAGGAATGTCTTTTGCCTTTATAAGTAAACAACAATTTACTTGGATATAAAATTCTTGGAACATTTTATTTGGTAGGTTAAAGCTAATTGTTATAATAAGGAGACCAAAATTACAGATCAAATAAGACAGAAATTTAGTTCTCCATAATCCAATACTTGTTATGTGACAGTGATCAATGTAGGCCTGATAGGTGACTTTGTTCCACAAGGCCATCCAGGCAGGCAGGACCATCTCTGTCATTACATCATTTGGCTTCCATCTCTGGATGCAGAGGTTGGCATTGTGTTTTAGCCTGTGGGAAGGAGGAAAGAGGAGTCCACAGAAAGCAGATGTACCTATAAAATGATCCATTGTATACATCACTTCTATTCACATTTTGTTGTCTCAGATTTGGCATATAATCACATCTAATCTCAAGGGAGGCTGGGTTATATAGATTCTAGCCTGACACAGTCATATGCCCAGCTTAGAACTAAAATTATATCCCTAAAAGGAATAGGGGAGAATGGATAGAATATTGGAAGATAGATGTCTCAACCACAGACATCTAGAAAATTTGCACTCAAATTTTCTTGTTTGTTTGAGCCCTTATTTTTTCCTCCTTGTCCCCCTCTTCCCTCTCTTGGAAATGTCAATGTAGGCCATTTTCAAATTTTTTAATTTAGAAGTTTTTTTCTTATTTGTGTGCATTCATTTTATATCAAGGATATTACTCTTTGTATTTGTGGAAAATCTATTTTTCTTAAAAGTTTTGATATTGGGGGCACCTGGGTGGCTCAGTCGTTAAGCGTCTGCCTCCGGCTCAGGTCATGATCCCAGGGTCCTGGGATCGAGCCCCGCATCAGGCTCCTCGCCCCACGGGAAGCCTGCTTCTCCCTCTCACACTCCCCTTGCTTGTGTTCCCTCTCTCGCTGTCTCTCTCTCTCTGTCAAATAAATAAATAAAATTCTTTAAAAAAAAAAAAAGTTTTGATATTGCCTTTTAAATCTGTGTATCATATTTTTTGTACTTTTGCATTTTTTAAACTTACCTTTCCTTCCTTTTATTCATATAGTTTATATTCTAACACAGATTAATTTCTCCTCTTATATTGGCTTAACCATTATTACATCAGACTATCTTTCTAAAAATGTATAGCTTTTCATTATTACTCTTTGCCTATTCTCATTAGCTATCTCTGATGGCTGAAAAATTTTTATACCATCACAAGGAAGCTTATAGAAGATATTGCTGTAGGAGCTTAAAGGAAATAGAGGTAGTATTGGTAGTGATGGCTTTCTAAAGTGGATGTAGAGGGGCACCTGGGTGGCTCAGTCATTAAGCCGTCTGCCTTCGGCTCTGGTCATGATCCCAGGGTCCTGGGATCAAGCCCCGCATCGGGCTCCCTGCTCCGCAGGAAGCCTGCTTCTCCTTCTCGCACTCTCCTTGCTTGTGTTCCTGCTCTTGCTCTCTCTCTCTGTCTGTCAAATAAATAAATAAAATCTTAAAAAAAAAAATAAAGTGGATGTAGAGTTGCTCAGAGTGCCCTTCACTAGAGTGAATGTAAATTAAACACTGTGTTTTAACAAAGAGAATCATAGAAAAGTAGCTGGGGTCTTTGATTAAAGAAGAAATAACTAGCTGCCACACTTTCAATGATGGATTTTATATTCCTTCTAGCAGAAGTTATCTTTGGTTTATTTGTATAGGATTTTAGAGGTAGCTTTGATGTGTAATTACTTTAAAAGTCAGTTTGATTGTTATCTAGAAAATGAGAGAAAGATAACTCACTTGCTAATATTGCTTTTCAAGGAAGAAATTCAGAAAATATATTTTTGGAGAAGTTAAAGGAAGACAGTATTCCTGCTCCTCGCTCTGTTGGCAGTATTAAAATCAACTTTACCCCTCGAGTATTTCCAACTGCTCTCCGAGAATCACAAGTAGCAGAAGAAGAGGAGGTAGGTATACTTGCTGTTAGTTACAATGATCACAAATGAAAATACTTTATTATTTATTTCATCTATTAAAACTAATACTGAGTTTTGAATTTCTTAAGTATTCATTACACTTAAGATAGTACTTCTTGAATAGATTTTAGTATGTCTTTTTGAGAAAAATATATTTTGCAGAATTTTTTTTGTCTCCAGAACACTGATGAGAGAACCCTGATTTAGTAGGCAGTATTATTACTTATTCCAGGAGATAAATTGTTACATTTGCCACTTATTTTATCAAATGCATCATTTGCTATATTAGATTTGTAAACTTGTGTTTTGGTAAGGGATCAATATGTGTTTGGTGACAGATTTGGACATTTATTGTTAATATATTATTACAACTAATTATTATTATCATCCAGTATTTCTATTGTGACATTCTAGAATATCTCTCATTCATTTATAAATTCCTGGGCCCTGGGATTTTGAATGTTGTATCTTTACTTATATAGGCACTAAGAACTGCATTTTTTTTACTACAAGATATTAATTGTTGCCTCTCACAATTGAAAAGCTGTGGAAGTGGGGCGCCTGGGTGGCTCAGTCGGTGAAGCATCTGCCTTCAGCTCAGGTCATGATCCCAGGGTCCTGGGATCGAGCCCCGCATCGGGCTCCCTGCTCAGCGGCGAGCCTGCTTCTCCCTCTGCCTCTGCTGCTTCCCCTGCTTGTGCTCTCTCTCTCTGTCAAATAAATAAATAAATCTTAAAAAGAAAAAAAAAGGAAAGAAAAGTTGTGGAAGTAATCGAAGATCCTTAAGACATGATGACAATTTATAAATATTAACTATTTTGGGGGCACCTTGGTGGCTCAGTTCGTTAAGCATCTGCCTTCGGGTCAGGTCATGATCTCAGGGTCCTGGGATTGAGCCCCGAATAAGGTTCTCTGCTCAGCAGGGAGTCTGGTTCTCTCTCTCCCTCAATAATCTCTCCTTCTCTCACTCTCTCTCAAATAAATAAAATCTTAAAAAAGTATTAACTATTTTCTTATTATTAAACAATATATTCTAAATTTTATTATTTGTAAAATTATCTCTAGAATTATAGAATTATAATTATTTAAAAGTCATTTATATTTTTTCATTTTAGAAAAACAAATATAAGCAAGAAAAGTAAAATAATAATCACATGAACTCCCAGAAATTTCTATGAAATTTGGACTAGAAATTTTTATAAATTTGATCTTTACCAGCTAGTAATGTTAAACTGAAAAGGATAAAAACTGGAAGTTTAAAATCACATTATCAAATAGTATATTAGTCTACTGAGGCTGCTATAACAAAATACCCTAGACTGGGTGGCTTAAACAACAGACATTTCTCAAAGTTCTGGAGGCTGGAAAGTCCAAGATCAGGATACAGGGAGTGTTGGAAGGAGAGCTGTGCTCTGGTCTCTTCCTCTTCTTAGAAGGACACTAATCTCATCATGGGTCCCCACCCTCATGGCCTCATCTAAATCTAATTACCTCCCAAAAGTCCTACTTCCAAATACCATTACATGGGGATTAAGGGCTTCATCATATGAATTTTGAGACACAAAGTTTCAGTCCATAACAAATGGTATTTCCATCTTATGGTAGAAGCTGAGAAATCTCAAAGTAGCTGTTAATAAAAATAAGACTTTTGTGTCCTTCATTAGATTTCATTCTCTGATTTCAGTGGTTACACAAACAAGCAGAGGCACGAAGAGCACTGAATACTGATATTCCTGAACTTTCTGATTTAAAAGAAGAAGAAAAGAACCCAGAATGGCTGAAGGACAAAGGGAAGTAAGTTGTTTGAACTCTGGCTATGAGATTTATAATAAATTAGGTATACATTAGTACTTACTACATCTTCAAGATATCTTGACGTATGTGCTTGTGTGTATGTTGTTGGGGAAAGATAATGCAAATAAGCAAATTAGGTAGGCAGGGCTTCCTTATTTAAAAAGTCAGATCATATAACAAGGCTCTTATTTTTATTTGTTTTTATATTTAAATGTCACAGAAATGAAATATATGGCATCTTTTGGGTTACTTATTAAAATCCCTTACATTTAGCATAAGTTCTTCCTAATATCTCCCTTAGAAATGTGTTTTTTAGGGGCGCCTGGGTGGCTCAGTCAGTTGAGTGTCCGACTCTTGATTTCGGCTCAGCTCGTGATCTCAGGGCTTTGAGATCAAGCCCTGTGTCGGGCTCCTCACCGTGAAGTATGCTTAAGATTCTCTTTCTCCCTCTCCCTCTGACCCCCCTTAAAAAAAACTCCCTCTCTTAAAAAAAAAAAAATGTGTTTTTTAGGAGCTAGAGTTTCTTTGATTATTCATCTCCATCTTTAAAAGATTACCAAATTATCTTATAAATTATCATTTTATATCCAGGAAATCCTTTCATTTATTTACATGTTGCTCTGTGTGTGAATATTTTTATAAAATTATCAAAAACAGTGAATTTTGATACATTATGAATGGAAATTTGAATTCATATTTTGAGGCAGTTGTAGATGTTACTTATTATATTTCATTATATAACATTGTATATTATTTTTCTATTGTTGCCATAAAAATCTACCATAAACTTAGTGGCTTAAAATATCACAGATTTACTATCTGACAGTTTTAGAAGTCAGAAGTTCAAAATGGGTTTCACTGGGCTAAAATCAAGGTATCAGTTGTGTTCCTTCTATAGCCTGTAGGGAAGAATCTATTTCCTTTCATTTTCTAGTTTTTAGGCTGCCTATATTCCTTGGCTTGTGGCCTCCAGCCAGCAATTGCATCTCTCTAACCTCTGCTTCCATAATCCCATCTCCTTCTCTGACTCTGACTCTTCTGCTTCCCTCTTTCTTTTAGAAGGATTCTTGTGATTACATTAGTCTCATTTGCATAATCTCTTACCTCAAAACCTTAATTTAGGCACATCTGTGGAATCCTTCCTGCCATGTCATAGGTTCTGAGGATTAGGATATGGACATCTTTTGGGGGGTGGAAGGTTTCCATTACCTGTCTACCACATGTCTATATTTTTCTTTTCTTATCTTTCCTGTGTTCTTTCTTGGTCTTTTCTCCTGTCTGTTACACCACGGATTGATATGTGGGGTTGAGCTGAAGTGACAGTTTTTCTGAAGGTCAGAGGCCTGGGGCTGACAAGTTGGTTTCTCTTACTTCCAACATTAAAGCCCTACATGATCCTTCCTCCTCTTTCTTCCCTTCCCTCTCTCCCTTGCTCCTTCCCTCCCTTCCTCTCCATTTATTCAACCATTAAATAAACAAACATCTATTGATTGCTTGCTATTTACCAGACTATAGGCTAGGCTCTGAGCTACAAAGATCAGTGGAGGAGACAGACATATACAAATAGTTATAATACTGTGTGGGAAGTACAATACATAGAAAAGAACAAGGTAAAATGAGAATACAGAAGAGGGGCACCTACCTTTAAAGGGAGGAAGGTAGGTTCAGAAAAAGCTTCATAGAGAATGTAGCCCCTGAGCTCCTCTTAATGATAAGTAGGAATTTTAAGAGAAAGGGGAAAGAAAGGCATTCATTTCAAGTAGTGGAGACAATATGAACAAAAGCTCAAGAGACAAGAAATAGTGTGATATATAGGTCAGGAACTATGTGTGGTTTATTTTTTGCTAAAACATAAAATTTGAGGCTACGAGTAATGACAAATGAACTTAGAAAAATCATCAGGGGCCACGTATGCTTGGTTAAGATTTTTTTTTTAACTTATTTTTTAATTCAAGCATAATTAACATACAGTGTTATATTAGTGTCAGGTGTACAATATAACTATTCAACATTTCTATGTTACTCAGTGCTCATGATGATAAGTTTATTTTTAATCACCTTCACCTATTTCACCCACCCCCCTGCCCACCTTCCCTCTGGCAGCTACCAGTTTACTCATTCTATTTAAGAATCTGTGTTTTTTTGGGGCGCCTGCATTTTTTTAGATTTTATTCTGTAAGGTGAGGGGAAGAATGTGTTGCAGAAAACATGACAAAGGCCTTGAACTGGCCTTGTTTTAGGTGTTGTTGCAGGGGTGGAGGGGAGGGAAACATGAGAAATATTTAAGAGGTAAAATAGGCAGAACTTCTTGATTGATTTTTGGGGAGTAAGAGGAAGGAGTTCCCAGTTTCTAGTTTGAATGATTGATTGCGTGATGCCACCAGCTAAATTAGAGAATACAAGATGAGGGGCCAGTCAGGAGAGAATGGAGGTTAAGTTCAGTTTTTAATATGTTGAGTTGAATATGTCTCTGGACACTGTCCAGCAAGTTTGAACCCAGAGGAGAAGCCAGCACTATAGAAATAGATTTGGAGGTTATCAGCATTTATATTGTAGTTAAATTTATAAAAGTAAAAAAGTAACTGAGATATCCGCAGAGCGTGTAGACCAGGAGAGTAGTGGCCTGAGGATAACACTCCGTGACCTATCAACATTTAAAGGTCTTGCAAAAGAAAGGAGTACACAAAAATACTCCCAGAAGCCAATGGGGTAGAAAATTTAAAGAGTTTTTGTTTTGTGTTGTTTCCTTAAGAATATAAAAGATTTGAATAGATTTGGAGACAAGAGAAAGATGATTGAAATGTCTCTGAGCAGAGTGGAGAAAAGTGGGTGAAAGCCAAAAATGGATGGATTGTCTTGATTTTATTTCACTTTTCCTCTTTTTAAAAGTTGCATTCATTTTAAAATTTTATAATAACAAATATTTTTGGGGAGGAAGAAATTTTCACGGCACATATTAAATGAAAGTCCCTTTTTTTTCACCCGTTCTACTTGGCCAACTGCTTGCACTGCCCCCCAGCTCTAACATTCTGTCATTTCTTTAATTGCATTTGCTTATCTCTAAACTGCTATTGTCAGGATCACAGTTAATATGTTCATTGCTTGTGATGGTTTACAAGAGCTTTTGTGTTTTATACTATCTCATTAAGTCCTCACAACTGTAGTTGGGCAGGACCTACTACTTTTGCACTATTTAGCAAATGTTTGAGAAACTAGCAGCTGTACACAAAATTGCTCGCTTAATTCCTATAACAATGTGACTAGTTGGATATTATTATTTTTATCCCCTTCTTACAAGCATGGAAAACAGGACTAGAAGTTAAGAAAACATGGCTAAGGTGATGGTTAATAAGTAAAATCAGGATTCAAGTCCAGGTCAGTATGATTAAAAACTTGTATTCTAACTACTGCTGTATACTTCTCACAGATGAATAAAACCCACTTTCTGTCCTTGTATTCCAATTGTGAAGGCAGTCTAAGTGGTTTGGTTATGAATTGCTCCTCCTTGCAATCTGAGAATGCTGAAGCAAGCAAAGCTGAGTGGGCTGTCCTGCTGGATTGATTACTTTGCTCTAGAAAATGTTGATAGATTGACTTGGAATAGACAGAGATACTTCATTTTCTGAGACTGGAGGAAAGCAAGTAAAGACAAATATGGACCTAGATAAGGGAAATTGACTAATGAATACTGTTGGCCTTGCCAGGTTGGAGAACATGAACTTATAGAGATGTCCGTACAGCTGTGTGATTTATCTCTGATAGTGTTTAGTCTTTTGGATTTAAGAATAGATCTTTGGGCCAGAGTGGGATTTTTAACTGACAAGTACTGTAAAAGACCAGTAGTGCAAGGGACCAGATTGCTCATTGAAAAATAGCTCAGATATTTAGCCATGAAGTCCAGGCTGAGTTAGAAAGGAAGAAATGCCATGAGGGGCCCAGTGGACTGAGAGAAATTGGAGCCATTAAGAAATTAGATGGAGGCCAGTGTGTGACCCTGGGAGTGGGTAGCAAAAATACAGTTGAAAGGAAGATATGCTGAGTTAAGGAGTTCCAGGTATTTGAAGAATAAATTGATAAATTGGTCATATACATAAATCTTCTTAGAATTTATGTAGAATCTTCTGGAATCATGGCAGAAGTTGGGATAGAGACAGATGCTGGGAACCAGGTTTCTCAAAGTCCTTAATGAATATGAGAAGAGTGATTTTAAAAAGCCAGTAGACAACAGTGGCTAGATGGCTATAGGGCAAAGATGTCAGGAGTCCCAAAGGATAAGGCCTTCTATATAAAGAGAGAGTTACAGCTTGGATCTAGCAGAAGCAAGCCCTGACGATGCCAGTTCCTGCAGTTCCACCCCCTCAAATCCCTGAGGTGGGGAGTTGGGTGGAGGGGTGTTTAGTGGGGAGGGTGGCAGAGATTAGCACTGCCCTCAGGGCAGAGCCAGGTTTATTTTAGAAAGGATTTTGTGGAAAAGTTGAGGGTATAGGGAAGGACTGGGAGGTGGAGTCTATTATGGCAGAACTAGGAATAAGAAAGTATGAAGGAGGAGCACCTGGCTGGCACAGTCGGTAGAGCATGGGACTCTTGATCTCAGGGTCATGAGTTCAAGCCCCACAGTGGCTTTTAAGCCACTTAAAAAGCTTTTAAGATTACTTAAAAAAAAAAAAATGCAAAGGAGTAGAAGGGGATGGGAGTAGGAAAGGCCAGAAACATGAAGACAAGGGAGAAGTGTGCTTTTAGATCAGTGCTCAAAGGTAACAAGGTTGACTGAAATGGTGAGACAGTCCTTTGGTACAGGTGTTATGATGCTGGGACTAAAGGTCCTAGACAGTGTTGGTCTGGTCTTATTTCTGATACACTAAAGATGTGATTTGGATTTAAGCGTAGAAAGGGCTGGGGTACATGGGTGGCTCAGTCGGTTAAGTGTCTGCCTTTGGGCTCAGGTCATGATCCCGGGGCCTCGGATCGAGCCCCACATCCGGCTCCTCGCCCAGCAGAGAGTCTGCTTCTCCCTCTGCCCCTCCCCCTTCTTGTGCTCATGCTCTCTCTCAAATAAATAAATAAAATCTTAAAAAAAAAAAAAAAAGAGTAGAAAGGGAAGATAAGATTTTTGAGCCATGGTTGGAATTTTGACTAAGAGCAGCAAAAGAGTGTGTGTGTGTGTGTGTGTGTGTGTGAAAATAAAATTAAAAATTAAAAAAATTAAAACATAGAAATAAAATTGCTGGCAAAAACAACAAATTGGCAGCAACCCTAGTGCAAAAGTATACTTTGCAGCAGTCAGACATGGTAGATTGTCATTACTTTCAGCCTCTTTTGTTTATATACCATTTTGCCTTACTACCTCCAATTAGATAGAAAAAGAAAGAGATGTAAAATAAGAGGACCAGAGAAAGAGTGTTGAAAATGAGGAGAGATGGAAGAAAACTTGGTAACTAATAACACCCAGAAAAATAGAGCAAAGTACGGTTAATCATAGTGCCAAGTACAAATAGATAAAAGGAAAGGTAAGACTTGTTAGAATTGTATCCTTGCTAGCAATGTAATGCAGTACAAAGGATAGAAATAGACATAATAGAACTGATTCAGAAGTAGAGTGTTGAACTTAAGCCAAAGGATGAAATACTTTCATCTCTGGAGGCTTTGTTTCATGATAGCCTTCTATATTTACACAGGTGAAAATAGTCCAACTGTTCTTACTATGCTAAAACCCATGGGACACTTGTTTCACAAAAGGGTAGAGGTGGGCAAACCTTTCAAAAGAGCAGTAGCTTTTTCATTTTTCTCTGCCTACCCTTCCACTGCTGTGTCTTAGTTTTAAATGCCAAATCTCTACCTTTTGGGAGAATAAGTAAGCTTAGGTAATTTTATTTGCTCGTGAAAGCATTTTACCTTTTCCAATTAACCTTATGTACCAAACAGCTTTTTACTGAGAATATCTCACATAAAACAGAGTCTAGATGCTCTAGTTTAGATATGTGCATGGTATGATGTTATTTAACAGGCTTACATGACTCAGAATCTGTAAATAACTTTAATAGCTACCCTTCTAGACACCTGTAATCATATAAAGTAAATGGACCATTGTTCTGTGTCACTGACATTGCTCTGTGCTTGATTTTTAGCGTAAGTTTTTTGGACTCTGTCTTAACTTCAGACTTAAATCCCTTCTTTTCCTATCCTAAGGCCACTTGAATCCCTTCTGCATACCTCACTCCCTACAGCAGTCTAATGTTACATAGGAGGGAATTAAGGATATATTATTTTACAATCTAGTTCCCAGCATCATATTGCTATTATTACATAAAGTCATTGTCTACCCTAGTTCTTATATTTAAATTTTCTTTTCTTTCCTTTTCTCTTCTCTTCTCTTCTTTTCTTTGTATGTGGGGCTTGAACTCATGACGTCATGACTCATGGGTCTTGATCAAGACCTGAGCTGCAATCAAGAGTCAGATGCCTAACCCACTGAGCCACGTAGGTGCCCCCTGAATTTTCTTTTTATTCTTTTGGCCTAAGTGCCAGATTTTGTAGCTGCCTAGTACTCCAGTCCTTTTAAGATTGGAGATCTGTTTTGCTTTTGTTTTTCCTTTTGCTACCAGGCTAATTCTACTTCTGAACCCCATCTTTGTTTATAAGACCCTGCTGACAGACTAACCTAGTCTGCCTGTCTATATTTCTGCTTGTTGTTTGTGTATGTTCTGTTGGATTCTATCTGCCTGTCTGGATGTCCTTTTACTTCATGTTGGACTTTTTGATGCTGATTATTGATCATCTCCTCCCAACACAGTATACAGTTCTACTTGCCAAACTGAATTTCTTTCTAGTTCTTAGGTTTGGGTCCATGCCCTGGCAAGAACTATGAAGGGTTAGCCTACCACAGTTTCATGGATACAGGGGAGAAGACAGGAGACTCATGGGTCAGAGACAAAGGACTATTATTCAAGGCACAGCAAGCAGTGTGAGCTTCATGTTGTTTCCCTTTGCTCCTCAAGTCCCACAAGGCCAATGCAAAGGCAGGCCCAGGTTTGAACCACAGCTCAGAACACCATATTTAAGGAACACCATTTTTTAATTTACTTTTACTTATTTTAGAGTGTGTATGTGTGTGTGTGTGAGAGAGAGAGAGAGTGGGGATGGGGAAGGGCGGGAAGAGCAGAGCAGGAGGGATAGGGACAAGGAGACTCTGCGCTGAGCAGGAGCCCGACATGGGGCTCAATTCCAGGACCCCAAGATCATGACCTGAGCCGAAATCAAGAGTCAGATGCTTATCTGACTGAGCCACCCAGGTGCCCCCAAGGAACACAATTTTTTATAAGAGGATTGTAAGCAAACATGTCGAACTTCTGCCCCACAAGGAGATACTATCTTTTTTTCATACTGAACAGTAAATAAATCTGTTCTTTGCCCCAGAGGAGGACACTATCTCTATTTTCCAAGGCTGTGTGCTATACAAACATCTTTGAAAAGATTGTCCCAATTAAAAGCTGACCATGCATCTGATGTAAGACATGCATGAACATAAGATTCCCATGGAAAATCATCTCCCAACAGCCCTTTGCACCTGCCTACTTTCAGGACAGATTTGCCAAATCTGCCTTGCTCTGCTGCATTTTAAAAACTCTGTTTCTGGAGATAAGACACTTTTCTTATACTGCTACCTTTTGCCTGACTTAAAGAAGTTTAGAATCCATATTCCAAGATGACTTCTTTGAGGTAATTATCATTTTGTTCAGTTGCTTGTTTGTATGCATTTTATAGCCCATAATATTCTGTTGCAATACAGTACCTGTTATGGCCTAACTTGTCATTTTGTTTAGTATGTAGTTTCCTCTTCTCATTTCCATCGTGAGTGCTAAATTGTACTGCTTGACGTGCCTTCACTAAGGCATGCTGATACTCAGCTTTAGAAGCTCTCGAGATACCCAGGAATGTTTTCTATGAGATGCTGAAAGAGACAAGGACTTTTAAAGTCCTTTCAGGGGCAGGTGGCTCTTACAGTTCTTACTGACCACACAACAGAGCTATTCTGTCTTCTGTTGGAATCGTGTATTGCTCCTGCCCCTATTGCTGTGGCTAAGCCCTACTACTTCTGATTTCTCCTAGCTTTCTCCTGCCCTTGTCTTCACTGCTCTCCACAGTGCTTCTTTCCTATCAGTCCTGCCTCTGGTTTCTTCTCCCACACTCAACTCTTGTACAAAATCTTTGGCCCTTTTGGCCATTGCAAATCAGAATGTTTCTTTCTTTATGAAGGCACACCAGTCAGTCATCATAAAAATGACAGGAATGTTTGCAATTGTCCATGACTCTTTTGTTCTCACTGTACATACAGTATAATAAGCACCCAGTATGTGTTGAATTAATGAGTACTTTTGCATAATTCTTTTCATTGACATTGCCTTATTTGGAACATTAGGGGAGACTTCATGGTTATTAACTTCTCTATTTAAATTTGGTGTGCAAAGGTTACTGCCCTCTAGATACAGATTTAATTTTTTTTCCCCTTTCCTTTTGAAATTTGGCTATTTCCTAGTTCAAAATCACTCTGAAAGCCATCAGGCAAATTTTTGGATGTTTGTAGTAGCATCGAACTTAAAAGAATTTGGATTTATATTTAATATGTACATGTAAACATTAAAAATATTTTAATACTTCATATTTCTTGCTATTATGCCTTCTACAGAGGTTCTTTTAGTAATTTTCATTGTAAACTCTTTTTCCCTTAGGACCTGGGAGAATTTTTCTGACAAAACTGTTACATTGTAAAACTAATGTTAAAGATGAAAAATGGGGGGCGCCTGGGTGGCTCAGTTGGTTAAGCGACTGCCTTCGGCTCAGGTCATGATCCTGGAGTCCCGGGATCGAGTCCCGCATCGGGCTTCCTGCTCGGCAGGGAGTCTGCTTCTCCCTCTGACCCTCCTCCCTCTCATGCTCTCTGTCTCTCATTCTCTCTCTCAAATAAATAAATAAAATCTTTAAAAAAAAAAAGATGAAAAATGGAACTGTTCTTCATTTTTAAATTTTGTAAATTTTTGATTTTTAATTTTTTTAGAGGGAGGAGGGGCTGAGGGAGAGGAAAGAGAATCTGAAGCAGATTCCATGCCCAGTGTGGAGCCTGATGTGGGCTCAATCCCACAACCCTGAGATCCTGACCTGAGCTGAAATCAAGAGACAGACACTTAACCAACTGAGCCACCCAGGTGCCCCCAAAATGGAGCTGTTCTTCAAATGTGTATGTTAATATAGATTTGTACAGACATATAGACCAGTGGAATAGGTAGTCCAGAAATAGCCCTCCCTTCTATGATCAAATGATTTTCAACAATTATTCAATGTAGAAAGGATAGTCTTTTTAATACATGGTGATGGGAAAACTGGAAATTCATATAAAAAAGAATGAAGTTGGACCCTTACTTAACATCTTATATAAAATTTAACTCAAAATATATCAAAGACCTAAACATAAGAGCTAAAACTATGAAATTCTTAGAATAAAACACAGAGTACATCATGACATAGGATTTGGCAGTATTTCTTAGATGTGACATCAAAAGCATCAGGGTGCCTGGTGGCTCAGTTGGTTAAATGTCTGACTCTTGATTTTGGGTCAGGTTGTGATCTCAGGGTCAGGAGATCAAGCCTTGAGTGGGTCTCTGTGCTCGGCAGGGAGTATGCTTGAGATTTTTTTCTCTCCCTCTCCCTCTGTCCTTCCCCTGTCCCTGCTCACATGCTTTCTCTCTCTTTCTCTCTCTAAAAATAAAAAAAAAAATTTTTTAAAGCACAGGCAACAAAAGAAAAATAGGTTAATTGAAATGCATCAAAATTAGAAACTTTTATGCATGAAAGACACTATTAACAGAATGAAAAGACAACCTGTGGAATGGAGAAAATATTTGCAAATCATATATCTGATAAAGGGTTAATATCCAGACTATATATAAAGAACTTCTGTGGGGCCCCTGGGTGGTGTAGTCCATTAAGCATTCCACTCTTAGTTTCAGCTCAGGTCTCATCTCAGTGTTGTGAGATCGAGCCCCCCGTCAGCTCTGTGCTCAGCGGAGTCTGCATGGGTTACTCTCTCCGTCTCTCTCTGTCCCCTCCCTCAAATAAATAAATAAATCTTAAAGAAAACCCCCAAAACTTCTGCAACTCAACAGCTAAAAAACAAACAACCTTGGGACGCCTGGGTGGCTCAGTCGGTTAAGCGTCTGCCTTCGGCTCAGGTCATGATCCCAGGGTCCTGGGATCGAGTCCCGCATCAGGCTCCCTGCTCTGCGGGGAGCCTGCTTCTCCCTCTGCCTCTGCCTCTCTCCCTCTGTCTCTCATGAATAAATAAATAAAATCTTTAATAAAAAAATATAAATATAAATAAATAAAAAACAACCTTTTAAAAAAGTAGGCAAAGAAAATAAATAAATAAATAAAAATAGAAAGTAGGCAAAGGACTTAGACATTTCTCCAAAGAAGATATACAAATGGCAAAAGCACATGAAAAGATGTTGAATATCACTAATCATTTAGAAAATGCAAATAAAAATCACAATGGGATATTACTTTACACACATTACAATGGCTGTTATAAAAAAAAACCCAGAAATAACAAGTGTTGGTGAGCATGTGGAACAGTTAGAACCCTTGAACATTGTTGGTGGGAATGTAAGATGGTACACAGTATGGAGGCTCCTAAAAAAATTAAAAATAGAATTACCATATGATCCAGCAATCCCACTTCAGGGTATATACACAAAAGAATTGAAAGCAGGGACACAAACAGGTATTTGTACACCCATGTTCATGGGAGCATTATTCACAATAGCCAGGAGGTGAAAGCAACCCAGGTGCCCATTGATGGGTATTTTGGTGAACAAAATGTGGTATATCCATACAATAGAGTATTACTCATCCTTTAAAAGGAGGAAACCGTCGTTACATGCTGCAACATGGATGCGCCTTGAGGACATTATGCTAAGTGAAATAAGCCAGTTACAAAAGGAAAAACACTGTATGATTCCACTTCTATGAGGTATCTAGAGCAGTCAAATTCATAGAACAGAAAGTAGAATGGTGGTTGCCAAAGATAGGAGGGAATGGGAAGTTAATGTTTAATGGGTACAGAGTTTCAGTTTCAGAAGATGAAAAAGTTCTGGAAATGGATATTGGTGATGGTTGCACAACAATGTAAATGTACTTAATGCCACTAAACTATACATTTAAAAATGGTTAAAAATGGTGAGTTTTGTTACATATATTTTATCACAATTTAAAAAAAAAAAGGCTTGTGGTAGACATTATCTGTTATCTAGCTGAAATGTATGGTCTCCCTTTATCCTTACTGACTGAGACCCTATTTTGTTTAGGTGTGTAGCACTTACCCTTGTGACTTAGATGGGGACCCTATCCCAAGTCCCAGGATAAATTCTGATCGCCTTCAACAAATCAGGGTTGTTTTCATTACACTGCTGTTTTCATTACACACTTGTGGTGGTGTTTTGTTTTTAGCTACATGTACAAAAATATTTATTGTAATGTTGTTTATAAAAGCAAAGTAGTGGCAAACAAAACCTCTAAATGTCCATCAGTAGGAGGAGACTGGTTTCAGAAATCCTGGCACAAATTAGAGACTTCTTTGTAAAAATAACAACAACAACAACAAAAACTTTGTAAAAATAGTATATCTCCATATTTCTTAATACAAAAAGATGATCATATTGTTGAATTTTTTTTAAATGCTCCAAAACAGCAATATGTAGTGCTAAGGAGTAAAAGTGGGGAGAGAGAGATGTGGGGGGGAGAGAGACTGGGGATTTTATTAAGACAAAATATTTTTTTAAGGGTAGGTACTTTTGGTCAGTGAGATGGGAAAGGAGGTGAACCGGGAGATTTCTGGGGAGTTTTCTTGCCCTTAAGGAGCATATGCTAGAAGATACTGTCCCATTTTCTTCTAATGAATATTGTGCTTGAAGGTGGCACCTGAAATTATGCAGCCACCTTACACCCATGAGGAAAACCAGCCCTAGGATGAAGTAGCTGCTGAGTGCAGTAGAATGGAGAAATGAAAGGAACCTTGGGCCTTAGGATAACATCCTCAAGCTGCTGATTTCATTGGGCATGGAGGCTTTCCATGGTCTGGATTTTTTAAATGTGGACTTTTTAAATGTGAGATAATTTATTTCCTTACTTGTTTAAACCAGTTTGAATTGGGATTCTGTCTGTAACTTGCATTCAGAAATGTCCTAACTGATATGAGGCACTTCAGAAACATAAACTGTTACCAGAGAATTAGCTTTTCCAGTTTGTGCGGGTTATTTTATTTTATTTATTTATTTATTTTAATTTTTTTTTTTTAAGATTTTATTTATTTGCGAGAGAGAGAATGAGAGACAGAGAGCATGAGAGGGAGGAGGGTCAGAGGGAGAAGCAGACTCCCTGCTGAGCAGGGAGCCTGATGTGGGACTCGATCCCGGGACTCCAGGATCATGTCCTGAGCCTAAGGCAGTCGCTTAACCAACTGAGCCACCCAGGCGCCCTGTGCGGGTTATTTTAAACTTGAGTCAGGCTTAGGTTAGATGTCACAGTAGTGTCATCTTCCCTTTTACTAATGATTTACTGGGTGCTTTTACTTCTGATGTCATCATGTTCTAGAACTATACAGTATGCAGTACAATCAACTGGAAGTAAATACAAAGTGTTTTATGATACTTCTTATATTTGGTATTTTCTATTTTCCTTATGTTTATGCATTTTTCAAAATTCTAAGAATTGTACATAAAAATAAAGAAACACTTGACATTTTAACTAAATCCTTTAACTATGTACATCTATTTGAAGAGAATTTTGGAAGATTTGATCTATTAGATGCTTTTGTTTGCAAGTAACCAAAAAAACCCAGTTTAAACTGGCTGTATGTTTTGTTTTGTTTTTTTTAAAGATTTTATTTATTAATTTGACAGAGAGAGAGATAGCGAGAGCAGGAACACAAGCAGGGGGAGTGGGAGAGGGAGAAGCAGGCTTCCCGCAGAGCAGGGAGCCCAATGTGGGACTCGATCCCAGGACTGGGATCATGACCTGAGCCGAAGGCAGACGCTTAACGACTGAGCCACCCAGGCGCCCCAAACTGGCTGTATGTTAAAAGCAATTTATTGGCTTATATAACTAAAAAGCTAAAGGTATGTTGCATTTCAGGTAAGCTTGATATAGCAGCTTAACTGTATCACTAAGGACTCGGTTTCTGTCTGCCTTTTTATTTTTTTCATAATTCCATAGTATCAGCTTTATTCTAGTGCTGGCTGTTCCCATGGTGTTAAACATGGTCACTAATAGTTTGGGCTGTGTGCTTTCTTCATTTGTATCTAGCAAGAGGAGTTTTCCCAATTTTTCATTCTCTAACTTTGGAAACAAAGTCATAGGCCTCATTCTGAATAGACCAATTTAGGTCATAAGCTTCTCCCAATTCATTCATTGTAGTCAAGAGGGTGGAAATATGCTTACTGGTTTAAACTACAGATGGGTACCCTTGGAGGTGGGGTTGAAGTCAGTCACATTCAGATTACATGCTGATGTATATGGAGGAAAGGTGAAGCTGGTGTAGCCTTGGAACGAAGTCCATTGTACAGGGAATAGAAAAGGAGGTAAGTCATCTCCTCTGCCAAATATCATTAGATATTATTTCTGTGTTTCTATTTCAGTATTACATTGTTTTCCTTTTCTCTTTTTGTCTTATTAGCAAATTGTTTGCAAAAGAAAACTACTTGGCAGCTATTAATGCATACAATTTAGCCATAAGACTAAATAACAAGATTCCACTATTGTATTTGAATCGGGCTGCTTGCCACCTAAAACTAAAAAACTTACACAAGGCCATTGAAGATTCTTCTAAGGTATATAATTCTATTTATTTATATATGGTGTTTTAAAGTTGTTATCCTCTTATTTATTGGTTTAAATGTTGCCCTTAATCTTTTTTTTTTTTAAGTTTATGTAATTGAGATGCAAGGATTTTAAGAGTCATCTTGTTAGTTATGTTTTTTTACTGAAAAAAAGATTTTTTTGAATTGACAAGAAACTGGTATTTTTTTTTGAGACTTCAAGGCACTATATTGCCTTGGTATATCAGTTGAAGTTCACAAGGAAATTAATAAATGCTTGTCAGTTTGTGCTTACCCTTTATCTTATTAAAGTTTTGCAGACTTAATGAAAGGTTGAAGGAAGAAAACTTGTTTTTTTCTTATTATCACTACCACTTGCCTAGTAGAAGGATAGCTCTATAATTTCCCAATTTTCAGAGTAACCTAGTATATCCTAATTTTATTATTAATGTCATGTCATTATCTTAAAACTATCTTAAAAAACTTCTAGTTTTTTCTCTTTTTTCCATGTCAGAAAAATCTGTTTTGGGGGAAAATCATATGCAAATCTCTTATGTGGCTCCTTGAGATTGTGAAAATATGAAGGAAATAACCAGATCCTCATGCTTTGATCTCATTAAGCTATTAAAAGATCTGACAGTATTTTTATGATCCAGTTTTCCTTCTACTAGCACAATTCTGGGCACAAATATTTATTGAATGAATGAATGGGATAACCTAATTTGAATATAAAGACCTCCAATGTTGTTTAATCATTCCTGCTAATAAAGATAAAGCTGTAGAGGTTTCAAATGATAAACCAAATCATCACTTTGGGAGAAAGGGTATGAATCTTGTATAGGAACAATTGAACAAATCCTTAAATTGTTCAACACAAATATAAGTATTTGATAAATTTCTGTGCCAGTTAAGTCAAAAATTTTGGTGGGTGAGGCTTGAGGCTTATTTTAAAGTTAAGATTTTTATCATGTTTTTGCTCAAGTTTAAATTAGGAAATTGTCTTTCCCTTATTTTGTAAGGCACTAGAGTTATTGACACCACCTGTTGCAGATAATGCTAATGGAAGAATGAAGGCATATATACGACGTGGGACTGCATTCTGTCAACTAGAATTATACATAGAAGGTAAGAAATTAATAGAAATGTTTTAAGTTCTAAGTTATGCTCTGAAAAAAGTATCATTGGGATTATTTAAGATCATAACTTTTTAGGACTCCACTGTTTTATATTTTTAGCATTTAATATATTCTTTGTAATTTATCTGACAAAAAATGATTTTGAAGTATTTAAAAAATTTATTGTTGTGGAAGGCAGTTAAGACAAGATGTGAACAACACATTTAGGTGTAGGAAAATGCTGTAGTATCCAGACAACTTTTCTATGGAAAGATGTGTGATCAAGGATATAAATGAGTCACTTAAGATATGATGGAAATTTAAAATGAACTGCTTTGGTCATACAGACAGACACACACACAAGCTCAGAAACAAGTGATCTACCACAGTGTATGATCATTGCTTATGTTTGAGAGACTGTACTAAGTTTTGTTTCAGCTTCATGTGTATAGAAGCCACACATTTATTTTTTATTGCTTTTCATTTTTAACGTATTTAGGGACTTTTTGCAGTTACTCATGTTGCTCCAAAAGGCAAAATTTTTGTAGTAGTATTTTATCTTTAATGCTCTTCTTCCCACACCTTCCCACACCTCCTTACCCAGAGGACCAACTTTCCTTTATTCAAGGCCTAGAGGCATACTCCTTGATGATGCCTTACCAGGGAATGGGCTTGTCTATAAGGTTTTATTATTTCTGACTTCATTTTTAAAATTGTTTCTGACATTTTTTAGGAGATTTTTCTAACCAAAGCATCCAAATTAGATTTATGGCCCCACCCTTTATTTTTAGTCTCTTATCCAGCTTCATGATGACAAAAGTTATCAAGACAGGAATGAAACATTTTAAAGCATTCCTTAGAAATTGTAGCATCATAGACTTTTTGAGCTAAAAGTACTCTTCATTTTAAAGATGAGAAAATGGAGGTTTGGAGAAGTTAAGTGATTTACCTCAAGTGGCATGGCAAATCAGTAGCACTTAGAAGTCAAGTTTCCTTACTCTCAAAGAAATTTTCCCATTACTTATTTTGGTGAAAACTTAGACTCATTTATGTGTACTTAACAAACAGTCCACAATGCTTTCCTTTTAAACCAATTTTCCTCAAAGGAATTCTGTAGATATGACAACCATAGAAAAAACCACTAATGGATTGAATCTACCAAAATTCTTTTTTTAAATCTAGAGTTTCTAAATAAGATTCCATTTATTACTTTCTCATTGAGGTAATAAAAATGTCCTTTTTCTATGTGTTTTATTGAGTCTGTTCATGCTTTAATGAGTTTAAGCTGTATATTGAATTTAAAATAACTGCTTCTGGAGTGCTTGGATGGCGGCTCAACTCTTGGGATCATGAGTTGGAGACCCACATTGGGTGTAGAGATTAAATACATTTAAAATCTTTAAAAAACAAACAAACCCCAAAACTGCTTCTTACTGAATCCTGAATGTAATGAGTATAATTATTCCTGAAATCACTGAAAATTTTCTGCAGTCTTTTAGAAATACTACATAGAGATACGTGTGTGAAAATGAGAATCTGATTTAAAACCTGATGCTTGTCCTGAACCACATTCTTAGTGGTTATTTTTATTTAAAAAAATCATCTAGATAACACAAGTATTTATAAAATATTAATTTTATCGACCATCATTGCTATGTAAATACAGGCCTACAGGATTATGAAGCTGCGCTTAAGATTGATCCATCCAATAAAATCGTACAAAATGATGCTGAGAAGATTCGGAAGATAATTCAAGGAACAGAACTAAAATCTTAATGACTGCTGAAGCAACTAGGTATTGTACTAGGTATTGTTTTAAGTTTTTCAAAAAATAACCGGAGGCATTAGGAATCTTGGTAAATATTATGGCTGATTGTGCAGAATCACTTTCTTTTTCGTTCTTTAGTTTTGTAGAGGGCAAAACATTATAAATCTATAGAAAAATGAAATGTTTGATTTGAATGGTTTCTGAATAAGTAAATCAAATTAAGAATTATTTAATTCTTAGCTTCTTCAATACATGGATTAATTACATATATATTTTGTTGTTGTTGTTGCTGTTACTGAATTCAGCTTGCCCTTAAAACCAACAAAATATTTCTTGGTGTGATGAGTACTAGGACATTACTAATTCATTTCTGACAAGGTAAAATTTGAAAATAAAAGACCATGTTTATAATTTTTAAAATTAAATGTACTGCTTAATTGAATGGTTGACCTTAGTATAACCAGTACTGATGTTCACTTAGTATTCAGTGCACAAAACCTTTACTTCTCCATCCTGTTGTGGGAGGGTAGACCAGTTCAACCTAGCAAAACAACTGTTTGGAAAACCCCTTAAAAAAAAAAAAGATCTTATTCATTTATTTGAGAGAGTGAGAGAGAGAGCACGAGCAGCAGGGAGGAAGGGCAAAGGGAGAGGGATAAACAGACTCCCTGCTGAGCAGGGGGCCCAACTCAGGACTTGATCCTAGAACCCTAGGATCATGACCTGAACGGAAGGCAGACACTCAACCAACTGAGCCACCCAGGCACCCTGTTTAGGAAACCTTATTTTTGACTTTAACTATATGTAGTGTTCCCCAAAGCATGATCATATTTCATACTATCTGGTGAAGGTAAGTTTTCTAGTACCTTCAAGTATAACAGGAAAAAGACAGCACAGGGTGAAACGTCAACACAGAATATTATGATACTGGCATTGGATTGTACACCGTTTGTGTTGTACCACAGTGATGATGCGAGCATTAAACAAAAACAGTACAGCTTCCCTTTTGTATGTAGTAGTTATCACAATTGTCTCATTATATTTAGAGGATTTTTAGAAAAACAAAACACAATTTTTAGGAATAAGTTTTTACAGTATTTGGTCATCTGATGTCATTCAAATGGACCATAAAACAGCTTCATTCCTCTTCTTTTTTTTAGCACAATACTTTTTTTGAATGTGTAAGGGTATCCTCGTTCAGCAATCTTGAGACTTACTTTTATAAAGCAACCTTAGATAACTTACATAGCAGCTTTGTCCAGTTATTAGACTTTCTAATAAGGCAGGATTGCTTTTTCTTATGGTTTGTTTGTTTTTATTTTTTAAAAAATAAATGTTACCAAAATAAAGATGGGTCTCATTGTATGTCAAATACCAGTTTGATATTCAAAATATGTTAACCAACCTAGTGCTTCTTCAGGTTCTTCCTATTACCATCCTCCACTTACCACCTCCCCAAAAGACTGGGCCCAATAGCTGCCCTAAGGGCGAAAGATCTATCCTTAGAGGAAAGAAGGGATAGTCTTAACTAGTTATTTATTAATATGACAAATTTGTATTCATGAAATACTTGACCTCTTTTGAGCAATCTCCTATTGTTTGCAAGGGACTTTTTGTCTTAAATTGAAGTAGTGATAGAGTTGAAATATTGATACAACACTCCCATCTCCTTTATGATGAAAACACACCTCCCAAATAATAGTGCTAATTATTATTAAGGCCCATGAATAAAAGATAAGAAAACAATTCTTATGGTAGTCCCTTAGTTTTTTTTACAGTGTCAATTATTTGATTGAAATTAATTTCAAGATACCAAGTGGATAATAAGCTAAGTGTAGCTGTTACAGAAATAAACTGATCGGATCTTTAATCTCCCACTACTGTGTGATTACCATACATAAATACACAGTATACCTATTTATTAATAAAGACAACTTTTTGACAAATTTGGCTATGAATAAATATCAAACTATATCAAAATATTGATTACCAAGGAAAGATCATGACTAGCCCATTTTTGTAGTGGATGCTTTATAGGAATAATTATTGTTAGACTTAATTTAAAAAAAGAATATTTTCTAATATTCCACTTGCCCTTTGACTGATAGTCACTTGAGAGTCAGCTAGAGTAGATGGGTAACTAGTTTCACAGAACCTGTCTTTAGCTCATTAAAGTGCTTAAGCATTTTATGAGGAATGCTCATTTCTTTCCTCCCAGAAAGAGGTTTGTGTGTTACATCAAGCAAAAATGGTTTGTCCCAGACCAGGTTTGGTATAATTTTTCTTTTATACATTTTAGCTCTTTACTGACAGAAGTAAAAATATTACTCCTAGTAGATAAGTGCTATCTAAGAGCTAAATGGAAAGTAAACACATATGTTTATTTAAACATATCCTGTCCTGGTTTCCTAGAGTAAAGGAAAACTAGAGCTAGACAGTAGTTAGAGTAGTAAAAACAGATTTCACTTGGGAACTATTGCAGTATAGGAAAAGAGACCCCTGTATAGAACTGGGGTCAGTTCCTAATATAGCATGGACAATGAACAAGTGGTTATTTATAGGTAAGGAGCAAGTTGGGGGTGGGGATTGGGGTTGTCAGTGGATGGAAAATTATTAAGAGGAAACATCAGTGGTAGAGAGATTCTGGCTAAACTGACCTAACAGGATTCTTGCTGAAAGCAGGCCAAGTTGACTGGGTATCATCTGGGAGATTGTGGGGCATGAGGAATTTGGTCCGATATTGAGAGTGATCATAACTGATGTTGGGGATTCTGGCTAAACCAACTTAGCAGTATTCTTGCTAACAACTGAGCTCTTAAGGGCAAGGCCCAAGGATCAGGCCCAGTTGACAAAGTGGCTTAGAGGAACCTGTTTAGGGTTTGTTGAAGGAGAGACCACTGGTCACTGACAAGCCAAGTACTTTCCAGTGAGCCTCATCCATGTGGCAAAAAAGGGCAAAAGATTTTTTTAAGATTTATTTATTTATTTATTTAAGAGAGAGAGAGTGAGTGAGTGAGGGGAGGAGCAGAGGGGGAGGGATAAGCACTGAGTGCTGAGCCTGACACGCGGCTCTATCTCATGACCCTGAGCTGAAACCAAGAGTTGGATACTTAACTGACTGAGCCACCCAGGCACCCCCATGGGCAAAGGATTTTTTCACATACCATCTCAGAAAAAGATTAGTAGGTGATCTCTCAAAAGGACTGACAATAGGAATGTATTTCATTATCTTATTGAACTGATCTGGCTCAGTCTCGCTCTCAGACAAAGACCTATCAAGAGCTGACTCATCTCTGAGTATCAGATTCACATTAACTACGCTCAGGAGACTGAACAAAACAGACTGCCTACTCACTATTAATTCATAAGTAGAAATTGCGTGAGCATGTCCATGGGGTTGATAGGTTATATGACAATTCATGTCTCCTTACAAGCAGATATATATGATAAGTCATATCATAAAGTTGCTTAGCAAACATGTTAAAAAAAGAAACAAGTGCAAAATAGAGTCACTTGTGGCTTCACAGCTGAATTCTACCAAACATTTAAAGAAGAATTAATACTATTCTTCTCAAACTATTCCAGAAAATAGAAGGAGAAGGAAAGCTTCCAAATTCATTCTATGGGGCCAGCATTACCCTGATACCCAAACCAGATAAAGTCACTACACAAAAGAGAGAGAGAGATCTCTAATGAACATAAAAGCAGCAATCCTCAACAAAATATTAGTAAACCAAATCCAACAATACATTAAAAAAAAAATCATTCTCCCTGATCAAGTGGAATTTATTCCTGGGATGTAAGGGTGGTTCAATATTCACAAATCAATCAATGTGACACATTACATCAATACAAGAAAGGATAAAAACAATGTGATCATTTCAATAGTTGCAGAAAAAACATTTGACAAGGTACAATATCCATTCATGATAAAAATCCTCGAAAATAGGCTTAGAGGGAAGAGACATCAATATAATAAAGGCTATCTATAAAAAACTCAGAGCTAACATCATCCTCAATGAAGAAAAACTGAGAGCTATTCCCCTAAGGTCAGGAACAAGACAGGATGTCTACTCACCATTTTCATTCAACATAGTACTGGATGTTTTAGCCACAGTGATTAGACAAGAAAAAGAAACGAAAGGCATCCAAATTGGTAAGGAAGAGGTAAAATTTTCACTATACACAGATGACATGATACTATATATTAAAAACCCTAAAGACTCACCAAAAAAACTAGAACTGATAAATGAATCAGGAGAGTTACAGTATGTAAAATCAGCGTACAGAAATCTGTTGCATTTCTATACACTAATAATGAAGTAGCAGAAAGAGAAATTAAGAAAACAATCCCATTTACAATTGCACCAAAAATACTAAAATACCTAGGAATAAACCTAACCAAAGAGGGGAAAGACCTGTATTCTGAAAACTATAAAATATTGATGAAAGAAATCAAAGATAACACAAACAAATGGGAAGCTATCCCATGCTCAAAGATAGAAAGAACAAATAGTGTTAAAATGTCAATACTGGGCGCCTGGGTGGCTCAGTTGGTTAAGCGACTGCCTTTGGCTCAGGTCATGATCCTCGAGTCCCGGGATCGAGTCCCACATCAGGCTCCCTGCTCAGCAGGGAGTCTGCTTCTCCCTCTGACCCTCCCCACTCTCATGTGCTCTCTCTCTCTCTCAAATAAATAAATAAAATCTTAAAAAAAAAAAAATGTCCATACTACCCAAAGCAATCTATAGATTTAATGCAATCCCTATAAAAATACGAACAGCATTTTTCACAGAACTAGAACAAACAATCCTAAAATTTGTATGGAACCACAAAAGACCCCTCAAAATAGCCAAACCATTCTTGAAGAAGAACAAAACAAAGTATCACAATCCCAGATTTCAAGATTAAAAATAGACAGAAGACATGAACAGACATAACTCCAAAGAAGACATACAAATGGCCAACAGACACACGAAAAGATGCTCAACATCACTCATCGTCCGGGAAGTGCAAATCAAAACTACAATGAAATATCACCTTATACTTGTCAGAATGGCTGGTATCAAAGAGACAAGAAATAACAACTATTGGCAAGGATGTGGATAAAAAGGAACCCTCAGGTACTGTTGGTGGGAATTCAAACTGGTACAGCCACTGTGGAAAACTGTGGAGGTTTCTCAAAAAATTAAAAATAGAATTACCATATGACCCAATAATTCCACTACTGAGTATTTACCCAAAGAAAATGAAAACACTAATTTGAAAAGATAATATACACCCCTATGTTTATTGCAGCATTATTTACATTAGCCAGAATGTGGATACGACACAAGTATCCATTGCTAGAGGAATGGATAAAAAAGATATGGTATGTATCTACAATAGAATATTACTCAGCCATATAGAGAATGACATTTTGCCATTTGCAACAACATGGATGGATCTAATGGTTATAATGCTAAGTGAAATAGAAAGACAAATACTGTGTGATTTCACTCATATGTAGAATTTAAGAAACAAAACAAATGAACAAAGAAAAAAAAAGACAAAAAAAAAAGACACAAGTGTAGAGAACAAACTGGTGGTTGACAGAGGGGAGGTGGATGGGGGGATGGTTAAAATAGGTGAAAGGAATTAAAGAGTACCCTTATCATGATGAGCACTGAGTAATGTGTAGAACTGTTGAATCACTATATTGTACCCCTGAAACTAATAATAACACTTTATGTTAATTATACAGGAATTTTAAGAAGTAATAAAAAATAAAATTTAAAAAATGATGAAAAAAGTTAAAAAAAATGGAGTCGCTTGCCCCCACTGACAGTAAACCAAGATATAATTGCCGGAATTTGACCTCTAACCAGTCAATCTGGAATTTCCTGATCAGCACTACTGAGGTAAATTGCTTAATAGACCACCAGCCTTTCCCCAGAGGAAGGTGACCTTGCCTGAAAAGATCCTTTTTTAAAATTTTCTTAGGAGCTTCTTTGTCCTGCTCTGTTTCTGCCTTTAAAAGTCTTCCATTTTGTAGAGCTTCTCAGAGCTTTTCTACTTGCTAGATGGGATGCTGCCTGATTTATGAATTGTTGAATAAAACCAATTAAATTTTTCAAATTTACTCAGTTGAATTCCATTTTTTAACACACAGAATCAGAACAAGGAGAATTAGTTTGAGTGGAATGTTTCATGGCATCATGCATCCAATTCTACACAACAGGCTTCCTCTTTCCTATAATGTTTAGGATAATTACCTCTATTTATAAACCTTTAAGACATACCTCACTGGAACTAACTCTCATGTACCATCAGTAAAACCAAGTTTAAGCTTCAAATCATGACCAGATTACCAGCATCTTCTCTTTGCCATTGTCCACAGTTTTTGAAATGTAATTCCCCTTTCTAAAATGTTTAAAGGCATATGACTCTATGACCATCTGAAGATAGTCTCTGCAAGGAACTACTTTTGACAGTATTTATACTTCATTTTAGCCTTTTTGTGACCTAAATAAAATATTTTTTGTTTAGTAAACAAGACAAACAGTATAGTAATAGAAATAGTAAATTCACAACAATTTTGAGCTATTATAGATAGTAAAAACCAATCAACTTATTTGGTCAGATATATTAATTAGATTTTTGATGGGGTAAACTATATTTCGGTAAACTATATTTAGCTTATAGCTAAAAGAAAGAAAAAAGATATAAAAAAACTGGTAAAATATTCCTTTGGGAAGATAAACTTCATTTTATTTGAAGCTGAGAGCTCATGCTGTATTTCCAGTAATGATGAGTCAAAAAATGGAAGTGAAATGTCAAATATTCTGATAATCGTGTAGAGGTAGGAAGGTTTGCCTAAAGTATATGTGTTTTACCTAATGTGCTTTAGATATTTTCTACAAGAATTGGTTGTTCAAACTTACCTGAAATGACATCTTTCTTTTTGGAAAAATTACAAACTCATTTATTTGTGTGCTTTAGCATATTCCAAAAATGTACTGCTTTACATAGTTTATCTCACAAAGTGGTGAATATAATATTTTGCAGTACAAATTCTAATGCTTCTTTTAGGTTGTTCTTATGTATCCTGGTTCTAAGAATACTATAAGCTGGTGAATAATTCTGTATATGGTCTATCCATGCTTCTATTTTATGCGGTTTAGTTTTGTTGCAAGATTTCTTTTCCTTTAGTGCTCGTGGTTCTTGGTCATGCTGCTTCAAAGAATGAAGAGGTAGACCAGACGAAGAGTGGTGGGCATCGAAGCAAAGTTTATTGAGCAATAGTACAAAGCTCCTGAAGAGGGAAGGGACCCAAGAGGATTGCTGACTTGGCAGTTAAATCTAGGGGTTTTTATGGGCTCTTTCATATGGGCTGTTTTAATGATTAACCCTCCATGTGTCTGTCACCCAATCAGGTTTTTGTCCACGTGCTCATCTACCTATCAGGTAATTGTTCATGTGGGAAAGGGTGGAGGGCCCCTTCCAGGGTGGTGTTTCAGATCAAGAGGGTTGCAGTTCTCACTGTCCTAAGGCATGCAGCCACATGACCACCAGATCAAGCTCTTTGTTTAAATGTACCACTGGCCGCTGAGCTGGTCCCCTGGGCCTGGGTTAGGACGCCCAAGGCCATTCCCTTCCTTTCTGTCACATACAAGTTATAAGTCCTCCCAGTAGGAAGACTCAAGGCTGGGGCATGGAATAAAGCCTAGAATAACAGGATGGGGTCTTTCTCCTTTTAAGGGTAGTTTTCCTCCTAGGACAGGGCCCCTTGTCCCTGCCTGCCTTTCTTCCGACTATCCTTCATTAGTTTTTTAGTCCATATTAAAGAAACATTACTCTGTAGTTGTCTTCAGCTACCTTTATCTTTAGAACTGATTAGTACAGATCAGTAGTTCTCAAAATGTGATCCCATCAGAATACAAATAGGCTACATTATCCCTGTCTTTAAAAAAATAACCTTTGGCTCCATATGTCTACTTCCAGCTTTCACTCTATTTCTCTGTTCAGTATACAGCAAAACTACTAAAGAGTACTACTTCCATTCTTTCTTAAACCTATTCCAGGGGTGTCTGAGTGGCTCAGTAGGTTAAGCATCTGACTCTTGATTTTGGCTCAGGTCAAGATCTCAGGGTCGTGGAATGGAGCCCTGTGTCCAGCTCTGTGTTCAGCGCAGTCTGCTTGTCTCTCTCCCTCTGCTCCTTCCCCTGCTTTCTCTTTTTCCCTCTCTAAAATAATAAAAAAATAAAATCTTTTAAAAAAATTAAACCTATTCCATTAAAGTTTTCCGTTCTGTGACCTCACCAAAACACTTCTTGTTGAGGTGACCAATGTTCTCCACATTGCCTAATCACATCTGCAGGACTCAATTCATGTGTTATCTGCCAAGATAATTTCACACAGCTGGCTCATTCCCTCTTCTTGAAACAAGTTCTTTACTTGGCTTTTGGGCATTAGTTTGCTAATTTCTTCCTCCTTAACTAATCACTTCTCCTTGGTCTCATTTTTTTATTCATATTCATTCCCCTGACTTCTTCTTTTTTTTAAGATTAAATAGGTTTTACTTTTTTTCCCTCACAAGAACATAAAAATTATTTCAGGGGAACTGCCCATTACATCACATGCCTTCTTTAATGTCCATCACCTAGTTACCCCATTCCCCCACCCCCTCCCCTCCAGCAACCCTCACTTTGTTTCGTATAATTAAGAGTCTCTTATGGTTTGTCTCTCTCTCTGATTTTATCTTGTTTTATATTTCCCTCCCTTCCCCTATGGTCCTGTTTTGTTTCTTAAATTCCACATATGAGTGAGATCATATGATAATTTTCTTTCTCTGATTGGCTTATTTCACTTGACATAATACCCTCTAGTTCCATCCATGTCATCACAAATGGCAAGATTTCATTTTTTTTTTTTTTATGGCTGAGTAGTATTCTATTGTGTATATATATATACCACATCTTCTTTATCCATTCATCTGTCAATGGACATCTAGGCTCTTTCCATAGTTTGGCTATGGGGACATTGCTGCTATAAACATTGGGGTGCGGTGCCCCTTCAGATCACTACATTTGTATCTTTGGGGTAAATACCCACTAGTGCAATTGCTGGGTCGTAGGGTAGCTCTATTTTCAACTTTTTGAGGAACCTCCTTACTGTTTTCCAGAGTGGCTGCACCAGCTTGCATTCCCACCAACAGTGTAGGAGGGTTCCCCTTTCTCTGCATCCTCATCAACATCTGTCACTTCGTGACTTGTTAATTTTAGCGATTCTGACTGGTGTGAGGTTGTACCTCATTGTGGTTTTGATTTGTATTTCCCTGATGCCGAGTGATGTGGCATTTTTTCATGTGTGTGTTGGCCATTTGGATGTCTTCTTTGGAGAATGTCTGTTCATGTCTTCTGCCCATTTCTTCATTGGATTATTTGTTCTTTGGGTGTTGAGTTTGATAAGTTTTTGTCTTTTTTTAATAGATTTTGGGTACTAGCCCTTTATCTGGTAAGACATTTGCAAATAACTTCTCCCATTCTACTGGTTGTCTTTTAGTTTTGTTGACCGTTTCTTTTGCTGTGCAAAAGCTTTTTATCTTGATGAAGTCCCAATAGTTCATTTTTGCCTTTGTTTCCTTTGCCTTTGGAGACATGTCTAGCAAGTAGCAGCTGTGGCTGAGGTCACAGAGGTTGCTGCCTGTGTTCTTCTCAAGGATTTTGATGGATTCCTGTCTCACATTGAGGTCTTTCATCCATTTTGAGTCTATTTTTGTGTGTGGTGTAAGGAAATGGTCCAGTTTCATTCTTCTGCATGTGGCTGTCCAATTTTCCCAACACCATTTGTTGAAGAGACTGTCTTTTTGCCATTGGATATTCTTTCCTGCTTTGTTGAAAGTTGTGCTTAGTTGTGCTTAGTTGACCATAGAGTTGAGGATCCATTTCTGGGTTCTCTATTCTGTTCCATTGATCTCTGTGTCTGTTTTTGTGCCAGTACCATGCTGTCTTGATGATTACAACTTTGTAATAGAGCTTGAAGCCTGGAACTGTGATGTCACCAACTTTGGTTTTCCTTTTCAACATTCCTCTGGCTATCTGGGGTCTTTTCTGGTTCCATACAAATTTTAGGATTATTTGTTCCAGCTCTGTGAAACAAGTTGATGGTATTTTGGTAGGGATTGCTTTGAATGTGTAGATTGCTCTAGGTAGCATAGACATTTTCACAATATTTGTTCCTCCCATGAGTATGGAGCGTTTTTCCATTTCTTTGTGTCTTCCTCAATTTCCTTCATGAGTGTTCTATAGTTTTCTGAGTACAGATCCTTTGCCTCTTTGGTTAGGTTTATTCCTAGTATCTTATGGGTTTTGGTGCAATTGTAAATGGGATTGATTCCTTAATTTCTTTCTTCTGTCTCATTGTTAGTGTATGGAAATGCAACTGATTTCTGTGCATTGATTTTATATCCTGTCACATTACTGAATTCCTGTATGAGTTCTAGCAATTTTGGGGTGGAGTCTTTTGGGTTTTCCACATAGAGTATCATGTCATCTGTGCAGAGTGAGAATTTCACTTCTTCTTTGCCAATTCAGATGCATTCCTCCGACTTCTAAATGTTGGAGTTCCCTAGAGCTTAGTCCTTAGGTCTCTTTTCTATGAATACTTTATAGTCTTACCGAGTCTCAGTCTCGAGTGTCATGATTTCAGATAATTTCTTTGTGTGGATATTGTTCAATTGATTGTATTCAACTTGGACTTCTCCCTTGAACTCCAGACTACATATTCAATTGTCTCACAACAGCTCTACTTTCC
Organism: Mirounga leonina; assembly: GCF_011800145.1. Classification (NCBI taxonomy): domain Eukaryota; kingdom Metazoa; phylum Chordata; class Mammalia; order Carnivora; family Phocidae; genus Mirounga; species Mirounga leonina. The sequence continues at coordinate 30,835,402 of NW_023270839.1, read as the reverse complement.
CCAGATACTCCCTTCATTTCCTTCATGGGTGTGGTCAAACATCAACTTATCAGAGACCTTCCCTGACCAATCTACCAAATATAACTCTTTGCCCAAGCACTCCTTTTCCCCCAACCCTATTCCATTTTCCCCATAACATTTATCACTTGGCATGTTTTATATGTATATATAGGCATACATAAATATTTACATGTAAATATGTATACATAATTTACATATGCACATCTATACATGTATATAAATGTAAATATATGCCTATATGTATATAAAACATAATACATGTATGTGTAACATATGTAAACATAAATATTTACAGTACATAATATGTATATATACTTACACACTTACATATCTATACATATGTTTTTTGGTTTTTTTTTTTCCTCCTAGAACTTACTAGAATCTAAGCTCCATGAGGGTAGGCTCTTAGTGCCTACAGGAGTCCCTGGACTTCAACAACAGGCACTGAATGACTACATAATGGCATTCCAGACAATGTGCTTAATTCTGAGATATAGCCTATGTGAGAATTTTAGCAACAACAAAACAAAAAGGACCTAGCCACCTGCCATTGTAAGAAATTTTAGGTTAATATCTAGATTCTGAATATTAGAAAGTTGACTTCCCTTGCCAAAGATCGAGTACCTGCAGTGAAGGGGAAAAACAGGTTATATAGATTTTGCGGAGAAAAGGCTACTAAACTCAAATTTTTAAATTTGCTTTATTCACCTAGATATCTTGTGCAATTCCTGGATTTTTGATGTTTTAAAGGATGTGAACAAAACTAATTTTTCTTGCTTCTGTCATTAACAAATCTCAAATTTTGAGGTATTTGGAAAAACCTCATGAGGCAGAGTTTGAGCTATTTCCTCACATCAAACCATTTTTTGTAAACAGAAGATCCAATTTTTCTGATGCCTTAGGAACTCACAAGATTATTTTTCTAATTGATGTTAGAATCTGAGCCTGAAACTAACAGTGATTTTTTTCCATACATGTACTCAGACTCAAGTGTGGTTACAACAGATGGCAGCTGAAATAAATAAATAAGTCTTTGTATACAGTGGAATTACAGAGTTTGAAGAATAGTATAGTCCATCATCTACCACTGCTCACACTGTGTTAAGGATATATCATATTATTTGCGTTTATAAAAAAAGTACCACATCTCTTGCATCTTTGTACTCTTAAATGTATTGCTTCTTCTTCCTGGATGACCTTTCCTTTGATTTGATTTTACCTTCTCCAGGATGCTTCTCCGGATGTCCTTGCTCTAAATTTGAGCAATCTGTCTTTGTGTCTGAAAGACCTTTTGCATACTTTACAGAAATTATCACAATTTATTAATTTGCTAATCTCAGTCCCCTAAAATATTATTCATTTAAACAATAAAAGACACTGTCTTTTATTCCAGTGTTTCATTTGCATTGTATGGTGCCTGTCATAAGTAGGCGTTCTATAAATATTTGCCAAATGAATGAATGAATAACAGGTCTTTTCTTCTACTAGCCTAGCATGGAAACTAACGTTCTCCTAGGTTCTAAGCCCTTAGTTGAAATAACAGAAAACTGGGAAATTACTGGTCAGTCTTCCTTAATTCAATTTTTTTCTTAGCGCTCCTGTGTTTCTTTGTCTTGATAAATATACTCAGTGGACAACTGAGATCCTAAAGCCTTTTGAAACTTTTGGAGAACATGTACTAAATAAAGCCAAGATGTACTAAAAGATGTCTACTTTTTATTCTATTTTGAACACATTTTTATTTTCAGTTATCAGTTCAAATGCTTTATTTCTTAAAGGTATTCTTTAACTAATTCAAATACTTCTATGTTCCACATTAGGTATTCTAGCCTTAGATTTAAAACTCATTTTTCCTGAGTATATTTTCTCTTAAATATACAAAGGAATATATTTTCATAGAGTATGTTGAAAATTAGGAAAATCAAGCGTTCTGGTTCTATCAGGTGTAGTGTTTAGAGAGTTATTTTGATAGAATCCAGTAGCTCTAATATGGCTTGAAAATACTTGCTCCCTTGGAGTATAACTGCAGGGAAAAAACTGTGGCATAGGTAAAAATTCACCATAATTACATGAACTGGTTTTATACATAATCATCTTAGGTTTTGATAGTGAGGTGGCTGTAAGGAGTGTCTTTGGGTCCAACATACATGAAAACACAGGATTGCCAGGGTTCACACAAGGAGGAACTTGTTCAGGTTTCACTTCTGTGCCTGAATTTGAAGCTGAAGCACATTTCTTGTCCTAAAATATAAACACATCAAATTATTCTCAATTATAAAATTTTGGAAAACAAAACAAAACTAAAGTTAGCATCAACCCTATCTTATACATATCATTCACAAAAATCAACTCAAAATGAATTAAAGACTTAAATGTAAGACCTGAAAGCACAAAGCTCCAAGAAAAGAACACAGGGGAAAGCTCTGTGATGTCGTTCTTGACATAGATTTTTTGGATATGACACCCAAAGTGTAAGCAACAAAAGCAAAAATAATAAACGAAACTGCATCAAACTGAAAAGCTTCTGCACAGCAAAAGAAGTAATCAACAGAATGAAGAGACAACCTACAGAATGGGAGAAAATATTTGCAAACCATATTGATAAAGGGTTAGTATCCAAAATATGCAAGGAGCTCATACAAACAATAGCAAAACATAATCTGATTAAAAACGAGCAGAGGACCTGAATAGACATTTTTCCAGATCAGACTGACAGATGGTCACCAGGAACGTGAGAAGGTGTTCAACATCATTAATGATCAGAGAGAAATGCAAATTAAAACCAAAATGAGATATCATCTCATGCCTGTTAGAATGGCTAGTGTCAAATAACAAGTGTTGGTGAGGATGTGAAGAAAAGGCAACACTTGTGCACTGTTGGTGGGAATGCAAACTGATGCAGCAACTATAGAAAACAGTATGGAGATTCCTCAAAACATTAAAAATTAAAATTAGTATTACCATATGATCCAGCAATCCCAGTTCTGGGAAGTGAAATCACTATCTCAAAGGGATATCTGCACCCCCATGTTCGTTGCAGTACTATTCACAATAATAGCCAAGATATGTCCATTAATGGATGAATGGATAAAGATGTAGCATACTATATTCTCATGTATACATACACACATGAATATTAATAATCCATAAAAAGAAGGAAATCCTGCTATTTCAAACATGGAGGGCATTATGCTAAGTGAACTAAGTCAGACAAAGAATACTAGAATCTCACATATATATGAATCTAAAATTTTTAAAAAGTCAAACTCATTGAAACAGAAGAATGATGGTTTTCAGGGGGTGGGGGAAATGGAGAGGTGTTGGTCAATGAGTACAAACTTCCAGTTATAAGAAGAATAAGTTCAAGGGATCTAAGGTACAGCATGATGAGTATAGTTACCAATACTTTATTATATATTTGAAAGTTGCTAAGAGAGTAGATTTTAAATGTTCTCAGCACAAAAATAATTTTAATTATGTGAGGTGATGAATGTGTTAACCTTATTGTGGTAATCATTTCATAGTACATACATACAAGAAATCGTGTAATACACCCTAAACTTACACACTGTTATATGTCAATTTTTTCTCAATAAACCTGGAAAACAACAAAACAAAAAAGCACGTCCACTTCACTTTTTCAGGAATTCTGTTCTCTTGAGGGCAGTGGCTAATCCTCATTAAATGACATAATATCTGTAGAAAATAAACTTATCAAAAGTATGTATAAGATAGCTTTTAAAAATCCTGTACTGGAATCATGAGAATTTATAAAAACATTTGTAAATCATGGAGAAAATCTGCAAGAAGTCATAGCTAGAAGAGGACATACTGCTGAATTCTAGAATGAAAAGAAAAGATAAACATTTAGGGATTTTAGCCTTGTCAGCATAACCATTAAGCAAATAATTACACAACTAATCATTAAAATTGTAGTAAGTCCTGTGGAGAAAAAAAAATACAAGATATTTATGAAAATTTATAGAGGGTTCTAACCTAGTATGGAGGCTAAGAAAGGCCAATTTAGTGAAGTATCATTGAATCTAAGACTGGAAGGCCAGGAGAAGATAGAAGTGGGAACAAAGATAAACTCAGCATGGCCAAAGTCAAGTAAGTTAGGGTGAATATGACTGAGATGAGAATAAAGGGACAGAGGCCAGATCCTGAAGGGTCTTGTTGACTCTCTTAAAAATATGGATCTTTATGGTAAAAGCAATGGAAAGCTATTGAAGGGTACTAAGGAGATGCATGTCATTAAGTAATGAGTTTTAGTATAATTAATTTGGCTGCTGTCAGAGGCTTGAATGGATGTAGAAAGGAGCTACAGCAGTCCAAGTGACTGATGACAATGATCTATAGTAGGGTGGTGGTATAGAGAGGGAGATAAGTAAACAAATTTGAAATATATTTTGGAAGAATTCACAGGGTCTGGTGATTAATTGAATGTGGGCAGGTGATGAGGGACAGATCAAGGATGACTACTAGGGTTCTGGACAAACATTGGGTAGCTGGTGGTGCAACTTACTACACTTTTTAATATATAAATTAAATATGTGTATATATACATATAATTTAATAGATACTTAAAATACAAGTAATTTAGCTATTTGGGGATGCAAGGGAGCAAGATATTCAAAAGAATGGATGCAAAAGTGCACATAGCTTTCTAGCACATGCATATAACATGCTTTATCCTTAGTAAAGTCAAGTCTATTAAAAACATCAAGCTTCATTAATGAAGATGAGAGAATTCAAATGGAACAGACTATATAGACTATCATTCATTCACTGATTCAGCAAATACTTATTGAGTGCCTACTGTGTGCCACACATTGTTAGATGTTGGAAATGCAGTGATGAATAATACAAAATTCCTAAGGCTTACAATTTATTATATCGAAGACAAACATATAGGAAACCAACTCAGTAAATGATGTTGGGAAACTAGATAGCTATTTTCAAAAATATATATCTTCGCCTTCAAATATTATCAAAATAAACTTCAGATGAATTAAATACCCACTGACTAAAAATCACATTATAGAAAAACCAGAAACTAGGAGAAAGGTATTTTTTTTTAAAGATTTTATTTATTTATTTGACAGAGAGAGAGATAGAGCAGGAACACAAGCAGGGGGAGTGGGAGAGGGAGAAGCAGGCCTCCTGCCGAGCAGGGAGCCCGATGTGGGACTCGATCCCAGGGCCCTGGGATCATGACGTGAGCCGAAGGCAGACACTTAACGACTGAGCCACCCAGGCGCCTGGAGAAAGGTATTTTTAACCCTCTGAGAAAGGAGGACATTATAAATTTAAAAGTGACAAAAGAAATTATAAAGGAAGGGATTGAGGTATTTAATTGTCCTATTTATACCTGAAGATACAGTTAACCAAAATTAAAAGGTAAACCACAGACTGGGAACATTACCTAGAAAGAATGACAAAGGATTAATGTATTTAACTCATAAACATTTTTATTCCTATGTAAAAAATGATAGGCAAAATATTGCAACTCTGATGAAGCAAAGATAACTATTCTAAAAGATAAACTGTATCTTGGTAGGAAACATAACTGTATTTTAAAAAATGTAAATGAAAACCCATACCCAATTTGGCAGTGAAAGAGCACTTTGTATTGATGATTGTCAGGTAAATTAATGTAACCCCATTTTAAAAAATTAATGAAATGTATGAAGAACTAAAAACTGTTAATGACTTTGAATCCTGAAATTTTAGTTTTTAAGTCTATCCTAAGAAACTTAACTGTAGTAAAAATTCAGTCCACAACATTACTTATAAAAGAACTGAAACATGTACTGGTTAAATGGATGATAATTTTGATATTGTTTATGCCAAATATACAAATTAAGTACTTGAAAATTGTTTCTTCTAACAAACAGACCAAAATGTACCTAGGATACTCTGTTCTGTTCACCTGCTGTTTATATTCCTTTTTTCTGTTGTTGTTTTTGTCTTTTAATTTTCATTTTTACCCTTACATTCTATCCTTTCTCTATATTTAATTTTATTTGTGTACACATATGTTTTTCTTTCTTTACAATTTTGGGATCTAGTTTTCTAACAGAGACCAAAATACACACAGGATCCAGTGTATTTCTCTATTCTACTCACCTACCTGATTTTATTCTCTCCTATTTATTTATTTTATTTTAATTAATTTATTTATTTTTGGTTTCGGGTCTCTTCTGATTTGTTTAGCGTATATTTCTCTGGGGTCATTTTTGACATCTTAGTATTTTGTTCTCTTGTTCATCCATTCTTCTCTGGACAGAATGACAAGACAGAAAAACTCATCTCAAAAAAAGGAACAAGAGGCAGTACTTCTGCCAGGGACCTAATCAGTATGGACATAAGTAAGATGTTGGAACTAGAGTTCAGAATAACGATTATAAAGATACTAGTTAGGCTTGAAAAAAGCATAGAAGACACCAGAGAATCCCTTTCTGGAGAAATAAAAGAAAAATCTAATCAAGTTGAAATAAAAAAAGACTATTAATGAGATGCAATTAAAAAATGGAGGCTCTACCTGCTAGGATAAATGAGGCAGAAATACAAATCAAAACCACAATGAGGTACCACCTCACACCAGTCAGAATGGCTAAAATTAACAAGTCACGAAGTGACAGATGTTGGTGAGGATGCAGAGAAAGGGGAACCCTCCTACACTGTTGGTGGGAATGCAAGCTGGTGCAGCCACTCTGGAAAACAGTAAGGAGGTTCCTCAAAAAGTTGAAAATAGAGCTACCCTATGACCCAGCAATTGCACTAAGGGGTATTTACCCCAAAGATACAAATGTAGTGATCTGAAGGGGCACATGCACCCCGATGTTTATGGCAGCAATGTCCCCATAGCCAAACTATGGATAAAGAAGATGCGTGTGTGTGTGTGTGTGTGTATAGAATAGTACTCAGCCATCAAAAAAATGAAATTTTGCCATTTGTGATGACATGGTTGGAACTAGAGGGTATTAAGTTAAGTGAAATAAGCCAATCAGAGAAAGACAATTATCATGATCTCATTCATATGTGGAATTTAAGAAACAAAACAGAGGATCATAGGGGAAGGGAGGGAAATATAAAACAAGATGAAATCAGAGAGGGAGACAAACCATAAGAGACTCTTAATCATAGGAAACAAACTGAGGTTTGCTGGAGTGGAGGGTAACCTGGGGGCCAGGGTAACTGGTTGATGGACATTAAGGAGAGCATGTGATATAAGGATACTGGGTATTACAGAAGACTGATGAATCACTGAACTCTACCTCTGAGGCATTATATGTTATTTAATTGAATTTAAATTTAAAAAATATTAAAAAACAAAAAGAGACACATAGATCAATGGAACAGAATAGAGAACCCAGAAATGGACCCTCAACTCTATGGTCAACTAATCTTTGACAAAGCAGGAAAGAATATCCAGTAGAATTTCCCCTTAGGGGGTAGGACAGAGGTTCTTTTTTTTTTTTTTAATTTTATTTATTTTATTTATTGACAGAGAGAAAGCAGCATAAGCAGAGGGAGCAGAAGAGGGAGAGGGAGAAGCAGGCTCTCCACTGAACAATGAGCCTGAGGTGGGGCTCGATTCCACGACCCTCGGACCATGACCTGAGCCAAAGGCAGAGGCTTAAGGGACTGATCCACCCAGGTGCCCCAAGGACAGAGGTTCTTATCAAGCAGATCCCCTGGTTTTCCTTTGGGGGAGGGAGAGGGCGGGCCCAGGTAACAGATCACCTCATTGGTGTTGACAAGAAAATTCCAGATTGATTGGCTTAAAATTCCTCTCCTGGAGAGGTTGAAAGTGCAATTAAATCTTCCTTTGCTGTCCTGGGGACAAGTGACTCCACCTTGGCCCCTGTTTTTCTTTTTAACAGAACTGATTTTGTTATTCAAAAAGTATAAAGGGATGTGTAGATTTACTCATGATACGGCCCCTCATTTGTGATAAGAAGCTCTTAATAAGTGTGTTCTGTGGTGTCCAATTAGGCAAAAAAATTTGGTAGTTAAAAATACAACAAAAAAATGTGGCAGTACTTAAAAATATTGGTAATACTTAAGATTTAAATCCTTCCAGATTAGAAGTTACATTATTGTATCTAAATAACTTCATGGTAGTTGGCAGTGTATAGTAACTGATCTTTTAAGGTTGTATTAAGTAGAAGATTGTTTACATGCATTAAAGTGCCTTTTCTTTGAAGATTCTAGAGTAGATTCTTGTGATTCATGAAGCTGAGACCCTTTATGAATTCTAAATCTTTAATACTAGTAACATAATCTCAATTTCTTCCTCTGGAATGAAGATAAGAATGTTTACAGTGCTGTTGTGTCAGACTTAAGTGAGGATAAAACCTTTTTGAGTTTCAAATTTGGGTCAGATTAGTTAGGTTCCTCTTTAGCATAACTGAGCTTGTCCTAAATTCCTGGTTTATTCTACTAAATATCTTGCCAAGTTAAGTTTCTCAAGGTCAGGAACCTAATTTGTTTTGAAAGCTGAGCCCAATTCTGGAAATATGAAGGAGTTAATCCACTTTCTTTTCCTTTGTTCAGATTTGAATGAGTATCAATAGAGTGTTGTTGGAGTAGCACCAGGCAGGAACTGTGACTTAGGTTCCAATCCCTTACCAGGATTTCACTTCTGTGTATCATCTGTAAATTGGTAAAAACAAAGCAAGACAAACAAAAAACCTGTCATAATTCTTGTGGTTTTGGAGATAAAATGAAAGAAAACTGGATGTAAGTGATAAATTGTTATATACATGGAATTAGTTTTTACCATTTTCTTTCAGGTTTATCTCAATGCATATGGATGATGTTCCAGATTCCGTTCTGAAGTTTACAGGTTAATAACTTTACATTAGTATAGTACAGTTGACTAATACTTCATATTCATATTCTTGCAGGAAGCTGGCAAAGCTGGAAGTAGAACTCATCAGATCTTGCTACTTCTTTGTGACACTGCCAATTAATTTGTTTTAAATATCAAGAGCACAGACACTGGATAATAGCAAGTCACCAGAACCCTATGGTATCTCAACAAGTCAGGTTTTCTCAAAATGTCTAGGTTTCTGGAGTACAGGGAAAGCTTCATAGGTGGAAGGTGGCTCCCCTGTGATTTGTAGGAAAAAGTACCAACCCTAACTTACTTTATGGATACTCAGTCAAGTTGCCCAGGGCAACCTCAGTCACAGAGGACTGACTCTCATCAAATCACCTTCTACTACCTTCTGGTCATCTTTGGCCCAAAATGTAATACAGTAAACCAAATCTAGTCAAAACAGAAGACAAATTAGCTGATAAACTTTGTTGGCATAATTTGTACCATATAATCAGGAAATGTTAGGGTCTACCTGAATCTTTTTGACTTCCAGGATAATTCACAAATGTTCACAGACTTAGAAACAAAATACTCATTGCTTTTACTTTTTGTCATAGGTCACTGCAGTTTTCTTATTTGGGTTTCACCCTCTTCAAATCTGATATTCTTCAAATGTGGAATTCCAATTGATACAATTAAAAACAAACAGCCTTATACAAAGAATAATAAAAGGATTATTTTAAATGCTCTGCCAGGTTACACATAGGATCAGCAAATATTATTTACTTAAGGATAAAAAAGTTAATTAAAATTGTAAAGGATTCTTCTAAAATTGACGGTCTTAAAAAATTAGACTGTGAAAGTGCCTTGAAAAGAATAAAAATCTACAAAGAGATGGTATTAGCTTTCTCACTAATGTAATTTTCAGACTCCCCTGGAATTAGAGAAAGCCAAGCCACTGTGACTTTTCAAACTTCATCCTTATAAACACATACACATTTTTAAAAAGATAAATAAGAACAAGTCATTGAGATAATAAAAATGTTCTTTATGGGAGCTCTAATTTTAAGATTAAAAAATCGTTTTTTTTTTGATGTTGTAGTCACAGGTGATGTTAACTATAGCAACACCAAAAGCAAACAAAAAACCCTCCAAAAGTCTAATTTTGAGGCACCTTTTTGTTTCTGCTCAGTCCCATCATTCTCCTTGTTATTGCTTTTCTTCTTCTTTTTTTTTTTTTTTTGCCACAATTGGGGGACAGACCTTAAGTTTAACCTTAAACCTTAACTTTCTACGTTTCCACCAAAAGTGAATACAAGTGTACCATATTCTTTTTTCTTTTTCTTCTTTTTTTTGCTCCTATCCTTTTGAACAAGGCACAGTGTAAAAAAATGTAAAATTAACAAGGGGGGCGACTGGGTGGCTTAGTCGTTAAGCATCTGCCTTCGGCTCAGGTTATGATCCCAGGGTCCTGGGATCGAGCCCCGCATCGGGCTCCCTGCTCCGCGGGGAGCCTGCTTCTCCCTCTCCCACTGCCCCCGCTTGTGTTCCTCTCTCTCTGTCACATAAATAAATAAAATCTTAAAAAAAAAAAATTAACAAGGTACGTTTTTCTCATTTAAAGCCATCACCGCAGTTGCACAACATCCCCAATCATTTTATACTTCCAGAGGCAATTCTGGCTCAACGCGATGCACATTTACATCCGTGTAGCCCAGTGGTTGCCTAGAAAGGTGTTTCTTGGGGGTGGGGCGAGTGGCGGTGCGGAGTGCCCCAAATTTATAGCAAGGAATACCACTGTCAAAAACATTCAGCCCTCTGCCCACACCCACCCAGTCGTACTCGGTCATTCTCGGTATCTTCTTTATATATTTTTTCGGCAAACGCAGTCTTTCCCGGCAGCGGATGGCAAGAAGACCAGTGAGCGCTGGGGAGAAGCCTTTTTACTAGATCCAATTAAAGCCGCAAAGAAATCGTGAACGGTCCGCTAGATCAATAGGTATCAACTAATCCGCCTAATCCAGGGAGCCGCCCTCGGGGTGAAACCGCGAATCCTTTAGAGTGGTTGTAGAAGCCCGTCTCCATGGCAACTGACCGCGGAGCCTCTCTCCGCCGGGGCCCGGATGTTGTGGGGATCGCTGCCGCCCCGCCTAGCTTCCTGCCGCCCAGCCAGGGCGGGCTGCGCTCCTCTTCGGGAGTCGTAGTTCTTCCCTCCTCCCGTGCCCGACATGAGGAGAGGTAGGGACTACGAGTTCCGGCATGCGCTGCGGCGCCCCGCCGGCCGCCGCCTCCCGGCTACGGACGCCAGCGAGCAGGTTGTTGTTTTTAAGTGAGGCGTCACTGTGTCGGAGCTGGGACCGCTGCCACCGCGACAGTCTGCACGGTCGGGCGGAGGTGGCGCTGCCCGTTCAGGTACGGCCCTGGGCAGGTTGGGACCCCAGGAGAGGAGTCTCGGCCGCCTGTCGGGGCCCTGTCCCGCACCCCCTGCTGACTTGTCTGGCGGAGGCAGAGGCGGGGTCTTCTCTGAGGCTGGGGGCTGCTCGGGCGGGGACTGACTCCGGGCGGGAGCTGGCTCAAGGGTGGTCTGGGAACGCGAGTCCGCAGCCCCCCAGGTGATCCGGCCCCTGAGGCATAGGGTCGGGAGGTCTTGCAGCCTCCGATCCCTGCTTGCGGACCGGAGCGGCGTACCAGGGAATTGGGGGAGCTGATGGCCGGGGGGACCCTTCTTCCTTCACTAGGCTGGCTGGGGCGCTTCTTGGTCTTGATTGATGAGAATCCATAAGATGTTATGTGCGTCACCCGGCCGGTTTTTTCAGCCGGCTCATCTTTTTTGGTGACGTTTGAGCCCCGTGATGCCAGGAATAGAAAGATTAAATATTAAATAATGCAACTGAGATTTCTGCTTATACGCCAGGCTGACAGTGATCAGATCCCTTTCCTTATCCTTTTCCCCCTCAACCGGCCCACTTTAGCGTGGTCTTCCTAAACGATAACTCCACTGTAGCAGCTGTCCACACAGTTCCTTGTATGCTCTACATATTTATCTTTGTTTAATGAATCCAGCTCTGCCATTGGGAGCGGCAGTTTTAACGAACTCAGCCAATTACGGTACTTTTGTTGGGTGGGTGAAATTTGCACTGCTTCACAATTGCTTTATTTAAAAACGAAGTGGAGCTTTCTTGTAGCTAGAATAGGTAACTGTTGAGTCCTGCGAATTTTAGATTTGCCTCCTCCAGTAAGGTTATATCCATTGGATAGTGCTTGAACTGTCTCTGTTAGCGCTTCATATTTTTGGTTTAAGGTTTGAATCTTACTAGATCCCACGTTTTTCAGGGGGATACAATGTATCACACCTTGGATGCTAGAGTGAATGGTTTACTATTCTTTGCCGAGTTCTCATCATAAAGGTGAAGGGACAGGAGAAAGTGAGGGTATTATTTTAATGCGTAATTTTTAACCCTTTAAGTGAAGGATAGGATTCTAAAGAAGTTATTAAATAAAAATCATTCCCAAATAATATTCAAGGGTGTGGGAAATACTTTTTAAATGAAAACAGATGAGAAAATATAATTCTAATTTTGTAAATGAAACTATAGAACCAGAAGTGATCATGTCTATTAAAAATAAGCTGAAAAGATAGTTATAAAAGTGATCAGATGGTGAAACCATAAATGACTTTTTCTTTATATTTTCTGGTATTTTCCGAGGAAAAGAACTTAATTTAAAAAAAGGATACCGGTGCAGCAATTCCATAGACCCTTTAAACATTGCTTTAAAAAACAAATAAGCAACAACAAAAAACCTACACAGAGCCCCTGTTACTGCATCCACAGATTAATTTAAGTGTAAATTGTTTGTCTGGAAGGGGCAAGAAATGCATTCGTTGGATTAAAAAGGAAAAAAAGCCCCAGATATGACAATAATTCTTAGCATTTGTACATCTCATTTTAATGTTTTCATTTTGTACGGTAAAATCAACGACAAAAGTGCTTAGTCTTTAGTTAAGGCAGTGCAATGTTGATTATTCCTGTCAATCTATCAGGTGACAAAAGATGGGCATATTAATCTGAAAAGATCTAGAGATAGGAGAATTTTAAATTTATTATTTGTAAACATTTGCCAGTGGAAATAAAGAAGTTAAGCAATGATGAAACGGGGGCTTTTTTTTTTTTTTTTTAAGATTTTATTTATTTATTTGACAGAAAGAGACACAGTGAGAGAGGGAACACAAGCAGGGAGAATGGGAGAGGGAGAAGCAGGCTCCCCGCCGAGCAGGGAGCCCGATGCGGGACTCGATCCCGGGACTCCAGGATCATGACCTGAGCCGAAGGCAGTTGCTTAACCGACTGAGCCACCCAGGCGCCCCGAAATGGGGGCTTTTAAAGCTTGTTTTCATTAAATCACTTTGAGTACCATGTTTTATATAGTACTGATATTTTGAATTGTGCTTACTTTTATTTTCTATTATGGATATGTTGGATATGAATGGGTAAGAAGCATATTATTTAGCCCATATTTTGTTTTCTGTCCTAAAGAAAGGGTCACATTGGTCTTGGTCTTCTGTAGGAATATTCTGTGTACTTTTGCAATTATCAGTCCTGAAAAATTGAGGTTTAACCTCAACTCCCAAGTATCCATTAAGTCTTTTTTTTTTTTATAAAGATTTTATTTATTTATTTGAGACAGAGAGAATGAGAGACAGAGAGCATGAGAGGGAGGAGGGTCAGAGGGAGAAGCAGACTCCCTGCCGAGCAGGGAGCCCGATGCGGGACTCGATCCCGGGACTCCAGGATCATGACCTGAGCCGAAGGCAGTCGCTTAACCAACTGAGCCACCCAGGCGCCCTCCATTAAGTCTTAATACAATATCCATTCTAAAGCTTTTTTTTTTGTTTTTCAAGCTATAGTATTCGTATTTTATTTTCTTTGAAGCTTTGCTTCCTCCTCAAATTTCAATTCCTTTTCACTATTTTATGATCTTTTAATTTTGTATATATTGTGTATTGTTTAACTCAATATCTTAATAGGTAATTGAGTCCATTTACAGGGCATAAGAAACAAATTGATTACCATGTTTGATTTACTAACTGGTTCCATAGTATTGTAGTCTCGATTGTGTAGTTGTATTCTTATCTAAGTTAAATAAAGATTTTAAAAAGCTAGATGAGTATGAACTGTTAAGATCCTAGAGCAATAGTTTCTGACATGTAAAGAACATGGACACAGCAGCAAGGCCTGTTAAGCCCAGGATATTTTAAAACAGAAAATGCAGACTCATCTAACAATGCAGAACTACTAGAGGCTGGATTGTTTGCATGTTTATGTGTGGTTAGGTGAGGAAGTTGCCGTAATGTATGTGATAAGTTACATTTTCAAGAATTTCCTTGCTGGCAGTTTTACAGTTTTGACTAGATTAAAACAAATTAGGGATGTGAGTGTGTTTCAAAGGTCATGTCCAATATACTGCACCAGATAAACTTGAAAAAAGTTTCTCAATTTGAGTTCTAAGATGAAATTTAGCCCTATAATGTAGGAAGGATTGGAAATACCTGATAAGTTTAGGGATTTTCTTTTTTTATAGGGCATCTGATGTGTGGAAACTTGTTTAAGGGCTGGTAGGTTTTTTGAAGGAAGTATTAAAAAATAAAGTGAGTCAAAGATTTTCCTCCTGCATTACAGGAAGTCAGAAATCTAATTTTTCTTTAGTATTTGTCCATAAATCACTATCCTAAAACCTTCTGGTTTGTGTTACCGTAATGATGAAATTACTGTAAAAAGAGCATTGGAATGGGAGTCAGGATGTTTTAATGATGTTGAGCGCATAATTTGTGACTCTGTCTTGTTTCCATGTGTACGTTGTACGTAATAGCCAATTACCTTACTTCATGGGGTATTTGTGAAGCTCAAATCAGGTATGAAAATGACATCACTTTGTAAGTGGCAGAGTGATCTGCCCCTACAAAGTATTATTGGCTTACATAAGTAGGCCAGTACATAAAGTATATTGTGCATTTGAAGTGTGATAAGAATGTGATATGTCTTTTTTGACTGGGAAGTTTGATGGAACAGTCAAATGGTATCTTAATTTGATATTTTGGTAGAGCTTTTTGCCTTTTCTAGGTTGAAGGAAACTTGGCCCATCTCCTGACTGTGACTTTGCACTCTGCTGCATTAAAGGTCCTGAAACTGCAGTGTGCTTTTTATGGTTGGGCTTTTAATTTTGGTTTTGATTTTTTTTTTTTTTGCACATCTAAAGTCTAAGAAAGATCATCAGTCTAACTTCTGACAGTAGGAAGTGGATGTTTTTAATGTTCTAAATGTGTTTAATGTTCTAAAATGTTACTTTAAGTTGATTTCATAACATTGAGCCTACACTGAATATGAAATCCTAGGTCCTCTGAGAGATACATTGCGTGTGTAAGCATTGGTCTTAGACACTGAGCTTAGACACCTTCTTCTGGGGAAGTCAGCCCTGCCTATATTACAGCATCTGACCCTTGAGATTAACTTTAAGTAAGGTGGGCATACAGAACATTCAAATAAGAAAGTGTTTTAGAAACTTTTCTGAGGACTTTATGAGAGTAAATATAAGTGAAAGTGAAAGGCAAAGGAATATGTTATGTATCATGCATGGGTTGGTAACAGCTGTTTATATGATTAGTTGATAACTCAGTATCTTTACTAACATTTTCTAATATTACCACTAAAAAGTAACAATGAATGTATATTTAATTGGTATTTTTAAAAATGGAAAACAATGGAAGTGAAAATCCCTTTGTTTTACGTAGAATTAGGGCAAATTAAAAAGTGTAGATACATGATAAATATGTATTTTTAATAAGCAAAAATGAATTATTTTTTAAAAATTTGAGAATAGAGGAAAACAAAGAGGCAAAACCCAGTAGTTTTACTTATTTATTCATGAAAGGGAAAAAGGGACCACCAGGGGCCCATGGTGCCCAAATGAGTATAGAGCCTGGTCAAGTTTATGTATATGTTGGCTCTTTTAGGCTCTTCCAGAATTAAGATATAACAGTCTCGGAAAGCCAGGATTTTTTCTCAGAATGAGACTACCTGGTGAAAGGAATGTTTACATACTGATAGGCATCTTCATTTCCCCACAGTGTTTGAATTCATATTGTTGACTCACTTCATTTCAGACTTTTTTTTTTTTTTTTTTTTTAAAGATTTTATTTATTTATTTGACACACAGAGAGAAAGCACAAGTAGGCAGGGAGGCAGGCAGAGAGAGAGGCAGAAGCAGGCTCTCCACTGAGCAGGGAGCCGGATGCGGGACTCGATCCCGGGACTCCAGGATCATGACCTGAGCCGAAGGCAGTCGCTCAACCAACTGAGCCACCCAGGCGCCCCATTTCAGACTTTTTATCAAAGGTGTGGCTTCTTTTAGATGGAAGCAAAAGAAGAGTGCTTTTATCTTCAAATATGGTAGTAGTTGCTTTTGTTTCCCAATTGAGGGATGTTACAACATAGAAGGAAACTTGTGAAGAAACTGTGTATTGACTCACCTCTTAATTTATTTTCTACATCAAAAGGTTAACCTGTTGGTACCTTTTTCTGGGCATGGATAAAGTGAAATTACTACTCTGTTCTAGATTTTTTTTTTTCCCCAGACACCTATCTTTAGTGATAGATTTCAGTATTTTAAATGAAATCCACTCTACTAGAACTAGGAGAGGGCAACTTACTATAGATAGGTTATGGTTGTCTTTGCATCCACTCATATGATAAATATAGTAACCAAGAGGCAGGGCAGCTGTAGGACTCACATCTTAATGCCATAATTACTGCACTGTGGACTCATCAAAGCCCTGTTTTCATCAAAGTGTCAGTTTTCCACCGTAAGTTTCTCATACCTCAGATAGTCAACATTTTTCTATGACTCCTTTAAGCCCTTTGACTTATCTTAAGGAAACTGGTCATCCAGAAGATGATTGGATTTGTATCAGTCATATACTGTACTTAAAATTGGGTTTGTCCTTTTATTTTAGAAAAAAAATATTTTTTCTGCTGACTATAAAATTAATAAATGGTCATTGAAAATTTAGCAGATACATGTAATTTTGTTTTTTTTTTTAGATTTGAAAGATACTCTAAAATTTTAGTATTGCATGTAGATTAATATAAATAGCATTTTACTATACATATTTGTCTTGCTTTTTAAAATATATTGATATTTCTCCATGTCAAGGCATGTTGACCTACTCTATTTTTGAATTTTAATAAATTCACTCCTGGTAGACCTTCCACTTTCTAATTTTATATTATAAAAGTTGTTCCATCAACCATTCTTACATATATGTGTATATATTTTCATATTCATGTGAGTATTTCTATCAGATAAATTCCTAGAAATGAAATGAATAGGAAATGAAAGAGAATTGGTGGGTCACAGGGTATCTGCCTGTAAAATTTTGTTCTTAAAAATTACTGAAGGGGAAGGGGTGCCTGGCTGGCTCAGTCAGAAGAACATGTGGCTCTTGATCTAGGGGTCATGAGTTTCAGCCCCAAATGGGGTGTAGAGATTACTTAAATAAAACTTAAGAAAAAATCACTGAAAGGATGATAATATACATTTCCACTGTTTACAATGCCTATTTTCCCATATCTTATCTAACTTATCTCTTTAGTCTTTGTAAATTGGTTAGGCATTAAAATAATTTTGCTTCTCTCTGTGTTATTTGGTAGTAAGTTTGAGCATTTTTTCAGTATTAAGTTATTTTTGTGTCTTCTATAAATTGTTTGAGTATGTTCCTGGCTAAAATTTTTTTTTTTTATATATAAGATTTCTCAAAGACTTTTCCTTTTTAAAAGATTTTATTTGTTTATTTGATAGAGAGAGAGAGAGCACGAGCAGGGGGAGTAGCAGGCAGAGGGAGAAGCAGGCTACCTGCTGAGCAGGGAGCCTGATGCGGGACTTGATTCCAGGACCCTGGGATCATGACCCGAGCTGAAGGCAGCTGCGTGACTGGCTGAGCCACCCATGTGCCCCGCTTGCTAAATTTTCCACTCAGTGTTTTAACCTTTTTCTTACTGGTTTATTGGTGCACTTGAAGTGTTTTGAAAACTCTTTCATACATGTCACAGATATTTTTCCCTTATATAGTGACTTGGCAAACAAGTGTATGATTTTTATATAAGATCTTTTCCTGTACAATTTCTGGGTTTTGTATAAAGCTTAGAAAAAGATCATATTCACCTCAGGATTGTAAAGCTATTTTCCATTGTCTTTGAGTCTTTTTGTGGTTTCATTTTGTACATTTAAATCTTTAGCCCTATTTTACCAGGTGGTCTAAAAGTTTTATGAAGCCTTATATTAATGCAGGTCTTTCACAAGGCAAACAAAAGATGACATATTCAAAGTCTTTTGTAACTTCATGTTTATGAAGTTTAACGGAGGTTGTGATTCCTGAATGATGCAACTTGGCAAAAAGCTTTTTTTTTTTCCCCCTTTGGGAGGCAGGATAGGAGAACAATGAAATTTGCTTTCTTTTTTTAATTCAAAAATATTTTATGTGAAAGTGGCTGTTGTATTTCTGCATCTCTTTTATCCTCTGCCTTTTATACCAATGGTGGGAAGCTTTTGTGTTGTGTTTTGAGCATCCAAAATGGCAGACAGCACTTAGTTCCATATTCAGAATTGCCTGTCAAATCTTTTGTCCTTGATGTTTTTGGAAAGCCATTTAGCTTTGCCTTTGCTTGGTGAAAATATGTTGCAAGATTTATCTGCTATAACAGTTTAAAAGTCCTATAGAAACTTAGTTTTTTTCAAATAAAGGGTTTACCTAACCATTCTAGCCAGTAAGCTTGCCATCACCTTCTCTAGGGTAGTACTTAGTTTCCCATAGCACAAAGGCCTAGGGGGTACTAGGTACTCCTAAGCCAGGTTTATTTATTGCTAGAATTTGGGGACTGAAATAGGGTCGGCATTGTAGATAGTAAAAAGAAAAGTATAAACTGACCCATCACTTAAGATTAGACTACTTGGAAAAAAGAAAACAGATACAGTGGAAGGTTCTTCCCTTCCACAGTGAACAGATTGAAGACTCCTTAATTCCTGAAAAAGACACATTTCTCACCATCTAACTACAGAAGTATTTGTCAAAATTTTTTGTTGGGTGGGGGGAGAAGGAGAGGGAGAATCTTAAGCAGGTTCCATGCCCAGCACAGAGCCCAATGTGGGGCTTGATCTCACAACCCTGAGATCATGACCTAAGCCAAAATCAAGAGTCAGATGCTTAACCAACTGAACCACCCAGGTGCCCCTGTGTTAGAATAACTTTTTAAATGTGAATTCACCAAATTACCATAAAGCATAGTGACAGAACCATCTTACTTAATAAAAGTCTTAGATGACTTATTTCTTGCATAACTGTTTTTCATTGATGATAAAAAACCCATCAGCAACTTAAAAATATCCATTAATAGGGTAATAAGCTATGATAAATATAACAATACATTATGTAGTCATTAAAGTCATTTTTGAATAATTTTGAAAACATTAAAAAATTTGTTAAACAGCTAATTGGGAAAAGTAAGGTAGGAAACTTGTTGACCTCAGTGCTTATATAAAATGTTTGGAAGGTAACATATATAAAATTCAGGAAGGTAACAAAAGTAGAAGAGAAGAGTGAGATAGAGGGAACATAGTGGTAGGAATTATAAAATGGAACCAAGGATGAAGATACTCTTCTACACACAATATACATTATGATGTCTATATTTTTACCAAGGATAGGTATCATGAGGGAAAACTCTTCCCATTACTGAAGCCAGCTGTTCAGGATAAGCTCATTTATTCTAACACTAAAATCAGAAATTTCTACTGATGATTTTTCTAAAGAAGATGCTTGAAAATGTAGTGCAGTATGTGCTTACTAACAGTTTCAAGGGACAAGATGATGAGTTCAGTAGGGCTCTTTTTTTAGTGACTTGTTAATGTCGATCCATGGCATCACAACAAAGAGTTTATGTTGGAGTAAGGTTAAGGTGTAGCACTTTTATGGGGGCTGTCTCTGCTAAACTGTTAGAGAGTAAAATGCATTTGCAAAAATCTAAACTGGACTTTACTGTTTTTAATACTAAACAGAGAGCATCTTCAGTATTACATCAGAAAAGCTGGTCTGATAGATGCAAGAGTATCATCATCTGACTGCTGAAAGTAAGATAAATATGTGATACAGAAGCCAGCTCCAGCTGGAGACTTTCATCTTTTTTTTTTTAAATAGATTCTGCTAGGCTTTTGTAAGAGGTCTTTTTAGAGCTGAGGAGTACAGTAACTGGGTAAGACCGCTGGGGTGATGTGGCATTAGGTGTCATCAAATTTTCTTTTCTTGCTGCTGGAGACTTTATTGGGAAGCTGAAGAGTGGGTGAAATTGTTAGATGATAGTGGATTTCTTAAGCTTTTCTTTCTCGATGTCTTCATTGTGGTGGTTAGTGATTTTAGTGGCTCTAAATCCCTTTTGAAAATAGGCAGCATTAAAAAAATACAACTATGCTAAGTTTAACAGAGGCAAATTCAGGGGTGGGGCTAAAATTGGAGACCTTTATCAAAGCCTTGAACATAATACTAATAAGCAAAGTTACTCAAGGAGAAGAGTACCATTAGGCAAGTTATGCTAAGAAGTAAGAAGTAAATGCTGTAAATTCAGGGGAAGGAGAGACCATTGTGTCAGAAACTGTGATCTAGGAAAACTTTCGTGGAGGAGGGCTGAGCTTTAAATATAGAGATCAGAAGAAAGGAAGGAGGAAGGCGTTCCAGGAAGTGTAACTTGAGTAAATGAAGACATGGAGGTAGGGCTGTCCATTCTGTATTTAGGAGACAGAGAGTAAGTAGATTATTTTGACCAGGTAAGAGTTCAGAGAGACCTAAGTGATTGCTAGGTTAGAGCAGGTAGTGAAAGCTTCTGAATATCTCCCTGGACTTTGACTTTGTAGAGAATAATTATCAAGGTCAGGGGGAGACTTTTAAATGGGTAGAAAAAAAAATTCTAGTACTTGGAGTAAGTATTGTATGTAACCTGCAATCAGTTTCATCTTTGCTTGCATATAAGTGTTTAGAGTGGTTGTTTATGTTTAGGAAGGGACCAAGGAAAGAGTTGAAAAATGATACTAGTGATAAGTACCGTAATAATTAACTTAGCATTGTATTGGTACAAAGAATACAGAATGGAGACTACAGAAACTGATGAATAAATGTATATAGAACTTTATATAATAAAAAATGGCATTTCAAATCATAGAAAATATGGAATTTCAATAATCAGCATAATTTCTAACACCAAAAGGGAAAAAATCTGGATACATAAATTTAAATAGCTAAATGTAAAAGCCAAAATTGAAAAAGTATTAGTACAAAATATATGAGAATAATTTTGTAAACTTTGGAAAGACTTTCTAAAGCAAGATGTAAAATACAGGTGTTTTAAAGGACACCCTGTTCTCCATCCTCTGCCTTTGCATAAAATTTAAAAACATACTTGTGTTAGAAGGTATTTTTAAAAAATTGAAGCATTTTAGAAGTAAATATTTGTGATAAGTGTAACAGTAAGTTATTTCATGAGCCAGTTTATAAAGAACTACAAATCAATAAAGATAATCCAATAAGAAAGTGTAACCTAGGAACATTAGATAATTTATAGAAAAAGAAATAAGGATAGCCAATAAACACTGGGAAAGACGTATAATCCCGCTAAGTTATCTGGGAAATGCAGATTAAAATAAGGAGATCGTTTTTGCTCAGGAGGTGATCAGAAATTAAAGAGGGCCGTTACCCTGTTAAGGTTATGGAGAAATAGGTGCCTTCCTATTTTGGTAGGAGACCTTCCCTAACCTTATTTAAAATCTGATCCACCCCCCCCCCCCCCATTCCCTGCATTCAGTTTTCCTCTTTCATGCTTTATTTTTCTCCACAGTACTTGCCACCAACTGGCTTACTACATATTCTGCTGTTTGTGGCGCTAGAATATGAACTCTTCAGGGGAGGTCCTGGTGTTCTGCCACCCTGCTGTGCTGGATACAGCGCTTGGAATAATAATTCATGCATGGCACATAGCATAGCTATCAATAAGTGCCGACTGACTGAATGAATGTTTTATGTTCCAGGTTAAGGTAGTCTCATTTAAACTATTTCCGTAGGGTTGTTATTGGACAAAAAATAGAGTATAAAGGACATTTTAAAAGTTTTTATTAGTTGGGATCTTGGATTCTCTTCCTTTCTTAAGATGAAATCTGGTTTAAACCAGGCATTTTGATACCCTTTAGGGGGAGGTGAAAGTTCGGGAGCCTTTGAAAAACATTTAGAAAAAGGTTCTTGAAAGCTAGCTAGACTGACTCCTCTTGATCACATTTATAGTACAGTGGCACTTTTGGGACCTTTGCTGACAGCCCATTGGTTGGCTTACATTGGAATTATAGATGTGTGGGAGAATAATGCCCCCATTCTTCTCCATCATATCTAATTCTAGAAGATACGGTGATAGGAAACTGTATCCTTTTCCGTAGTAAAATGTAGCTACTCAGGAAGGATGAGGGGCACCATCATATCAGGTAACACTCCAGTTGTACTTTATGAGATAAAATTAATACTGTTGCTGTGTTATTACTTTTGACAACTGCCACCTAAATTATTTTACAGTTACATCTTTAGCCCATATCTCCCCTAAATTCAGTTTCCAGCTTCCTGCTTGATGTTCCCACTTGGATGTGATAAAGTCGCTGTCTCAAATTTAATGCCCCAAAACAGTTCCACCAGTTTTCTTTTCATAACCTACTGCTTTTGAAGCCTTCCTGTCTCAGTGGCAGTTTCATTTTTGTATTTGTTTAGTCCAGGAGTCATCTTTCACACCTTACATTCAATATTTTGGGAAGTGCTGTTAGCTAGCCGTACCTTCAGAATACATGTGTTATCTGTCCACTTCTGACTGTCTTCACAGCTACCACCCTGGTCCACACCACTATTATCTCTCAGCTGGATTATTGTAGCTTTGCCAATGACCTACCTGCTTCTGCCTTTGCTG
Organism: Mirounga leonina; assembly: GCF_011800145.1. Taxonomy (NCBI): domain Eukaryota; kingdom Metazoa; phylum Chordata; class Mammalia; order Carnivora; family Phocidae; genus Mirounga; species Mirounga leonina. The sequence goes on along the minus strand of NW_023270839.1, from coordinate 30,812,515 downwards.
TCCCCCACAGTGCTGTCTCAGTAAGGCTACCAGAATGATCTGTTTCTTTCCTTGTAATTCTTGTGACTTTCAGTCAGAGTAAAAAGCTAAAAAGTGTTAGGATCTGTAAGGCCCTACATGGTCTGTCCCCTGCCTATTAGCTCTCTGTCCTCATCTCTTCCTACTTTCTTGCTAGGCCACTCTTTATCACACGGGCCTCATTGCTGTTACTCAGAGATGCAGGCTGGCTTCATTCCAACTATGTACCTGCTGTTTGGTCAGAAATGCTCTTCCCCCAGTTAACTGCATAATGATTTCCTTACCTATTCAAATAGTTGCTCAAATATACTTTCTTGTTTTGTTTTGGTTTTAGATTTTATTTATTAGAGAGAGAGAGTGAGAGCGTGCACACACAGGCAGGGAGAGTGGCAGGCAGAGTGGCAGGCAGGCAGAGAGGGGTGAGGGGAGAGGGAGAAGCAGGCTTGCCGCTGAGCAGGGAGCTGGATGTGGGCGTCTATCCCAGGATCCTGGGATCATGACCGGAGCCTAAGGCAGACTGAGCTACCCAGGCGCCCCTCAAATATACTTTGTTAATGAAGCTTTTCCTGACTATATTTTAAAAAATGAATCCTCTCCAACCCAGCATTTTCTGTATTCCTCCTGTTTTCTCCATAGTCGGAAATAAACCATCAAATACATTGTATATTCTAGCTGTTTATATTGTTTATTGAATGACTCCAGTGTGGAAGATGAAATGCGCAATACAATTGAGATGATTTTAATTCAGGGTATTGCAATATGGAGAAAATTCATTAATGAGAAACATCTCAGGGAGAAAACCAAGGGGTTTTATAGGGACAAGTAAACAAGGGAATCATGAAGAGGATGGAAGTGACTTTTAACTGGGATTTTGTGAGAGCAGGTTGGTCCTTTGCAGTTGGTCATTGGTCAGAAGACAAAACAGGACTGGGAGATTTTTCAATGTTCCTTGCTTTCCTTGAGCACAGGGCTTAGATAAATTTCAACATAGTCTACTACGAATAGAATTTAAGCCCCAGGAGGCAAGACTGCTATCTGTTTTATATATTGATATATAGTATTTTCAGTACCTAGCAAGTGCTAAGAATTCAATAAATGTTGAACAGATGGATAAAAGAATGAATTTAAAATGGTATTTACCTTAGGCCTCCTGTCTGCTGAAGAATGTGATTATACCAATGTGGAATTGGACAGCTGCTGTAAGTAGCTTCATAAATGAGATGAGACTACATGGATTATCATGTATTACCATTCTCTTCCATTGAGTTCTACATATAAAGTCTTACAGGTTGTGAAGAAACGTTCCTTAGGATTTCTTATGAAGTGAGAGTCAATTTAAATAATGTCTCCTGTTCTGAAATCTCTTAAGACTTTGGATTTTATCTGAAGGCAGTGTGATTCAGTAGTTTAAATGATCAGATTTATGTTTTAGGATAAACTTAGTGTGGGCAGACTTCTGAAGAAGTGACTGGAAGGGAATTGATGACAGGTGGAGATCCATTAGGATACAGCTGTCACTGTAATTAAAGTGGGAAATGAAGTTGGGTTAGGCAGTGGAAGTGGGAATGGATAAGGAGTTAGACTTGCCTGGATTTTTGGGTCAAAGTGAAGTTTTAGTTATCCTATATCTAGCATTTTTGATCTGATATTTCATGGCTTTTCCTTATAGCCAGATTGGTTTTGGCTAATGCTGTTCTCTTAGATACCAAAAACAGGAAGAACAGCAGGAAGTGATTTTAGTTTTGTAGAGGTTGTATTTGAATGCCCAAGAAACCTAAGCAATTGGATATATATGACTGATTAAAGAAACTACTCGGGAATGAAGGAAGCCTGAGTCTAGAAAAATGCTTCAAGTTTGTAATCTTTATTAAGTACCCTCAGCTTTATAACTTTGTTCTTTATGCCTTTGTAACTTCCCATAAACTCTGCATATTTCTAAATTACTAGTAAAGCTCTTAAAATGGGAAGGGTTTGTGCATTTACCTTTGGTCAAAATAATCAAAATCGTGAGGGGAGAAGGAATGGATGGAGAGAAGATGAGATGCTAGAGACAAAGCATTAGATATACAGTGCCTTTGGGCATTATCCGAAAGACAGTATGAAAATCTTAACATTTTAAAGGAGTAATATATAAAATTATCATTTTAGGAAGATCACTGTCAAGTGGGGAGGTTGAGATACAATGGCAGCTTTTAGAGTCAGTGTGTCTAGGGTGGGGCTCAGAAATCTACTTTTTAAAAATTTTGCTTTAATTGCAGTGCACCCAACTTTTTGAGAATTGCTGACTTAAAAGGATTCTTTAGTAGGGCTGTGAATTTTACTTACTCAAACTGTTTCTCTGGTGTTGTGGCTGGTAGTCTTTTTCTCATGTGGGGTAGATGTGAAACTTGTTCTTCCTTCAAGTTGAGTAAACAAAGAATTAAACTGGGGCCTAATTTAAGTGGGCTCCTTGATTTGAAAAACTCAAATATGCTAAAGTTGTTCCAATTTAACAATGTGTATAACTTTATTTTGAAATGTTGTCTTTGTTAATTTCATCACCTGAGCTATTAGATTACTTTGTTACAAAACAAATGCTAGGAACTGTTTAAAAGAACTGTTTAATGGAAGTTACCAAGAGAAGGGTAGGAGATATACATTAAATATCTCTGATTGGGTTTGGTAACCCACAAATTTTGGAAGGTTATTAATAAAATAAAGCACTGGTAAGTCTCTGGTGAGATGGAGCAGCAGTGAGAATGTGAGCTTATAGAGGAGGTTAGAATCTTTCACATGATGAAAAAGTATGCTTTTAGACTTCAGCCAGTTTTCTTTATCCTACTTATTGTTCCATATAGAATGGTTTTTCCAACTACCCAGTCACTTAAACCAGAAACCTAGGAGTTATCCTACCAACACTCTCTTCCTCCTCTATATTTGGTTATTCAGTCCTTTAAAAAACAATCTTTCATGTCTTCTACAATCTTTTCACCCCTTCCCTTCTCCTTTGTTCCCTCCCACTCATCAGTCCTGGTTAAACGTAGGTGCTCCGCTTCTCTGGGGAGTATTGTGGTGATGGCTTGTATCCCTCATGTCTAGGGCTCTTTAATTGTTTCCTCATCTTAATATATGCACTTTTAAAGATTCATATCTGATTTTCTTTTAATATTCTACTCATACTAGATTAATTGCCTTGCTTAGAACTTTCATATTTAATTTTTTCTCCCTTTGTTTTTGCTCTGTAATGCTTTTTCTGTTCTTTTGGGGAATCCTTCCAGTGCCTTTTTTTTTTTTTAAGATTTTATTTTACTTATTTGACAGAGAGAGCAAGAGAGCACAGGAGAGGGAACAGGAGAGGGAGAGGGATCATTTTTTTTTTTTTTAATTTTATTATGTTATGTTAGTCACCATACAATACATCATTGGTTTTTGATGTGGTGATCCACGACCCATTGTTTTTGTATAACACCCAGTGCTCCATGCAGTACATGCCCTCCTTAATACCCATCACCGGGCTAACCAATCCACCCTCCCCCCTCCCCTCTAAAAGCCTGTTTGTTTCTCAGAGTCCATAGTCTCTCATGGTTCATCTCTCCCTCTAATGCCCCCACCCCCATTTTTCCCTTCCTTCTCCTAACGTCCTCCATGCTATTCCTAATGTTCCACAAATAAGTGAAACCATATGATAATTGACTTTCTCTGCTTGACTTATTTTACTTAGCATAATCTCCTCCAGTCCCATCCATGTTGAGGTAAAAGTTGGGTATTCATCTTTTCTGATGGCTGAGTAATATTCCACTGTATATATGGACCACGTCTTCTTTATCCATTCATCTGTTGAAGGGCATCTCGGCTCTTTCCACAGTTTGGCTATTGCGGACATTGCTGCTATGAACATTGGGGTGCATATGGCCCTTCTTTTCACTACATCTGTGTCTTTGGGGTAAATACCCAGTAGTGCAATTGCTGGGTCATAGGGTAGCTCAATTTTTAAATTTTTGAGGAACCTCCACACTGTTTTCCAAAGTGGCTGTACCAACTTGCATTCCCACCAACAGTGTAAGAGGGTTCCCCTTTCTCCACAACCTCTCCAACATTTGTTGTTTCTTTCCCTGTCCATTTTTGCCATTCTAACTGGTGTAAGGTGGTATCTCAATGTGGTTTTGATTTGGATTTCCCTGATGGCTAATGATGATGAACATTTTTTCATGTGTCTGTTAGCCATTTGTATGTCTTCTTCAGAGAAGTGTCTTTTCATATCTTCTGCCCACTTTTTGACTTGATTATTTGTTTTTTGGGTGTTGAGTTTGAGAAGTTCTTTATAGATCTTGGATACCAGCCCTTTATCTGTAGTGTCATTTGCAAATATCTTCTCCCATTCTGTGGGTTGCCTCTTTGTTTTGTTGACTGTTTCCTTTGCTGTGCAGAAGCTTTTTATCTTGATGAAGTCCCAAAAGTTCATTTTTGCTTTTGTTTCACTAGCTTTTGGAGATGTATCTTGAAAGAAGTTGCTGTGGGCGATGTCAAAGAGGTTACTGCCTATGTTCTCCTCTAGGATTTTGATGGATTCCTGTCTCACATTGAGGTCTTTCATCCACTTTGAGTTTATCTTTGTGAATGGTGTTAGAGAATGGTCGAGTTTCATTCTTCTGCATGTGGCTGTCCAATTTTCCCAGCACCATTTATTGAAGAGACTGTCTTTTTTCCATTGCATGTTTTTTCCTGCTTTGTCAAAGATTATTTGACCACAGAGTTGAGGGTCCATATCTGGGTTGTCTATTCTGTTCCATTGGTCTATATCTGTTTTTGTGCCAGTACCATGCCGTCTTGGTGATCACAGCTTTGTAATATAGCTTGAAATCGGGCAACGTGATGCCCCCAGCTTTGTTTTTCTTTTTCAACATCTCCTTGGTGATTCGGGGTCTTTTCTGATTCCATACAAATTTTAGGATTGTTTGTTCCAGCACTTTGAAAAATGTCATTGGAATTTTGATCGGGATGGCATTGAAGGTATAGATTGCTCTGGGTAGCATAGACATTTTAACAATGTTTATTCTTCCGATCCATGAGCATGGAATATTTTTCCATCTTTTTGTGTCTTCTTCAATTTCTTTCATGAGTGTTTTGTAGTTCCTAGAGTATAGATCCTTTACCTCTTTGGTTAGGTTTATTCCGAGGTATCTTACGGTTTTTGGTGCTATTGTAAATGGAATCGTTTCTCTAATTTCTCTTTCTACAGTTGTGTTGTTAGTGTATAAGAAAGCAACTGATTTCTGTGCATTGATTTTGTATCCTGCCACATTACTGAATTGCTGTGTGAGTTCTAGTAATTTGGGGGTGGAGTCTTGGGTTTTCTGCATAAAGTATCATGTCATCTGCGAAAAGAGAGTTTGACTTCTTCTTTGCCAATTTGAATACCTTTTATTTCTTTTTGTTGTCTGATTGCTGTTGCTAGGACTTCTAGTACTATGTTGAACAATAGTGGCGAGAGTGGGCATCCTTGACGTGTTCCTGATCTTAAGGGAAAGGCTCTCAGCTTTTCCCCATTGAGGATGATATTCGCTGTGGGTTTTTCATAGATGGATTTTGTGAACTTGAGGAATGTTCCCTCTATCCCTATACTCTGAAGAGTTTTGATCAGGAAAGGATGCTGTATTTTGTCAAATGCTTTTTCTGCATCAATTGAGAGAAGCATATGGTTCTTCTCCCTCCTCTTATTAATGTGTTCTATCACATTGATTGATTTGCGAATGTTGAACCACCCTTGCATCCTGGGGATAAATCCCACTTGGTCTTGTTTTTTTTTTTTTTTTAAATGGGGAAACAGTACTTTTTGTGTTCTCTCTTTTTAAAGTTTGGCAACTAATTCAGGTAAAAAAAGTGCTCTCTTGCATGTCTTAAACATTGCAACCTCTTTTATAAAGGCTTTTTTGGCCATTCTCCTTTCCTCCTGCTCAGTCTTTGTGTAGTCTCTTATGTTAACCCATAATTTTCAGTATGTTATAAAAGACTTGAAGTACAAATAGTAACATATCAAAAGGTTTTTTTAAACTCATAAAAACTGGTTCAATGAGGAATTGGGAGTTATATAGTTAACTTAATAAGGAATGCTGAAATAAAATTACTGAGGCATAAAAACTGGTTAATACCCTCCCTACAGGATATGCAGACTATAGCCTTTGGGGTAATCTACTGGAAAGAAGGCATTGCACTGTAATAGTTTACTTTTAAATTTATAGTTATAAACTGCATGGGCCCTAATCAGTTATAAGTACTAAATCAAGTAATTGAGTGACTTCAGGTGAACTTATTGGAAAATGCTCTAGCATGACAGTAAAAGTCATACAATCATCTTTATATCTTTTTTTAGATTTTGAATAATTTGTTTGAAAACATGCTAATTTTTATATCGTTAGTGACCAAGCATCTTCTCATTTTAATTATTATTTTTAAGGGGGGAGTAGGGGCGAAGGAGAGAAAGAATCTTAAGCAGGCTCCATGCCCAGCATGGAGCCCAATGTGGGGCTCGATCTCATGACCCTGAGATCGTGACTGGAGCCAAAATCAAGAGCCTGATGTTTAACCGACAGCCACCCAGGTGCCCCAGCATCTTCTCCTTTTAAAACGTTAATTTTTCTGGAATCACTAATGGAAGATTTAGACCAATATTTTTTGCCTTGTTCTAATTTGAACACTGGTTCCATATTGTCTGCAGTAGAACTTTCTGTTAGAACACCAACCATCAAGTTGGATTTATGTGTTCTCAGTGTATGTACAATAATAGAAGCATTTATAGGACTTAAATGTATAGAACAAAGCCAGTAAGATACCATTTAAAGATTTTATTTATTTATTTGAGAGAGAGAATGAGAGACAGAGAGCACGAGAGGGAAGAGGGCAGAGGGGGAAGCAGACCCCCTGCCGAGCAGGGAGCCCGATGCGGGACTCGATCCCGGGACTCCAGGATCATGACCTGAGCCGAAGGCAGTCGCTTAACCAACTGAGCCACCCAGGTGCCCCAAGATACCATTTAATTAGCTTGGTTTTGAAGTTTAAATAGGAGTTTCAGATACAAAGGGGATAACAAACCAGGTAGAGTGACCAGTAGTATATGTGCTGGTTTAGGACTTAAGTTTAGGTTATTGTCAATGACCACAAGTTTCTAACCATCTCTGGTCTTCTTCCCCCTATTTTAATTCAGGTGAAGTATTTATTGCTGACACCGTTATTTTCATAAAAACTGTGATCATGTTTCTTCCCTGCTTGAAAAATCTCAATTGCTTCATGTTGCCAACACAGTAGACTTCATTTTGCTTGGCCCAGGAGCTCTTCCATTCCCCTATTTCGTCTCTCAACCCTTGATTTATCCACACAGTCAAATTGGCTTCTCCTTTCCCTTCAGTTCTGCTTGGCCATATCCTACATTTTCTTTCAGACTCAGCTTTATTCCTACAGTATGACTGTCTGTACTATTCTAGCTCAGGAGGATGTCTTAAAAGTTTGGTTGTGTTTGTTCGTACAGGTATGCAGTTATATGTCCTACATGATAAATCTATGGGTGGGTTGTCTCAGTTTCTACCTGGAAGGTAGGCAGTAAGCTATGTTTCATACTTGGGCACATATAGTGCTTCCTGTAGAATTTTTTAAAAATGTACCCAACATGACAACATGTTTTTGTATTTGTAGACCTGAAAAATGTCTGAAAATTCCAGTGACAGTGATTCATCTTGTGGCTGGACTGTCATCAATCATGAGGTATGCTATTTAATACTTTTTTTTTTTAAGATTTTATTTATTTATTTGACAGAGAAAATCACAGCGAGAGAGGGAACACAAGCAGGGGGAGTGGGAGAGGGAGAAGCAGGCTTCCCGCCGAGCAGGAAGCCCGATGCAGGGCTCGATCCCAGGACCCTGGGATCATGACCTGAGCCGAAGGCAGATGCTTAACGACTGAGCCACCCAGGAGAGCCCCTATTTAATACTTTCTATAAGGACATTTGTAATACTACAGTGTATCACCTGGGTTTTTTGAAGGCCAGTATTTTTCTACATTGAAGCCTGAGGTTCCACTGTCTATAGCTTGGACATTTCCCACCCACATTAAACTTTACTGCTGAAAACTCTTCATGAGCCAGTGTCTTCTGCATTATTGTACGTTGCTTTTCTTGGCTCTGAGACATTAGGCAAATTATTTATTGAGGGTTTATTTTTGTTTAGGCCCTGCACTTTTACCTACATTCTCATAGAATTTTAAACAACCTCTGTGGTATAGATTGTTTTCATTCTCATTTCGTAGTTGAGAAAACTAGAGCTTAGAGAAATTAAGTAATTTGGCCAAGATTATGTAACTAGAAAATATCAGAGCCTGCATTTAAACAGACCAGAAAGGAACATGGGGAACATGTGTTCTACTTTGGATATATTATGCTACCTTATGTTACTGACAGAACTTGATTGAAAAAGGACTCTGGCTAGAAGGATTTCAAAAGAGTTTTATTAAAGAAGTATGATGTTACATGACTAGTATATAATAAGCATTAATTTATTTTCCACACTGGTAATATATGTTCATTGTAGAAAAATCATAAAAATACTGATGAGTAGAAGTAATAAGTTAAAAATCATCTATATCTATTTAAAGTTTCAGTGGATTTATCTATAGTTTTCCTATTTGTTTTTAGGATTTCTTAAGCCTTGACTTGTTTTCCTTGATTAATACAAATTTTAAGTGGTAATTTTTTAGAATTACTTTGATAATTTAAGATTTAGACAGTTGGTTACTCATGTCTTCTTAAAATCAACATTAGCTAAAAAGCGATTTTTTTTCTGCAATAAAATTTGAAAATTTAATAGCAGCTGTACCAATTGAGATTGGGGTGGTTTCTTTTTTCTTTTTTTAATAAGTGATTTTTCTATTTTTAACCTGTTTTCTACAAAGCGTAGCTCAACTCCCATAGCAATAACCTCTCCTTCAAGGATAATTAACAGTATAGGAGCAAGGAAGCTGTGGGAGTCTACTTGTGATTCTGCACCGTGAAGCAAGACAGGAAACCTCTCTGGCACTTAGCCAAGTATGTCATTAGAGTATTTGGTATTAGAGATATCTTGTCACAGAGTAGATCATATTTGTGTTTTTATCCCTCTTCCTTCCATATCTAGTTTTCAGGTTCTACTGCTAATGTCTCTTATATGTGTTCCCTTTTCCTTTCTCGTTGCCACCATTCTGTTTTAGGCCAGCATTGGCCTCCTCTGTAGTCCCCAATTCAGCCCTAACCTTGCCTATTTCTGTGATTTTCCTGCCACTTTAGGCAACCCCAGAGTCTTAACATTCAGAGTTCTCTTTAGGATTCAACTGAAAACCTACTCCTTTGATGAATTCTTTTAATTTTTGCTGTTTCGAGTTATATTCATTAGGAGAACTTAGACCTTTTGATTACATGGATCAGTAAACTACAGAAAACATTGGGAGAGGGGCATGGGGACAAGCAGAAGGAGCTTAGTGGCTAACTTTATTTTGCTAATGAAGATATGTGGAGAAAAAACTGTAAGATCCACTGTTTTATTACACAGAAGACAGTCTGACATCAAAGTAGGAAGGACAACCTTGGAAGAATAAAGAATAAAGAATACTCTAGGGGTGCCTGGGTGGCTCAGCCATTAAGCGTCTGCCTTCGGCTCAGGTCATGATCTCAGGGTCCTGGGATCGAGCCCCGCATCGGGCTCCCTGCTCGGCAGGGAGTCTGCCGCTCCCGCTCCCTCTGCTACTCTCTCTCTCTGTCAAGTAAATAAATAAAATATTAAAAAAAAAAAAAAAAGAATACTCTATAAAGTTTTATAGGGAAAGTTTACTCCATTAATCCTATAGGTTCATTTTAATCCTTGCCCTTAGACTTTATTTCTACATTGTCATAGTAAATAGTTATTCGCATGTGGAAATTTCTCTGAATAGGCTGTAAATTTGAATTTTGGATCTGAATTTTTTGTACCTCATAACACATAGTGGAGTGCCTTGCATAGTACTTTCATAAATGTTGAGTAGAAGTAAAATAATAGAAATAGCCAAAGTTTAGTTTAAAAACTTACCCTCTGGCATCAAATTTATTGCTTGGGCTTATAAAATAGAGTAGAGCATTTGACTTTTGGCTTACTTCTCTTAGAATCCAAGCCTGCAATTCCATTCTGCCATTTCACTGCCATAGGCCTTTATTGACTAAATTGAATAAAAGGTAGTCAGATTAGATACTGTTCCCTTTGGAGAATGGCAGCATCTAGGACTTTTGACTGGTGGAAGTATCTACACGTAGTCATATCCAGCTTTGAGCAGCTGATAGATATATAACTGATTACTGCTTTTTCTGTAGGGGTCTGATATAGAGATGGTGAATTCTGAACATGGTACAGCCAGAGACAGCTGTGAGCTCGCTCCAGAATGTACATCTTTAGAGCAAGAGGAGCAACAAGTATTGCAGTCAGAGCAGGGAGGTAAGATACTAAAAAGAGTCTGATTTTTTTTTAATAATAGGATATGTGAACGACAGTATGAATCTTGCCTTTTTTCTAGGTGGGCAGCCTTTCTAGCTAATCTAAATGATCAGGTCACTGAATGACTAGAATATTAGTGTGGATTAGGTAGTGTTACCAACCTGCCCAGGGGTTTGCTTATTTGCAGCTGTAGTATATATTTGGGCCTCCGTATAACTCTTTCATACCATAAGTGTAACCAGTAACTAGATATTACTAATCTTGATTAAGGCTAGTGATGTACAAAATAATTAATCATAAGGGATTTACTAAACTCAGATTCTCTAGTTATCATCACGCTTCAAATTACTTTTGGTTAGAGGTGGTAAAAGGCTTTTAACTGCTGTACTCTTCATTTTTAAATTACCTCTTAAACTTTTTTAAAAACCGCATTGAAATGTAAACAGAATATTTCCTCAGGAGAATAAAGTGGATGTGTCATGGCTAGAAATACGATAGATTATACCTGTTAATCTTGTTTTCAGCCTATGTATTGATTATTCTCGTTTGAACAGTGATTCTCATCTTTGATCGGTCAGAGATCTCCTTGAGAATCTGAAAGCTGTGGATGATTTCTCCCAAGAAATGCACATACTCACATATGTAAAATTACTTCCACACTTCCTTGGGAGTCCTTGGACCCAAGTCCATCTTTGTTAAAGAGTCTTAATTTCAGATTAATATGCTGTTAGGGGCTTTGTAACACGTACAAATGGGGTAGTTTTTCTTTTTTTTTTTCTTCTGTTTTTTTGGAGGGGCTCAATTATATGAGAAAAATACACATTCATGACAGGAAAAATGATGAGCAAAAAAAATTTTAAGTCACCTTTAGTTCTTTTTACCTGGCAGTAACTGCTATTAGCATTTGGTGTGTGCTCTTTGCTATGCATAAAATTTATGTTTATCATATTGTTTTAATATTTTTAATTTCAATTTTATAGCATTTTTCATTAAAAATATAATTTTATGACCTCTAGTTTTTTTGTACATTTTTTTCTTTGAGGAGTTTCTTATAAAATATATCTGCTATAGTGATATTTTCTTGTTTTTCTGTGTTCTTTTGAATCCTTGTTTTATATAGTCCTTTTTATTGCAAAGAATTCATAATTTGAAGCTATAGTTTTGATTCTTGTGTTACTAGTCATTAGAATAGTGCTACTTTTAGAAATTCAGGAAATGTACCATCAGATGTCTGAAAATTGGTTTTCCATATTAACAGGTTTTTACAGACACCCTGGATTCAGGACTTTCGTATTGTAAAGTAGAGATTATGTTTACTTAGAGATTTATATATTTTTTTTTAGTAGATACTAAATGAATTCAGTATCTGAAATTATCCTCTGACAATTTCAAATAATTATATTTGAAATATGGAGATCTTTTTAGCAACGGTTTGCAGTTTCAGTTAAGAGAAATATTTTCCTAGGAGTATTTTTATCTATTGCTATCTCTACTGAAGGAATGAATTATTTCAGTAAAGAAAGTGTTATATAAAATAATTAAAAAAAAAGACATTTTGGATTATGTTGAAAATACTATATATAAATCAATTACCAGAGAACTTTTTAGCAGTGGTAGTGTATGTGACATTTAATTAAATCCACTTTAAAAAATTAGGACTAGATTTTATGTACTCAGATTTTAATCTGTGTGGACTACAAAAACTCAGTTGAGTGTAATTGATTGACTTGATCTTTGCTTTATATCAGAGAGTAGCCAGAATGACACAGTGTTAATGGGAGAAACTGCTTATCCAGCTTTGGAGGAAACGAAGTCAGCCCTTGAGGTAAACTTGTGTTGTACTCTGTGCATATACGATAAGGAATATTCCTTAGTGAATACTAAGGAATAATTAAAGCTTCCATTTCTAGTTGTGCATTTTTTTTCTCTTTGAATTATAAACAACTTTTATTAAAAATTTTGATTCCACAGATTGGTCACTTTTATGATTAGAGTTAGTGTCTGTCTTACAAACTCTTAAGTGAGATGTCTTTTAATTTACCAAAGTAATTACAAAAGTAATTTCTATTCATTTACTCTCTAATAAAATTTTTTTGGGGAAATAGATTGCATTCTTGAATTATATTGAGAAATTATTAGGGTTTATCTAAAAAGGAAGATTCGTTTTTAAATTTGAGAACAAACTAAATCTTCTTTTTTGATGTTTTACTTGACTTTTGGATAAAACTAGATTAGGTGATTTTTACATGGCATAGCTATCGAAGTTTATTACTTACATAACCAGAGAAATTTGTAATCAGTCTTATGGGCTTCCTGACTACAGAGTTAGGCTCAAATAAACCCGTGGAATTAGTGAGAAATGAATCCTCTCTTTTTCTGTTGTCCTTGGTTTTTAAAGGTGAGTTTGTCAGCTTTTGTAGCCTACAATGATTAGGCACATTGATCTAATGCCTACAAGGATTAGTTTGATCTAATTCTGAGAGAATCGCCAAGGGGTTTGATGGTGTTTTCAAACTAAAAGATGAGCCTGCTGTTGTAATCTTTGTCTTTTGGGCAGGACTCCTCTATCTTTTATTTTAAGCCGAAATTACCATACTACTTAAGTACTGTTGTATACTTTGAGCTAAATAGAAAATACAAGGCTCTTAAATAATTGTTAAATTTACTGTCTTTAAAATTATTCCTCAGAGAGAAGAAAAGTCATCTGAAGACAATGTCTATTTTGGGACTGTCAGTGATGATTCTGATATTGTTACCCTTGAGCCACCTAAGTTAGAAGAAATTGGAAATCCAGAAGCTCTAATTGTTGAAGAAGCACAGAGTCCAGAAGACTTTAACATGGGCTCTTCTTCCAGCAGCCAATATACATTCTGTCAGCCAGAAACTGGTAAGAGCTGTGTAAAGAATACACTGATAGAGACTCAAGGTCTCCTATGACCACGTTTTATAAAATGGCCAAGTTTTAAATATATTTGAGATTTTTTGTAAAATCTACTGTTCTATCTAGTGTTTTCTTAGATTGTAGGTCCTAGAGCAGAATTGCTATAACAATAAATACCATCTTTTATTAAGTAAACAATGAAAAAGTATCTTCAAGGAGCTTTGTTATTACCTGAAACAGTCTGAAATGCATTTGATATATTTTAGATATTTAAGGGTGGAAGATTGAGCCATTATAACTAAAAGCAGGAGAAAGTTAAGATTTCTACTTAAAATGGTACAAATTTTATATTCTAGAAATTGTGAAAGAAGCTTCTTATTGAAGTCTGTTAGATCCTTTCAACTGTTGGGGCACCTGGGTGGCTCAGTTGGTTGAGCGACTGCCTTCGGCTCAGGTCATGATCCTGGAGTCCCGGGATTGAGTCCCTCATTGGGCTCCCTGCTCAGCAGGGAGTCTGCTTCTCCCTCTGACCCTCCTCCCTCTCATGCTCTCTGTCTCTCATTCTCTCTCGCGCAAATAAATAAAAATCTTAAAAAAAAAAAAAGATCCTTTCAACTATTAATCATTTAACAAACATTTATTGAATGCTACTTATGTGCTAAACAGAGTTCAAAGAGCTGGCAGTACGTCAGTATCCCAAAGCCCCTGACCTTTGTATCTTTCATTTTAGATTGAGTTATGAAAGTGTGTCTATTTTAAGTCATGTTATTAACGCACTTAATGCCTACTGTTCAGACAGTGATTTGGAGGTTAAAATGTGAGTTCCTGAGATAATTCCTTTCTATATTTCTTTGACTCAGCTTGAGGGATGTATATAACATCTTTCAAGGTGGACATAAATATTTACACACAAAGTTACTGGGAAATAAAAGAATCAAAACTATCATTAACTCACAGTTTTTAACCAACCCTTGTAACTCAGGGATGAATTGGGAGAAAGACAAGTTGGAACACTGCTAGTGATTCCAAAAGTTCCTAATTTGATGCAAAAATAAGGATGTGTTTATTTCAGGTCATTTTCTTAGAGTTTACCATTCTTTAATATTTACATTTGCTAGAATCAGACAATGGAATTTCTGTTATTCCACTTCATGCTAATAAAATGTCAAGTAGAGATATTTAGCTATCTCATTTAATGGCAAGTTATTTTCAATTAGTATATCAGATTTCCTATAAACAGGAGCTTAAAAACACTTTATTCAAATATTTAAATACTCATCTGGCATTCTTAGTGGTCAGACTTTGCCAGAATGGTTTACATAGTATATTTATTACGAGGACTAATGAATTGACTTAGAATCTTTTTTGTTTATCAGATTTTATTTTATTTGTTTAAATCCAGGAGTCACGCTGTATTCAAGTAGTCTTCTTTCTTTCCTTTATTTTTTTGGAAGACTATAGATGCTGGTTTAATTTGAGAATATTCATGGGCCAGAAAAAGTAGTCACATTGAAGCAGGAGTATTGCAGAAGGGTCCAAGCAGACATTTAAGAAATTGATCCTACAAACTTAATTTTTTCAGGGACTTGGACACTTCAGAGCTCATTATTCTGGTTTTTATCTCCTTTCTGAACTTGGACTTCTTGGGGATTTTACAGTTTCAGTTAAGGGAAATATTACTAGGAGTATCTTTATCCATTGCTATCTGTCCTGAAGAAATGAATTATTCAGTAAAGAAAGTGTTACATAAAATAATTTTAAAAAATTGAAAATATATAAATCAGTTGTCAAGAGTCTTCATTCTCTCTCATCTATTTTTTTGGTTTGTTAATCCCCTACTACCCATTGCCTGGGTTTTTGATTTTTCCTTTCCTTTCTTCTCTATCTCTGTAGGATTTCAAGTTTTTTCTTCTTCTAAATTAGATTCTTGTGGCAATATACTCTTTGTTCATTTAAGGAAGCTATCCACTGCCCCCGTACTGGACTCTCCCCCAAGAAAGCAAAGTTGGTAGTCGTGGAAAAGTTTGTATTGCATATGTGTTTTTTTTTTAAAGGCGTGATTGTTCAATTTTGATGGAACACAAATAACAATGTTCAGTGATAATTAAAATAAGTATTTTCAGTTCTCTTTTTCCTTTTTAATCTTTATAATAAAGCTTTATACATCTTTTTTTCCTGTTTATTCACAAAAGAAAGGTGGTGGGAGAAGCTGTGGAAGATTCCTGAATGCATAAGGGGATGGGATGATCAGCTGAAACCCCATGTTCCTAGCCAACTCGCTTTCCAAGGTGGTGTGACTAAATCCGATCAGCTTTTCTAGAGCTGAGTGTGCCGAGTCACATTTACTATTTACTTAGTGCTTTAAAGATAACTGTTGTCATCTGTGATACTCTAAACTGGTGTTCAAATTGATCTTGTAATAAAGCCGGTTAAGCTTATTGCATGCCTTTGCCTTGCCTGCATCTTGGACTATGGGCCAAATTAAGCTTTGAAAGAAATTTAGAACTCAGAATATTTTAGCTGTTGGATGTATGGGTTAAAAAAGACGGAAGCATTAGATAAGGATATGAATTTATTAATATGGATTAGGCTGGCTTGTTTACTTAGAATCATAATGAAGGCAGTATGCTAACGTAGAATTAAATTTATTTAAGGAGTTTTGACAAATGGTTTGTTTTTACATTTACCCATCTTAAATACTCCAGCCATGATCTTGAATGCCTTTGTATTATGTAATGCTTTGTTTAAGTCTTCCTTTCTTTCTCTTTGTCCAAGAAATGTAACCTCACAGCTGAGGCGACGGCATCTGGGAAAAACTAGTGATCAAGAATAACCAGATAAACATGATGGGCATAAGGGTCATGACCAAAAGATCTTTCAGTGGCATCTGTATCACTAAATATTAGGAATATTCCTTCATTCAGTAGTTCTTTTTGTCTTTGTGTGTGTTGTTGTCGGTGTGAAAGTTAACTGAATCCTCTGTGGCCCATCTTTAAAAAGTACTGGCTGCCCCAAGTCACCAGCTTTCCTGTGGCATGGATAGCCTGTCGTCTGAAGAACTGTTTTGCTTTTCTGAAGCATGTATGTTTGTTATTGGGAGCTCTTTGTTTCAAATTGAGGTTCACATTTTACTGTTGGTGCTTGCTTTTTTTTTTTTGTCCTTCTAACTGGCCTGTGGAAATTATTACTGAGCCATCTAACTTTCGGTGTCAACATGTAGTTTATTGATTGATGGAACAGTGTTAACAAGTTCTACATTTGAAGAAAACTGAAAGTGATTTTGTTAGTGGATATATTACCAGGACTTAAGATTTCTTATGGATTTTGTTGTTGTTTACTGTTCTTTTCATAAAGGAGCAGCACCAGACTAGTCCTTACTATCGGAGATAGCTGTTGTGTCACTTCCTCATGCTGACATATTTACTAGAGGGTAAAATTCATAACCTTCTAGTAAGAGTGGCAGTCGAAGGGAAGGGCTCATCTGACTTCTGGAAACCTGTGTTAAACTATAGTGCTGTGAATGTTGATTGTGGACTCATAAAGGATGGAAATGAAACTAGGGTCCAGATACACCCAAGAAAACTTTTGGTAGTTACTGTACTTTGTAAATCACAGGAACTTTTCGTATACCTCCCTGTGTTCCTTAAACAGCTGAGCTTAAATGATGTCTATTTGAAATTGAATGAAGAGAGTTTTTTTTTTTCTTTCCAGAAACAGTATCTGTTTATGGCTGTAATAGCAAAGAAATTTAATAGGCTATGAGAATGATTGTTCTAACAGTGTAAACTATAAGAGAAGTTTAAAAAATAAAACCAGCTAGACCCTCAAAGGCACAGAATATGATTAATAGATTCTTATGTATCACAATTGAAATCTTTTATGTTTTGGCTTTATGTTGATAAACTTGAAAACTTGAGTTTTTATTTGTGTTGTTTTGTTTTTGTTTTTGGCTGTCTTATGTAAAAGGGCATGTAGGGATGGCATTGATTATTCTAAATCATATTTATTGGAAAAGCTATTCTAAAATTTTTAATATTTACATTTTTCTTTTTAAAATAGTATTTTCATCCCAGCCTAGCGACGATGAATCAAGTAGTGATGAAACCAGTCATCAGCCTAGTCCTGCTTTTAGACGCCGCCGCGCTAGGAAGAAGACTGTCTCTAGTTCAGAATCTGAGGAACGGCTACTCCCCGAACAAGAAACTGAACCCTCTAAGGAGTTGTGTAAACGCCAGTTCAGCAGTGGTCTCAATAAGTGTGTTATACTTGCTTTGGTGATTGCAATCAGCATGGGATTTGGACATTTCTATGGTAAGTGTTTGAAAATTTGTTACATGTAAACAAATGGTGTGTATGGGCACTTGGCTAAGAGAGGAATTCTGGGATCTGTTTTTAGTGTCATCATTAAATATATGTCCTTGGAAAGCTTGCAATCTATTTGAGCCTCAGGTTTCTCATTTGGAAAATGGGGATAGTGCTACCTATCTCACAAAGCTGTTTTCCCTTAGGTTAGGTGGTATTTAAGAAATGTAGGGATTTTTAGCATGCATGTTTGTTTATTTTTTAATTTTTTTAAAGATTTTGTTTATTTGAGAGAGAGAGAGCAGAGTGAGAGCACACAAGCAGCAGGGAGGGGCAGAGGGAGAGGGAGAAGCAGGCTCCCTGCTGAGCAGGGAGCCCCATGCCAGGACCCCAAGATCATGACCTGAGCTGAAGGCAGACGCTTAATGACTGAGCCACCCAGGTGCCCCTAAACTTTGCTTGTTATTATCCTTACTAGTATTTATGTATATTATCTTTAATGCAAAGCCTTTTAAAAGTGTCTTAGATGAAAAGAGGAAGGAATTCCATGTGGTGTAATTTTTCACTGGGGAGGAGTCTTATTTAACATGTCTGTTTGTACAAAGATTAGACTGTTTGAGAACTGAACATTTCACACTCATTCACACACTCTGTATTAGAATTTTGAAAAAACACTTAAACGTTTTAGATCTTGTCAACTTTACAAATTTCAATTTGCCGTACATGAAGTACTTCTAGGTTTTTGCTGATAGGATCCACAATTTAACTTTTGGAATATTCCTGTTTTGCTAGTTCCCCCTTTCAACAATGTCTTCCTTATGCAAAAATTGAAGAGTTACATGTACGCTTTGTTAATATGTGGAAAAGATACATTAAAAGCATACATAGTGTAATGTTAGAATAAACAAGACATTCAATACTTGTTTAAAGTCAGAGTCAGTAAAATGTGTTTCTTCTTATTTAACTTTATATTGATAAAAATGAGCTTTTAGACTCCTGGTGGATGCCTGCTTGACTTTAATGCTGAGATACTATAATTTGTATCCTCCCTTGAAGTTTATTGTAATGAGATTTGACTTGAAGTAATATGCTTACTTTTGTTTATTATCTAGCTGGAACAAATGTATGAATGTATTTTTGAGAGTGATCTTTTTCCCCACAGGTAAACATGGAAGTAACAAAGGAGAAGGTCTTATCTTAATCTTTTTTTCTTATTAAAAAAATTGGACAGTGATTTAATGTTGATCCAGATTGCATTAAAACCCCATCAATTGCATGACCTTTAAGTATTTTGTAGAACAATGTAGAGAGGAGTGCTCTCAAAATTGAGAAATTGCTGCTCTATTTAAGATTTTGGTTACTTGTAAAATTTACTTTAATGATATCTTTTCAGAATATGAAAAGCCTGGGTAATATGTAATAGTTTTGCATGGTGATGAGATTGGCTCAGTGAACATATAAAAACTGTTAGTTTTTCAAGGGCACTGTTTAAAGGACATCATGTTTTTGTCTTAATTCTGGCACTGATATCAACACTTTAAGAGCTCCTTTGAATTGATTTCAGAGCCAGTTTGAATTTCTCATGCACCATGAAGTTAGTCACTGCATACTCCATAATCAATCGTTTGCTTACTAATTATTTAACAAAAACATACTTTAAATAATTACTCAGAACATTCGCCAACCTCAGCTCTTTATAAATTTGGAGAATTAGATCTATTCCAGAAGGAGGGGAAAATTAGGATTGAGGGTAGTAAAACAGATTACTACAGGTATTTGGTACTGCTTCAGGTACAAAAGTTAAAAAAATCTTCATGTATGAAGCACCTGTCTTCCTGATGCTTTCTTTACATTGTAGGCTATCCATATTCTAAATCAACAGTGGAGTTCAGTTGATTCAATTTTCTCATGGAGTTACTTTAAGTATTGATAGGCTACCCTGCTCTTCAGACACTGTAACAGAATGTATCTACAGTGCTGAGTTATGTAGCACAGAAAAGAATCATAGCTCAAAAACTATACTTACTGAGTCATCCTGGAGGTGGTAGGATTTGAGCAGGGTCTGGTCTTACGCTTATGCTAGGCAGAAGGAAAGTGGAGCATTCCAGCAATGGAGAACCTGACAACCTGAAAGTAAACTTTGCTGGGTTTGGGAGCAAGGAGAAAACTGGACTACAGCAGAGTAGATAAATTAGAAATAGTGGAGTAAAACGTTCGAGTGCGTGGGCTGGTGTTATGTTGTAAAACATCTTGGAATCTGGGTAAGAGTTTGATTTATAGAGTAACCTCACGGTAATTTTAGAGGAAAAGAGCAAGGAGGCATATGGTATGGGAAAAATTAAGACAGTTAAGAGGGTATGTAATCCTACTATTTGGTGATCAGGCGTTTACAATTATAGTGAAGATGGGGATGGAGAGAAGGTTAGTGAAATAAGGGACACTGAAGTAATAATGGAAAACATAACTTTGAGCCAGGATACTTAACGATATCGGTGGTTTACTTTTTAAATTCCAAGAAGTGTGCTAGCTGCTTTATTTTTGGAATTGGGGGTGTTTCTAGGAAAGTTTTGCTAGATGATAAATAGATGGTGAGCACAGTTTGGTTTGTTTTTATCCAACTTTATTCTAGAATGGTTTAGGGCAGGTGTTAAGGTTCGATTTTTTTTCATGAAGCCTCCCCCAAAATTGTGCCCAAACAGGCAGGTGGATGTATTGGCCGGAAGCTCTGGTAAGATTGGACTCAGAAGAGAAATCTTAGAGCAGTGGTAACAAAAACTGGGTTTTTATGATTAAGATAGGCAGATCTGTAGACATGACAAGAAGGCCAAAGATTGTACCTTGGGTGGTAACACTTTGTAGTTAGGCAGCTAAAGATGTAGGGAAAAAAGCCCCAATAGTTATTAGATAAAGGCCACATAGCCAATATATGTTATGTGATAGTACTGCAAATTCAGATCTCAACACATACTTTTAGGTTATTTTCCAAGGGGTAAAGGAATTCATCCTGTCAGCAGTTTGAAAAAAAAGAGGTTTTCTGTTATTCTGGGAACTGAAAATGAGTTTTCAACACTTAAAAAAATCTGAGATTCTTTTGAGTAATATTGAGACAAATTTGCCATGCTTTTATAAATTGGAAAATTGAAAGAGAGGAAGTGAACCTTAACAGAAGAGTATCATAGCTGGTAACAGTTGTTTGTAATTTGGCAAAAGTTTTCTTTAGTGTTTTTCAAGATTATTGAAGAAATTGAAAGTTAATTTTTTTTAGCAGTAGGGGAAGAAATAGTAAGCTATCATTACATCCTTTCATTACAAAATCCTGTGACATCTTAATAATAATAGTATGCCACTTGGTAGATGTTAAGGTCAAGGTTGCCAAATGCCTTTTGCTTTATTTTTGATTCAGTGTGTGTGTGGTTTTTTTTTTTTTTCTCTCTCATGCATGAAGCATGTAGCAGCACGTGAACAGCATGTCTTGGCAAATTAACATTTTAGTTTTTAGGGTGAAAATATAGGGAATCCTATAGTTGGTTTAAGATTTATCACCGCAGGGATGGGGGTGATGGTACTCTAGGACAGACCTAACTAATGCAGAACTCTTAAACGATTTGGCTGTGAGAATAGTGAGTAATCACAGCCAGTTTTTTCCTTGTTGTACTTTATGGGCTGTGTTACATCATTTACTAGGCAAATAGAGTGAGAAAAAAGAGACATTCTTATTTTTCCTTATTGACTTACATCCTGTCAATAGATTCCATGGTTTGTTTCTTTCCCTGCTGAAGACAACACTTTATGTACCGCAACAATCTCTCAAAAACAACAAACTTGAGTGCCCTCGATATAGTAAGATTAAAAATAAAAGCTTTTTTAATTTTTTTAAGAGTAACGTAGGTTGGCTTGTTTTAGTCAAAAGGATAGTGAACTACTTAAATGTCCCTTGGTGTATGCTAAATAAAAAAAAATATATATTAACCTACTTGGGCTGATCTATATTAACATCCATCCACCACCATTTGATGAATGACACCATGAGATTTTACTTAATCTTTTGTTTATATAATCAGAGTTTTTATAGAACTGTGAAATGCTGGCCTTAAAATGATCCTATCCAGATTAATCAGTTAAATATATACAGATTAAGTGTTTTATTATATGTTTTAAAATATTGGTCACCATAACATTTCTCATATATATATATATATGTGTGTGTGTGTGTGTGTGTGTATATCCCTAATAAAAATTTTCATTTTTCAGGCACAATTCAGATTCAGAAGCGTCAACAGTTAGTCAGAAAGATACATGAAGATGAATTGAATGATATGAAGGATTATCTTTCCCAGTGTCAACAGGAACAAGAATCTTTTATAGATTATAAGGTATGTACTACTAACAAACTTTATGAAAAAGAATTGTTAGCCAATAAAATTCTAGGACTATTCAGATACAAGTACAAAGCAGATTAGTGAGTCAGTAGTAACAATAATACTGTAATTGTTGATTACTTAACTGTGTCCGAGTCATTGCGAGTACCTCACATATAGTATTTCTCTTATTGCTTACCATAGCCCTGTGAATTAAGCAAGTATTAGCTTCATTTCATAGATGGGAAAGAGGTTCAAAAAAGTTAACTTCTCGGGGCACCTTGGTGGCTCAGTCGTTAAGCGTCTGCCTTAGACTCAGGTCATGATCCCAGGGTCCCGGGATCGAGCCTCGCATTGGGCTCCCTGCTCAGCAGGAAGCCTGCTTCTCCCTCTCCCACTCCCTCTGCTTGTGTTCCCTCTCTTGCTATGTCTCTCTCTGTATCAAATAAATAAATAAAATCTTTAAAAAAAAATAAAAAGTTAACTTTTCCAAGGCTAGCAATTGGCAAAACTGAATTTATTTGACTTCAAAGATGTTATTTCTAACTACTATAATTAACATTATTTTTAATTAATAATATATATAGGAAACATTATTAATATTATTTTTACAGAACTAACAAAACATTTTCAGTCAGTGAGAAAAAGGAGAGTTTGTAGCCTCTCTCTAAGATCTTTCCCCGATCAAGGGAAATAATCAGCCAGTCCTTTTTCTTCAGTTTCTCATTGGGTCTGATGGAAAAGAGAGCATGTTATACTTGCCTCCCTAAACTCACCTAACATCAGCAGGACTGTGCTGTCCATTAACACCTGTGTGGGTTTATGAGGACCAGTGTAATAGCTGGTCTCTTCTCTGGTTCTTCACAAGAAGGGTATAGGGCTTGTAGAAAAAACTCAGGTAGAAAAGTAAACAGTTCCTTTTTCCTTCCATTCCCCCCAAATTTCCCTCACAATTTATGTATTCCTTATAGGGCTATGATTATATTTCTTTAGAAGACAGAATCCCACTTGACATCTGGATTATGTCTTTTTTCAGGCAGGGACTACTGAAGTTATTTGTAAATAGTGTAGTTTTTCCTACCTTGATCAAAGGATGTTATAAAAAGAGTAGGCATTTTCTTCTTCACCACCATGGTTTCTGGTTCCATAGGATGATGTTGGCTTTTAGAAGACTGACTCTGCATAGATCTTTATTGAGTCGGTTCTTGTAGGCCTCTTACCTCCAACTATTAAATGTGGTTTGGATTTTGAAGCTTCATGGGAGACCTGCCCAGGATTTGCTTATCAGGCACTTCAAGATTATGAAGTTTACTGAATGCAGAATATACCCTCCAATCATTCTGTGGTCCCTTGTGCTTTTGCATTTAAAGATAATGCTACATTAGTCTGTACTACTCCATGGTCCACTTCTTTTATTTATTTATTTATTTACTTACTTACTTACTTACTTACTTACTTACTTACATATAATGTATTCTTTGTTTCAGGGGTACAGGTCTGTGATTCATCAGTTTTACACAATACACAGCGCTCACCACAACACATACCCTCCCCAGTGTCCATGGTCCACTTCTGTTGGGTACTCAAAACTTGTTTTCTCTCCAGATGAAATGATTATAATGAAATTTTTAAACAAATTTCTTTAGAGAGAGACAGAGAGTACAAGCAGGGCAGGGGGGTGGGGTGCAAATGGTGAGGGAGAGACTCCTAAGCAGGCTCCACGCTCAGCCCCAACTCGAGGCTCAGTCTCAGGATCCTGAGATCATGACCTGAGCCCAAATCGAGTAGGATGCTTAACCGACTGAGCCACCCAGGCACCCCTGGTTATTGTGAAATTTTAAATTTTAATTTGTTCTTTGATGACTAATGAACCAGATAGCGAACCATCCATTTCAGATGGTTATTTTCAAGTGGAAATACTGTCATTTTCCTAAAGGACATTTTTCTTTTGTTTCTATATATCCGATTTTTTGGTCTGATTCAAATGGGATAACTGTAATGTCTGTGGTAAATTAAGTAAAATTTAAGGATCATTTGCTGATTTATATATAAGGTATTTTAACTGACTGGATAATGCTATAACCATTAGCCTATTTAAGCATATTGTTTAGTTTCTTGCTGTTTTGGTGAAAGTTTGTTACTAATATATATGTTGAAAGAGATATTCAAGGCTACTTTGAAATGCAGCAAAATTTTGTAAACCTAATTGAACATGGTTTCCTCTCTTTCAAGGGTGCTTACTTCAGAGTTACATTGCTAATCTGGTGATATTCTCTTCAGAAGATTATTTGAAATCGGAGAAATTAGTTATAAATGTTACCAAGATTCAGTCCTCTAAGAAGTGCTGAGAGAACTTGTAGGACTTACCTGAACTTACTTTGGGATGTTAATTGGCACAGGGTGAAGATCTTTCAGATAGGACTAAGATTACTGAAATGTTTTCCTTTCAAAGAGTGCCGAGAATATAAATAGAATTTTTTGAATCCTCAGGTCATCTCTAGCTATAATTTTCCTTTTTATAAAAGATCATGTCCTTCACCCAAGGGTCAGAGAAGCCTTTAGTCCTGCCTAAATTCTCTTTAGGAGACTTCTCAGGAGAGATTGGAGTTCTGTAGTCAGAAGATAGACCAGTCTCCTTTTCTCCTGACTTTTAAGTGGGCCTAGAAACCATTAAGGCTTTCATATGATTATGGAAAATAATCAGTAATCACTAATAAACACTAATCAGAAGTACCCCTAGCTCTATTTTAGAAATCTTACTAGGGATAAACCAGGCTCTAGCTCATTTTTTCCAGTTTTTAAATCCTTCCAGCGTGCTTGTTATTATTTTGATGTAGCTCTGTGCTGTGCATTTTCTTGCATATGAACCTTGTATTTTCTGATTTTTATGTATTGAAATACATATATATATACTCTACAAATATATATATGTATATATATATATATATACACTACATAAAGGATAGTCTCTGCAGAAATAGATACTAAAAATTTATGAGTATTGGTTACATAGGATTATGTCTTAAAGATTTGAATTGAGCTTTTAAATGAAGCATTTGCATTCTTCTTCTCTTCAAAAAATTTAGTCTTTGAAGGAAAACCTTGCAAGATGTTGGGCCCTTACTGAAGAAGAGAAGATGTCCTTTGAAACTCAGAAAAAGAACCTTGATACAGAAAATCAGTATTTAAGGATATCTCTGGAGAAGGAAGAAAAAGCCTTGTCTTTATTACAGGAAGAGTTAAGGAAACTAAGAGAACAGATTAGGATATTGGAAGATAAAGGGACAGGTACTGAATTAGTCACAGAAAATCAGAAACTTAAGCAGCATCTGGAAGAAGAAAAGCTGAAGACACACAGCTTCCTTAATCAGAGGGAGACTCTTTCGGCAGAAACAAAGATGCTAAGGAGGGAACTGGAGAGAGAACGACTAGTAACCATGGCTTTAAAGGTGGAACTCCAGCAGTTAAGCTCTAGTGAGTCATATGGCAACCCAGACTCTCCCAATGTATTGACTGAAAAAAAGGAAATAGAAGTCTTACGGGAAAGACTCACTGAGCTGGAGCAGAAGCTAAACTTTGAACAGCAGCGTTCTGATTTGTGGGAAAGACTGTATATTGAGGCAAAAGATCAAAATACAAAACAAGAAACCGATGGAAAAAAGAAAGGGAGCAGAGGAAACCACAGGGCTAAAAATAAATCAAAGGAAACATTTTTGGGTTCAGTTAAGGAAACATTTGATGCCATGAAGAATTCTACCAAGGAATTTGTGAGGCATCATAAAGAAAAAATTAAACAGGCTAAAGAAGCTGTGAAAGAAAATCTGAAAAAATTTTCAGATTCAGTTAAATCCACTTTCAGGCATTTCAAAGATACTACCAAGAATATCTTTGATGAAAAGGGCAATAAAAGATTTAGTGCCACAAAAGAAGCAGCAGCTAAAAAACCAACAACAGTCTTTAGTGAATATTTACACCCACAGTATAAGGCACGTACACAAAACCAGAATAAAGGCCCTACTCTGCAAAGAGAGGGAAGGAAAGAAAAGCCAATTCACTTTGAAGAATTTAGAAAAAATACAAATTCACAGAAATGCAGTGCCGAGCATGACTGTAGTGAAAATTATGATTCTTTCAGAAAGTCTTGTTCTGGTGTATTTGAATGTGCTCAACAGGAATCCATTAACCTTTTTAATATGAAAGTGTTGAATCCTGTAAGGATAGATGAATTTAGACAGTTAATTGAAAGGTATTTATTAGAACAACTGGATAGTTTTCATCATTGGAAAGAACTTGATCAATTCATCAATAAGTTTTTCCTAAATGATGTCTTTATACATGATCAGAAGCTCTTCACTGACTTTGTTAATGATGTTAAAGATTATCTTAAAGACATGAAGGAATATCAAGTAGATAATGATGGAGTGTTTGAGAAGTTGGATGGATATATATATAGACACTTCTTTGGTCACACTCTTTCCCCTCCATATGGACCCAGGTCGGTTTACATAGCACCATGTTATTATAATAGTTTTTAACATTTATAGATTGGGTAGCATTTTTATCATTTTAACATCTTGGATTGTTACTATCCTTAAAGTACTTTTTGTAAAGGAAAAAAAAAGTGCTATTTGTAAAAGTACTTTATTGCCAGAGAATTTAGAATAAATTAAGTTGAAAGATAGAATTTTAAGTTAATAGCTATTACAAACTGAAAATTTCATATGATCAGTTTGACTTGAGCAAATAGTTTAATTTCTGCCTTAAAAATGAGCTAAGGATATGCAAATCCTATTTTAGCCTCTTGTTTCTTTTCATTCTAGTTTATATGAAAAGATAATCATCTTAAGTGAAATGATTTTTCTTTGGTCTTTTATTTATTTACTCACTTTGGGAAGCTAGGGTGAACAATACAGATTTCAGTCCGAAATCAGAAGAGCTCATATGTAACAATTTGAATTGGCCCCCTTATTTGTCTATTCCATTTACCAACTAAATTATGATACTTAATACAGTTACTATACAATTATTGTTCATAAAGGTAGAGGCAAACTTAGTAAGCCACAAGTTATAATGTGTGTGTTTATATACATAATTTCTAAAAATAACTCGCTTATCAGCTTTATATTCTGTAACATGAAACTCGCCTAATCTTCAAATGTTAGCTTTATTTTTTATCTTTGAGTTATATTTATCTTTTTTGAATAAATGTAATGTGTCTATAAAATAATGAGACTGATTCTGATGTCTTTAGTCTTCAAATATCTAGTGCCTAAATGAGCAAAACATTGTGAGGCTGCCCTGACAAAACATGAAAAATTCTTGTCATCAAGGAGCTCACAAGCTTTTGGAGAGTTAGGTAAATATAAGAAATGAAATGGAGGTATTGGAGGCACATTGTATATGGCGGCCTCAGCCTGGAGATGTTTGGGAAGGCTTCAGGGTGAAGTGATCTTTGAACTGCACTTTAAATTGGTTTTTGAAGGCGAATTGGGAATTTGCTAAGCAGATAGAGTAGGACATTCTCTCTCAAAGAGAACTTCATTTGCATAGATTTGGAGAAGTGAAGACAGGCCACTTTAAGGAAGCAAGGTAGTGCTGGGGTATGAAAAGAAAAGATACAGATCTTTTGTGAAGATCTGAAGGACCTCATTTTGTGCTAAAGGACTTGCCTCATTGCATTTTGGATCACTGGCAACAGCCTGGAGGGTTGGTTGGAAAGAGTGAAGCTAGAAGCTAGCCGGTGGTCTTTGGAAAAATACAGACATGAGCTGAAGAGTATCTGAACTAGGGTAATAGTAGGAGTGGGAAGGAGACAGATTTGAATAATATATAATTTGAATAATATATAATATATAATAAGTAAAATTGGTGGTATTTCTTGTGAAAGAGAAGTAGAAAGTAACAATTGCAGATTTCAGGGTTGGGTCACTAGTTGGATAGTGGCATCACTAAGATAAGGGATACCAGATGTTTTGGGTAAGGGGAATTGGAAAAGAGAATTGTGCTTGTAGCTACCTATCGACAGCCAAGTGGAAAGAATTAGTTGGCCATTAGTTACAGGACTCTTTCTAGCCCAGACTGTGTGTGTGTGTGTGTGTGTGCATGCGTGTATAGATTGTCTAGGCTGGGGGTGTTTTATCAGACTCCTGGGGCACACTAACACCTACGGGGTTGTAGAGAAAGAAGGCTGAGAATACCAGAGTGTGGCGGCAAGAAAATCCAAAGATCATCTCAAGTGAAAAGAATATATAAGGATGTCAAGTGCTTTAAACCTTAAACAAGAGACTGGATTTCTTGGTTGGGAATTGGGTGGCTGTGAATGGCATTATGGAGTGTTTCAGTGAGGTAGTGACAGAAGCAGCCTGATCATAGGGAGTTTGGGGAAAGCAGTAGAAATAGATGTTGTTTATGAACCTTAGCTGTGGCTGTAGGAGAGCAAAAAGAAAAAGAGACTTTATTTAGTTTGTAGGAGATATATACATATTCCAGCTGAGGGATGAAGCCAATGGCGAGGGATTGATTTTGAACGAGAGGAGAAATAATGGAAACACATCTCATTATTTTATTGTCACATTTCTATTTAATCTGTTGAGTATTTCCCCTTTTTGCCACTACAGTATGTTTGTCTATTTTTTCTGTAGGATAAAAGTATAATACTGAATCTTTTTGGTATGGTTGTGTTAGGATTATACTTCAGATTAACATCCTTTTTCAGAGTGTTCAGATAATAGATTAATGGAGAAAAAAACATTAAAATTGTTTCTTGTTTAAATTTAACTCTAACATAGATGAAAAATGTGTTTACTGCTTTCAGTCGACCAGATAAAAAGCAACGTATGGTAAATATTGAAAACTCCAGGCATCGAAAACAAGAGCAGAAGCACCCTCAGCCACAACCTTATAAAAGGGAAGGTAAATGGCATAAATACGGTCGCACTAATGGAAGACACATGGCAAATCTTGAAATAGAATTGGGGCAGTTACCTTTTGACCCTAAATATTGATCATCATGATTAAGTTAAATTAGAAAACGGTAACAGAAACATGGATGCTTTCTACAGTGTTTGGTGTTGAAACTAAAAGGAAATTATCAAGATAATGTCTATCATTTCTAAGTATCAATTTGATGACTTTATTATTTAGAAGCATCAAGCAAAAGCTTACTAACTTGCATTTTCCTTATAGTTTAGCTTTGCTGAATTTTTTTTTGGCACTGGAAATGTTCAACTGTAGTTTTAAGGAAGCCGGGCATGCAACAGATTTTGTGCATGAAATGAGTCTTCCTTTCAACGTATGAGTTTAAAGCAAGTTCAGATCATATGACAAAGTGTAATTAACACTGATATTTATGTTAAATTTGCAGTAGAGCTTGAAAAAAGTACATTTTGATGGAATTTCATCTTTAACATTCTATAATCTTACACCTGCTTCTTGTCTTTTTGTGGGTTCGAGCCCGTTGACTTGTGAAGAATTTGCTGCCTTCTTATGAGCTTGCTTGCTTGTTCTTTTGTGAAATTTCTTGAACATCTGAATATTGTGGAAGAAACAATAAAACTACACCATGAGGAAAACTAAAGGTCTTTATTTAAAATCTGGCATTTGTATTAATATATTTTATACTTTGTGATATTTGGTAAAGCAGTTCAGTGGTTTTTTGCTAGTTACATGAATCTTACGCAGTGTTTACAGGCATATTTATGCAGCATCTGAATGTCTGTACCCAGCAATATCTATTTCTTTAGGAAAGATTTAAACACAGTTCAGAATTTTATCTTCTGTTGAGTGTCCCCTTTAATTTCCGTTCATAGACATATATGTGACTTCCAGTTTGACCTTCTGGCAAGTGAGTGTGGAAGAACACAGCAGTTCTCTCATAGTTGCTTGAAATTAAGAAAGCACTTATTTCCTAGAAGTAAATAAATGTTTAAGTAAATAAAGGCTACATTTTCTGAGTACTGTTTCAAGAATTTTAGAATGACCTGATTTGTGCCTCTACCACTTTTTTCTTAATAAAACTATAGTTTCTTTTTAATCAATTGATTTTAGAGAGGGAGAGAGAGCACAAGTGGGTGGGGAGGGGCAGAGGGAGAGAGAATCTCAAGCTGACTCTGCACTGAGCACGGGCCTGACACAGGGCTCAATCTCATGACTCAGATGACTGTGAGATCATGACCTGAGCCGAAACCAAGAATCAGACACTTAACCAACTGTGCCACCGAGGTGCCCCAAAGCAATATAGTTTCTTAATAAAGAATTAACTCATGGTAAGTAACATATATATCTTGGTAGTTATAGAACTGGGATAGATTTTGACCAGGGAAAAGAACCAATTACAAAATATGGGGCTTGAAAGGAACCATAAAAAAGTTACGTTGTCTGTTTACCTGAGTGCTAAACCGGAGGTGAAATAGTGAGTTTTCCCCTTTTTCATGTTTCCTTACCTCCTCTAAAATGCTGAAGATGATCAAGTGAGTAGGCAATGTTGAATCACTGTGAAACTCTTTATCTAGCCAGTTTAAGGGATTCAGATAGAATATATCTGCTTCATCAAGGTACTGGCTTTTTCCAGTCAGGTCTGGGGGACATTGGAGAAATCTCATTGGAAGTGGGTAGTGGACATGGCTGTAAAGAGAAAGTTACCATTATAGTTACATGAAGTTAAAAAGGTGAAAGTTTTCCAATTACTCTCAAGATTTATCATGTTCACATAACAAAATGTGAAGTCTGAATCTAAACTGGGTCCCATTAAGGTTAAGAAGCAAGCCTTTAATGTAGTTTTCTCAGAGATGTACAGTAGGATTCTTAGACCACGTGCCTGCGCAGCAGCCTTCAAGTCCAAACTAATGCATGAAACTCCATTTCAAGATGGGATAGAAAGTCAGCAGCGTGGGAGACCCCATATTCTCCAACCTTAGTATGCTTTTCCAGGAAAGGCCTGAAGTGGGTGACTTATTAAGAGAATAATTATCCATAGGCTTAATTGGCAAGGTAGAAAACTTCATGAACCAGAGAAAAGGATTCTTGCTTTCTTCCCTTTCTGCTCTGAAAGGGGATGGATCACATCTTTGAAAGGTGGTTCCTGTATGGGTTTTGTTGTTGTTGTTGTTCTATATTTATATAAATAGATTGGGTGATAGAGAGCAGCATATGTTCACTGATTCAAATCCAAGTAAGTAATGGTTTTATTGTGGCATAGAAAGACTAGACTGCAGTAAAAAAGATGGATTGATGAATTATGACAACTTAAGCCAGTTACTTGGGCCCGGCATAAGCCATGTTTATAACTGCCTAAGGAAAAATAAACATGTGATAGAGGTTTATGTTATCTATGAACTGCATACAAAGTAAATTTACACAAGACCTAACACTTGACGACTTGTATAATTTAGGAGAGGAAGGTCTTGCTTCAGGGAGAAAACCAAAACAAAGCTGAGAAAACAGCTGTAAGCTTTCTACTCCAAAGTAGGCATTATAGATATTTTTTGCTCCATTGTGCAGTTTGAAAAATGTAAGATGAGAACTTGATGAACTACTCAAAGCCTGAGACATCAGCTATACAACCATGTACGGAAAGCATCTTGAAGTCTTTATAATTCCTGTTCTCTGCCGAGTTACTGCTAATGTGAGCATGGAGGGAGAGTGAGTGTCCTGCTCTCAGCTCTAGTCTTTTTTATATAGTAGGTGAACCTCAATTTGAAGGGGTATTTGGGTCGGACATCTAACCTGTGGCTTTTGCTAGGCAGTCCCAACTTTCCAAATTGTGTATTAATGATTGGCATTAATGATTCAGTTAATTTAACGCTTTTGCAGAACTCTACTTATCTTAAAATGATAACAGCTTTGATACTCAGTTAATTGAATGTGCACATGGAAAATTAACTTCAGACTGTTTAAAGCCAGGTTAAGTAGATGTAGAACTTTTTCAAGGAAAGCAGTTTGCTTTACATAACCTTGTACTGTTATTAGGCAATTGGAAGCAGAGGACCAGATGGATTTCTGTTTAAATGTCCTGCATAGTAAAGGCAGTTTTAGTGTTGTATTTCTCAGAAATACTTAATTCAAGCTTAGAATATCATCTAATTGAATTTCCTAATTTTTATAGGTGGAACAACTAATATAAATAGAGATTAAAAAAAGACTGGTTTAAGACCAGGGCAGTGGTCCAGCAGTAAATGTGGCGTAGAATCTAGTGTTTTGAGATTAATTAAAAATTTTAAAAATAGAAGATGTATTACAAAGATTTGTAGTAAGCTCAATGGTAATTTCTTTTAATACGGTTACCTTCAAATAACCTCTAAAATATTTTATATTACATTTAAAGCAGATCATTTAAATGTAAGTCATTCATATTTTAAAATTTTATTTAAAAGTGATATATGATTTTTATTGACCTACTTCAAGTAGCTTTTAAAATTCAGTGAATATATATGGATAGAAGTTTCAGATTTCTTAGTCATTTGATCAGTTATCAATTAAACTCAGGAACCTGAAAGGAATTTTGAAGTAGTTCGTTTCATTTTCTTAATAGCACATAGTGGAACAACTTTTATTACCTATAATAAGGAGTAGAGTGGCAGGGCATCATTATAAATACTGAAGCTGGAGATTTATTGGGATTATTGTAACAGAGTTCTTGAATATGAGTCATGACATCAAGAGTACCCCGTTGATGAACTAAACCAGTATAGAGGGCAAGGAGCATATTCGATAAAAACAGGAAACTGAGAGCTGGTTTCTTCCACGTTTTCAGGTGGTTTAGTGAGTACCCTGTAGGAAGACAGACATGTTGAACCATAATACTGGCATTCTTGTTTTAGGATAGCTAAGGAAATGTTAACTGCAAATACATTTGTAATCTTTAATGGAAGTAGCACAAACTGAAATGGTGTCATGGGGAAACAAGAAATGAGCAATAGGTATCTTTATAATTTCTCTAACCATTCACTGTCCTTGTCCTCAGGTCTTTACCTTTTTCTAGAAAGAATTGAAGGATAGTGGGAAAAGAATGGCGGAGTCCAGCAAACCCAAATTTGAATTCTAACTCTGGCACAGGTTGCTTTCTTTACTTTGCTGAGAATTATTTTCCCCATCTGCAAATGGGATAACAGTAACTTTTCCAAGTGTTAGAAAAAACTTACATCCAGTGCTTGTCCTGGTACATAGTAGTTCATTTGTCTCTTCTCTTTAATCTCCCAAGCACTAGCAATGGATGGTGTACATATAAGTCTCCATAATTCTGGAGGAAGTGTGGCAGAGTGTCCTTTTAGGAAAATACACCACTGAGCGATTTTCAGTAGTTACCCATGCCACCATACATAGAGTATTTTTTTCTGAAAGAAGTATGTCTTTTCTTTCACCACAGTGTTGGGCAATTTGGAGATGCTGAACAATTTCTTTTTTAATTTGTAAAAGTAATTCTTGCGTGTGGCAAAAAAAACAAGCAGAACAAACAGAGTAAATGAAAAGTAAAAGTCCCCCGCCCCCTTCCTATAGTCCTCCTCCCCCGCAGTGGCCACTGATAATGAGCACATAAGGATCTGTCGAAAATACCCATAAAAAAACAGCCCTTTGCCCTGGAAAAGAATAAGCTTATTAATGAACTTGGCATTTTGTTCATACTCCCCATGTCCTGTCCCCATGGAATTAGATAATTGTTCTTTTGGAATTTGAGTATCCAGGATCCAGTCTGTGGCTTGCCTGAAATTTTAGCACTAATTCCCACTGGGGCAAAGGCACTGTTTCCCATGATCATCACCTAATTGACTGCTATCAGCTGTCTTAGCTTGGCTCAATTACTGAAAATAACTGAACATGAATAAAATTAATTTTGAACTGTTCCCGTTTAAGGACACTAACATAAAGTTGGCCTAGGAGGGACTGTTTCAAAAACAGGAGTAAATTAAGACCTGTAACTTACTTGAATCACATCTAGTACTTCACATTAACTGAAGACACTCATTCTTTCAGCTTACCATTGTCATAAATTAAAAAGACAGTATGTATTAACATTCAGTTTAGGAAAAACTGAAGATACCTTTTGTTGTACACTTAAATGTATCTTAACTAGGTATGGTGCCTTTACAGCTCTTTTATCTGTCTTCATTGTATACATTATATTGTATATAAATAATATATAATAATTGAAAATTTAGCTATTGAAAATAATAAAATAGCTTCATCTATTCCAAGACATCTGACACCTGCCACTTGATAGCTGAACCAGATTTGGCCAAGAAATCTTTTTTTTATTATTATTATTTTTATTTATTTATTTATTTTTTAAATTTTTTTTTTTAAAGATTTTATTTATTTATACATGAGACACAGAGAGAGAGAGAGAGAGGCAGAGAGAGAAGCAGGCTCCCCGCGGAGCAGGGAGCCCGATGCGGGACTCGATCCCAGGACCCTGGGATCACGACCTGAGCCGAAGGCAGACGCTTAACTGACTGAGCCACCCAGGCGTCCCTGGCCAAGAAATCTTATATGCTCAATTTCATTCCTCCAGGAAGTGTTTTAGATAACATTACCTATAGTTCATTCTGTTCATTAGTTGGACTATCACACATCCCTCTCACTTACTACTACTTGAAATAGCTGATTAGCCAAAACACATTCTAAAAAGTAGTGTGATAAAAAATGTAGGAAGATCAAGAAAATTAAACCTACATTTAAAATATGTCTAAATTTATGTTTGCAGTAGCAAAATGAGGAAACTACTGAAAGTTTGAGAACTAGAATTAGCTTTATTAGAATTGAAATAGAATTCCAGAAGTTCTCTTATAGGTAATAATTCCAGTCACAGAACTAATAGACCAGCAGGCTTAAAAGCTGTGCTTTCTTGGGTAGACAGAAGAAACCAAATATACCTAGTGGCCTCAGATTGCAAAAAGCTATATTAAAGCCTATCCTGGCAAGCACTTTAGAAGACAACTTGCCCTCAGGAATAATCAAATGAAGTGTAACTTGGGCATGTGTGAAATGTTCACTCATCAACAGTCTGTACACTCACTAAATGTTCCTTGAACGCTTTTCAAAAAACGGGCATTAGGGATACAATGGTATGGTGACTGATCTAAAACTGGAGTGCATGGTGGTGAATGCTGTAAAAATGGCATTTTGGGTAAAATGTTGGAAGGAAATGTGCTTATATTTCCAGCTGCTTTAGTACAGAGGAGAGTCTTAAATCAGCTAATGCTTATATTTCATATTGTCTTTGTTGTGATATTAGGATGGATCCTTACAGAGAGAAATGAATCTCCCTATTATTTGGGAAAAAAATACACAGAAAATGTTGGGAAGATAAGGAAAGAAGGAACAGCTGAACAGACTTTCATTTGAATACTCCCAGGGTTTTCAGACTGACACTGAACATTCTCAAGGGGATTTCAGAAACTGGAGTTGTTAAAGGGAGAGTTGGAAATAATTACAGTTACAGTTCTAGTCTGCACCACAAGAGAAGCTTAGGATTCAGTTTTCTTACAGGGAAGCAGTATGATTTCTTCAGTATTTTAAAAAAAGGTAACAAGATCTTAGTAGCTGCTGTCTAGTAAGTCTACGTAACTGTACGTACAAATAATAATGGAGTCCTCACTGAAAGGATCCACCCTAAAATGAGCTAGCTTCAGAATGGGATAGTCAGCACAACGTAATGTAAGCATTATATAACCTGAAATGTGAGACCCCTCTCCCAATTACTGAAGATTCTGCGAACACAAGCTTTCTTCTGTAAACCACTTACGGAAATCTTTCAGCCTCTCATGTAATTTCCATGAGAATAAAGACTTAGTATGAACCCGGGTGACTACTTGTCGGAATCGAAATTCATTCCTTCATTGCACATACAGTAGTCCCCCCTTCTCTGTGGGGGATACATTCCAAGACCCCTGGGGGATGCCTAAAACTGCCAGTAGTACAGAATGCTATACTTTTTTTTTTTTTTTTTTAATATTTTATTTATTTATTTGACAGAGACAGCAAGAGAAGGAACACAAGCAGGGAGGAGCGGGAGAGGGAGAAGCAGGCTTCCCGCCAAGCAGGGAACCTGATGCGGGGCTCGATCCCAGGACCCTGGGATTATGACCTGAGCCGAAGGCAGACGCTTAACGACTGAGCCACTCAGGCGCCCCTATACTCTTTTCCTATACATACCTATGATGAAGTTTAACTTACAAATTAGGCATGGCAAGAGATTAATAATAACTAATAGTAAAATACAATTGTAACAGTATACTGTAATAAAAGTTATATGAATGTGGTCACAAAATTTCTTACTGTACTGTAGCCATCTTCCTTGTGCTGATATGATATGGTAAAATACCTATGTGATATGAAGTATGGTAAATGATGTAGGCATTGTGATGTAGTGTTAGGCTAGCATTGTGATGTAGTGTTAGGCTACTACTGACCTGAGGATAGGTCAGAAAAGGGATCATCTGCTTCTGGATCGCGGTTGGCGCAGGTTACTAAAATTGTGGAAAGTGAGTAGTGAATAAGGGCATGCTACCATAGTAACTCTTTTAACTCAATGCTAAATAACATTCCAGAATTTTTAATTTGCTCCTGTTATCTATGCCAACAAAAAGATACAAAAAAGGAAGTTGTAAGAATTTATAAGACTGATAGTTTATCTCTGGGAAATGGAACTAGATGATTAGAGAATGACACTATAGGGTTTTTTCTTTTTGTACCATGAGTTTATAATAAACCCACTGGGTTCTTATCCAATCACTATCATCAAACCACTGTTACAGTTTTAAATCCATTATGTCCCAGCTGACTACTCTCCAGGATAAAATCTGAAAACTTGAGTATGTAAGGCCCTGCATGAGTTGGTTCCTTCTTTACTCAGCCATATCTCCTAATTGTCATATGATTTATCTTGATACACACAGTTACTTTTTATGTTCTGGATACTTCATGTTACAATCTATTGTTCTGCAAGGACTGATGAATTCCTTCTTACCGAGGTAAGGTTCATTGGAATGGAGGGGATGAGAAAGGGGCCGTTCATTACTGATCCCATCAAACACGGGTAGGAAGGATGCACCCTTGTTTTGACAAGACTTAATAGAAAACCCAATCTAAAAGCCCACGAAAAAGATCTCTACCAAGTTCTACCAATCAGAGATGTTTCTCTGGGAAAGCTGTTCAGTTAACTTAAATTCAGTGTTTACATGAAAAAAATAAAAGGTGGTTTAATTCTGTGATGGAACATACAGGAGAATGGGCCTGGGAAAGAGACTTTATTAAGAACAATAAGGAGAATACTGGGCACAGAGGTATCAGGAAGAATTTTATGTTGCTACTTTGCTAAGGAAGTAAAGCTATTTTCATATAAGTTCTAAGTAATGCCAAAAACAGATGTTTAAGGGCATTATTAACATTTTATGTAAAGAGATAAATTATCAAAATAACCACCTGAAAGAGCATAAGTGCCTCTGACGAGGGGAATTGGGAGGGAGGGCTGGGAACCATTGTTTTTTTAAAACAAACTTATGGAATGGCTTTTGGAACAACATGCATGTGCAGTTTTGATAAAACAATTGGCATATGCAGAAACAGAGACAAGCAAGTCTGTTGGCCACTGTGGTAAAAGCAGATGAAGCAGATACCCAACTTAGAATTAGTAGCAGGTGTTGGAAACCTCATCAACACAAATGACAAGAGGTTCAATTAAAAATTTCAATGTTATTAGACCAATGGCACCTTTCTTTTACAGATAAGGAAACTGAGGCACAGGTTATACAGTTCACTAAGGATCAGAGCCAATTACAGAAGGTATGTTTTCCAGAGTCAGTCCTATTCTGGATAGAACTGAGGGAAATTCAAATTAGGCAAGAGAAGTTACTGTAGATTGAAAAAATGGCTGCAATTATCCCTCTTCATGTGCCCAATCCCTACCTGAGCCTGAAGTTTCTCATCTTTTGAATCTGGCCTGGCTTTGCGACTTGCTTTGACCAAAAGAATGTGGTGGAAGTGACAGCTAACTACAGACGTAGCAAGTTTTAAGCCACTGAGTTTTAAGGTGGCTATTACACAGAAATTGCTGATAGCGTTGTTGTGTTTATGTAAAACTCAGGTTAAGATAGGTCATAAAAGAATAAAAACAGATTTGAGGTACAGTATAATTCATGTAGTTAGAAAAGACACAAACTGGGCCATTTAAAACAACTCCGAAGAGAACTCTTGTCTGACATTGTTCCTGAACATCCAAAGACTAATGTCAGGTGAGCTCACTACTGACTCTTAGTGGGAATACAAGTCTAGGAATGGAAACTTCAGGTCCAAATCAAGGACCTTAGGTAGATGTGTCCAAAGGAGGAATCACATCCACTGAGACGATGAGGGGATTTGTTAGTTCCCAGTCCTTTAGGGATCCTTCTGAGTGGACAGAGGATGGAACAAAGGCCGATTCTTGTTCATTAGAAGGGGATCCTCTTCAACCCTCATCGGCATTTTATCTCAATCTTTGAGATTGGAAACAGGTTACCAAGAACCTGCCGCTTAAAAGATTCATTCTTTTGGACTGGGAATGAGGATTCAGACAACCCAGTCTTCCTCTAAAACACTCTGTAAAGACACAGCACAGAAGTGGAATGCTAGAAAACCTCAAATTATAAAAATGGAATGAAAACCAAGCTCCTTAACTAACCAAACAACACACACAAATACTTGACCTCCAGTATAGCAACACATCTGGGCAGAAACCAGACTTGATTTAATTATAACTCCAACTCAAGTGGTTGTAAAGAAAAATTTTAAATCTGAATAGTGATTTATGAACAGATTTGCAGATTTGCTCTGGTGAATGGGCCCACTATTCTTAAGACTTGCCATATAGCTGTCAGATGCCTATATTTTTTGCCTGCATCTATATATGAAGTGAGACTATAATGACTCAAATTAACTTTGGTTTCAACACTTCAGATGTATCAAATATTTAGATGTCTGTGTGTATATATACATATAAAAATTATGTATGTTGTGTATATAAATTATGTATGTGTTTATATATATAAATTACGTTCATATCTCAAGAGAGTATATCTGAGATCTATAGGAAATGATGTATACTTGGTCAAAGGTGGCTGCTTAACTCAGTGAGTTGTTTGGTTTTTTTTTTTTTAAGTCAAAAGTTTGATATCCTTAACTCCCTAGTTTTTCCCAGCCTCCAAGTCTCAGCTATATACTTATTTCTTCCCTCCCCAGTCCAGTGATTTTTTTTTTAGTGATTAATATTTGAGGGAAGCCAAGTCATTTATTCTGGATTAAACCTGAAGTTAATGAAGTTTCAGTTCATAGTTTTTCGAAACCAACCAAAGTAAAAATTCACATTTTCCAGAGTTGAGTACTATAAGGCTTTGTAGAAGTCACATGTAAAAAAATTACTGCAAAGACCTAGTGGAAAATTGGAGAAAAGGCCAAAAATAAAATCAGAGGTGTGGATCACTTTAAAAATTGCATATGCATTAGAGTGAGTCTTAAAGGGTTAGATGTGTATGAAGAAGCATTAAAAAGTAGTTTCAACAGCTATATACTTTTCATTTGTGGAATGAAGAATTTCATAGTTTAATCATAAACTTAAAATGCTATTCTAAAATAGACATATTTCATTACTTTAGCATGGAAGATTCCTACTAGCCAGAAACACCACCACCCAAAGGTCCTTTGGATATTAAGTCCTTATGTTTTTATATCACATTATAGGACATAGGAAAAAGTATATTTAGGCTGCAAAAGGAATACTGCAGTATTATAACTTGTAATTAAGAAGCATTTCTCATTTAGCTTAGTTGAAAACAAATATTTTAGTGTTTAAGGAAAATTTATTGTCTTAACTATTTCTATATAAATGCAACTTTTTCTATATTAAATAAAAATACTTACCACAAAACACCATACAGAATGGTAAAACTGGATAGATAAACCTGAATTCTTTGTGGCTCAACATGCTATAATAAAAAAAAGATATTAAGAGAATTACATGACAGTTTGAGAAATAAATATATTTAAAAATGAAATATAATAGCAATCTGTTTTTCTAAATACTGAGACTGAATTTCATGCTTCAGGATGCAGTCTCATTATTTTTTAGTTATAAGGTGATGATGTGTTAAAAGTAATCCTAATATTTAATGTCAAAGTGAAATTCTAAAGTACAACTACATTCTAAAAAAGATTTCTATTACCAATCCAATTAAGTCATATTACTCAAATTTGGAATAAAGATACACACTTATTATATATATATATTATATATATTTTTTCATTTAAAAATATAATTTCTCATCCTTCAATACTTAAAATTTTGGTAGTTTTAGTTTTTAAAAGCAAATAAAATTTTTTCAACTTCTTAAAAATTGAATGTAATCCTTGTCAAGCAAACTATACATATCAGAAGTATTCATTCTGAGCATCAGCATAATTATTACCTTTTCTGTCTGCTAAATAATCCCCACTAACAAATCATAAGAGTTAATACATGTCCAGAAGATAAACAGTTTACTTTCTGAAGAATTTAAATTCTTGGTAACATTAAAAAAATAATTATTTGAACAAATAAAATCTTACCTATAAACTAGCAGTGTCCATAGCACAGTTACCAAAAGTATTCGGTACCTCCTTGGGGCCAGAAAGCAGCCATGAATAAAGAAGGGTAAGTGAGTCCCCAGAACAGCTGGAAATCCTTGACTGAAGTACCAGTGCCATGGATGAGAACCATAAAATGTTCCCAGATTCTGAAGCACGTTGAATTTCAAGAAGTTATACTGAACCAGGGTCCACTGGCATAGTTGATGGAAGAAGAAATAGAAATGTATTAGTGCCAAGTATGAATCTTTGGCATTAGGGAATTTGGCAGAATCTTGAATGAAGTCTAAAAACCAAACAGTACTTTATATTAATAATTTTGATTAATAACCACATGAAGTCATTCTTTATTCATTTTAATGTTCTAAGTTCTAATGTGTTCTGTTAATTTGTAAAAAATTAGGTTTCTGTAATTCAAGAAAACATGAATAAATGTTCGTATGTATTTTGACAATGTAAATTTTACAGAGATAAAGAAGATCCTCAAAAATAGGTTTTATATGAGTATGTGTGTTACCCATATTAAAAACTTTAGTACCTTATATATCACACATTAAAATAAAGCTCTGAGAACATTACCTTTTGAATGGTCACACAAAGCAGATAATAACAGCAACAACAGCAGTTAACAGTAAGTGCTCATTTCTGCCATGCACTATTGTAAGCATTTACATAGCTTACAAGCATTATCTCATTTAATCCTTCAACCTTATGAAACAGGTACCACAGTTATTTCCAGTTAAGGAAACTGGCAAGAAAGGTACATAACTTATCCAAGGTCACATAGCTAATAATGAAGGTACTAAGTTTGAAATTCTGGCAATCTGATTCCAGAGCCCCTAAGTGACTTAAAATTGGGGAACTTAAAAACAACCAAAGGCCATTACCAACAGTCATGACATTAAAATGTCAAATCAAATGGCTGAAGAGAGTATTCTGATTAATTTGAAATTCTGAATGATTAACTTGAGGTCAATTAAAATTTAAAAATTTAACCACTGTTACAAACCTGACTAAATTGTACAAACTTGACAAAAATGCCATAAAATGGA
The DNA here is from genome assembly GCF_011800145.1 of Mirounga leonina. Lineage (NCBI taxonomy): Eukaryota > Metazoa > Chordata > Mammalia > Carnivora > Phocidae > Mirounga > Mirounga leonina. The sequence goes on along the minus strand of NW_023270839.1, from coordinate 30,770,855 downwards.
CTCCTTTTAACTTCAACTATGAATATACAATTCTGTTTTATAGAAAACACAGCAAATTGATGAAAGGCATATGCCAATAGTTTTTTTTAATGTATCCCATAAAATTTTTAAAAAGTGATTTGCCTGCGTTCCCAAATATTCACAGGATTAATAGGTCAGGTTGAGTTTTTAGTGTAATAAATGTTGTGTAATAAATGGTTAGATTAAAAATAGCTGTTAGCTTAATATATTTTTACTTACTTGACCAAAAAAAATACGATCAATTATAAGAGACAAACTCAAATTGACAAATCTGAAAAACAAAACAGAAGGGTGATTAACATTCTGAACTTACTGAAAATCCAATACTGGCATATGGCTTTGCAAATGCTTGGCATCAAAAGTCACTTTAAAAATGACCTACAATTTTGCCAACTGAATATGGATTTACATGTTAAAAGATCTTTCACTGATAGATGCTGTATTTAAGGAAAGTTTCTAAAAGTAATAAACACTGCATTATCTATTGCTGCACAACAAATTACCCTAAACATTGGCAACTTAAAACTATGAACATTTATTACCTCATCATTCTGTGGGTCAGTAATCCAAGTGGAGCTTAGCTGGGTGTCTCTGGGTCAAAGCCCCTCATGAACTGTCAAAATGTTGCCTGGGGCTAGAGTTTCATCTGAAGGCTGACTGGTGCTGGTGGGGAAATCTGCTTCCAAGCTCACTCAACACGACTGTTGGCAGGGCTCAATCTCCCAAATGAGACTTTTTTTTTTTTTTTAAAGATGACCTCCTGACATGGAGACTGGCATCCCCCAGGGTAGGTCAGCAAAGAGAGAGTAAGATGGGCATCTAACATGGATGCCACAGTCCTTTTATTACAGAGCGTTAGCAGCACTTCAAAAAGCTCTTCTATCTTTCCAACCAATCTCCACTCCCTTCCTAAAGGTGACCATTATCCTGACTTCTGATAGGGTAGATGTTTTGCCTTTTACTGAATTAAAAAAAAATGAAATCACACTGTAGTACTCATGTACAGTTTCCTTCAATCATGCTTGTGAGACTTAACCACATTTTTTGTATATTGCAGTAGTTCATTTATAATACTATATTGTATTCCACTGAACTAATATGCCACAGTGTATTTATTCTGTTGATGGACACTGCTTTCCTTTTTTTTTTAAGCTATTAAGAAGAGTGCTATGAACATTCTTTTATGTGCCTTTTGTTTCCCATATATATGTATATACATTTCTGCTGAGTATATACCTAGGATTGAATTACTGGGCCCCAGGGTGTAAGTGCAATCAGCTTTAGTAAATTCTTCTGTTTTCCAAAGTGGTTGTATCAATTTATATTCCCACAGGAATATATAAAGGCTCTATATCCTTTCAGGCATTTGGGTAGATGTATACTAGAATGTCATGGTGGTTTTAATTTACATTTCCTTGGTGACTATGAGGTGACTATCTTTATACTACTTGGCCACTTAAATATCTTTTGAAGTACCTGTTCAGGTCTTTTAATCAATTTTCTATTATCTTTTTCTTACAGATTTGTACAAGTTCTGTATATAATTGATAGATGGTTTTTCTTGGTGTTGTGTTTTGTACTGCAAATATCTTCTGGTCTGTGGCTTGCTTTTTCACTCTTAATGGTGAATCTGATGAAAAGAAGTCTTGACTTTTAATGTATTCAAATGTATTTATCTTTCCTTTAGAGTTAATACTTACTACATTTTATTTAAGAAAGCTTTGCCTGCCTCAAGGTCATGAAGATATTCTATCATATCTTGAAGAAGTGCAACTCTTTTACCTTTACATTAAGATCTATAATTCCCTGGATTTTTATTTATTTTTTTGTTTATGGTGGCAAGTAGGGATCAATATTAATTTTTCTCCCATATGGATATCCAGATAATTATATATTTATTGAAAAGACTATCCTTTCTCTACTATAGTGCCTTATCACTGTTATCATAAATGAGTGACTTGCTGGACTGATGTGTCCCACCAGTCTATTTGTTTTACCTTGCACTGATTCTGAGTTGTTTTAATTACTGTAACTTTGTAGTAAGTCTTAATATCTAGTAGTGTAAGTCATCCAACATTTCTTTCTCTATGATTCTTTTAGATAATATTGGTATTTTGCATTCCACTTAAAAATTTAAAATCAGCTTTATCAGTTCATACACATACACGCCCCGTACTGGGCTTTAATTGGAACTGCACTGAATATACAGATCACAGTTTGGGGAGAGTTGATATCTCTAAAATATTGAATCTTTCATCCATGAACGTGATATACTCTTCCATTTATTTAGGTCTTCATTAGTTTCTTCCAATAATGTTTTATAGCTTCCTGTGTAGAGTTCTTGTATATCTTTCATTATTTTATTCATAGACATCTGATGTTTTTTGTTGCCACCATAAATGGTATTTCTGTTTTCCTTTTAATTTTTTATTTTGACATAATCTCTGACTGAGAAAAGTTGCAAGAATACTATAAAGAATTGCCATAAATCCTTCCCCTAGATTCCCCAAATGTTAACATTTTACCATATTTGCTTTATCTTTTTCTTTCTCTTTAAATTTGTATTTTTTTCTGAACTGTTTAATAAGTTGCAGACATCATTCACCTTTATCCCTATACTTCAGTGGGTATTTCCTAAAAACAAAATTCTCTTACATAAATCACAAATAATCAGAACCATGAAATACTAAATTTTTATGGCTATCTAATTTACACCTTGTTCAGATTCTACCAATTGTCCCAATATCCTTTATACAAAGAAAAAAAAAAACCCTGATTATTTGTTGTGTTCAACTTGTTCTATCTGTGTCTCCTTTAATCTAGAATATTTCCTTAATCTTTCCTTGTCATTCATGACTGGCATCTTTGAAGAATACAGGTCAGTTATTTTCTAGAATGTACCTCAATTTGGGTTTGTCTGATGTTTTTTCATGAATAGATTCAGGTTATGCATTATGGCAGTAATACCATAGAAAAGACAGGGTGTTTTCTCTGCTTTTGATCTGGTGTCTCATGATAGTGATCTGTCCAATTACTGGCAATGTTAACTTTGATCCCTTTTTTTTATTATTATTTATTTTTAAAAGATTTTATTTATTTATTTTTTTAAAGATTTTATTTATTTATTTGAGACAGAGAGAATGAGAGAGACAGAGAGCACATGAGAGGGGGGAGGGTCAGAGGGAGAAGCAGGCTCCCTGCCAAGCAGGGAGCCCGATGCGGGACTCGATCCCAGGACTCCAGGATCATGACCTGAGCCGAAGGCAGTCGCTTAACCAACTGAGCCACCCAGGCGCCCATAAAAGATTTTATTTTTAAGTAATCTCTTTACCCGATGTGGGGTTTGAACCCACAACACTGAGATCGAGAGTTGCATGCTCTGCCAACTGAGCCAGCCAGGCACCCCTTAACTTTTCCACTGTAAATTATTTTATTCTTGTAATTAATAAATATTTTATGGGGAGACACTTTGAGACTATATAAATATCCTGTTATTCCTCAAACTTTTACGCACTAGTTTTAGTATCCAAATGAAATCCGTATTTGTATATTCACCTCGTATTTAGTGAACATGCTGAATTTATTTACTAACCCTAATAGTTTACCTCTAGATTCTTTTGGATTTTCTACATACAATCACATAGTTTTCTTTCTTCCTTTCCAACCATTTGTTTTTCCTGCCTTACTGCACTAGCTAGGACATATACTGTTAAACAGCAGGGGAAATAATGAGCATCCATGTATCTTCTGTGATCACAGGGAAAAGGATTTCAGTGCTTCAATACTTAGTATGATTTTGCTATAACATTTTATAGAAATCTTTGTCGTATTAGTGAAGTCCCCTTCTATTACACATTTTCTAATGGTTGTTCCCTCCTCTCCCATCATGAGTAGGTTTTTAATTTTATCATGTGGCTTTTCTGTGTCTATTAAGATTGTCCTATGAATTTTCTCCTTTATTCTGTTAATGTCATGAATCATACTGATTGATTTTAAAATACTAAGCCTACTTCACATTCCTGAACTAAAACCAATCTTGGTTATGATGTATACTTTTTTTTTTTTTAGAGAGAGAGCGTGTGCGCAAGTAGCGGGGAAGGGAGGGGCAGAGGGAAAGGGAGAGAATCACAAGCAGGCTCCACACCCAGCACGGGGCCGATCTCATGACCCTGAGATCATGACCCAAGCTGAAACCAAGAGTCAGATGCTTAATCAACTGAGCCACCCACCCAGGCACCCCACTCTTTTTTAATATATTGCTAGATTCAATTTGGTAAGATCTGTTTAAGAATTTTGCATTCATAGTCATGAGAGATACTGATTTATAATTGACTTTTCTTGTAACATCCTTGTCAGATTTTGGGATCAAGGGTATGGTATCTTCATTACAAGAGTTGGGAAATGTTATTCTTTTTCTATTCTGTGGAAAAGTTTATGTGGATTGATGTTTCTTCTTCCTTAAACATATGGTAGCATTCACCAGTGAAGCCGTCTGAGCCTGGTGTTTCTTTGTTTAAAGTCCTTAATTACAAATTAACTTTAATATATATAGTACTATTCATATTTACTATCTCCTCTTTTGTCAGTTTTGGTAAGTTGTATTTTTCTAGGAATTTGTCCATTTCATTTAAGTTGTCAAATTTATTAGCAAAAGTTGTCCATAATACCCTCTTCTTTTTTTTTTTTTTAAGATTTTATTTATTTATTTGACAGAGAGAGAGAGCGAGAGAGGGAACACAAGCAGGGGGAGTGGGAGAGGGAGAAGCAGGCTTCCCGCGGAGCAGGGAGCCCGATGCGGGGCTCGATCCCAGGACCCTGGGATCATGACCGGAGCCGAAGGCAGACGCTTAACGACTGAGCCACCCAGGCGCCCCTATAATATCCTCCTCTTATCTTCTTAATGCCTGTAATATCTATAATGATGTCCCGTACTTTGTTTTGTCTTGCTAATTGTTGGTGAAAATGTGGCAGCTGAAAGGCAACTGAATTATGTTTGATTTTACAGAATGAATGACAAAATGATGTCCCAAATTCTCAAAGTCATGTAAAAGGCAAAGAGAAGTAGGTCCATACATATTAGAAACTTTCCTAAGACTAACGCAAGGTTTTTCTCTATATTTAGAGATACTTTTCCTGTCTGGATATGCTACTGTTTTAATTTTTTTTTTTCTTTTCTTTCTTTTTAAATAAATAGCCCTAGGTGCTAGAGGTTTGGTGTTCCAGTCCCAGTTCTGACCCTAACCAGCCCAAAGACCTTAAAGGTATCATTTCCTTCTCTGAGCCTCCAATGCCTCATATGTAAAGTGGGGTGATAGATGAATTTTGTGTTTTTTTTAAAATAAACTCTACCCCCAACATGAAGCTTGAACTCACGACCCTGAGATCAAGTTGCATGCTCTACCAATGAGCCACAGGTGCCTGCAACTGGTTATTTTTAAAGGGTGCTGGGGCCAACTCAGTATACCAACACTTGAGAGTGTAAGACTAATTAGGACTGTGAATCATATTTGTTATGCACTGTACTATTTCAAAGTATTTTCACATACATTATCTCATTTGTTCTTTTGTATATTTCCCTTCAAAATAAACAAGACAAGCATTTTGATTTATATGAATAGGCTCCTTCCCAGGCCTTTATAGCTTGAAGCAGCTGATTCCCTAGGTCTGGCAAACTCATGTTCATTTTTGATATTATTTAAAACATCATCTACTTTATAAACCCCTGCAAGCAGAATTAGGCTTTTTTATTATCTGTTCTGCAACATTTTGTTATATAACTACTTAGAACACTGTATATTGCTGATCAAGAATTACTGTTTTATCTCTCCCCCTCCCCCCCCACCCCGATTTTGACCTCGGGAATAGACACTGCATCTTACTCACTTCTGAATCATCAAATGCTTGAAACAAAGCAGGCTAAATGCTTGTTGAATGAATAAACTATACATTGTATTGCAATGAAAAAAAAGGCTTTTTATCTCCCTGTGTAAAAGCCTACATAATCTGAGCCCTTGCTGTCTCTCTGACCTCATTATCATATTCTCCCAAGTTCACTCTCCTTTAGCCATACCAGTCTCCTTGCTGTTCCTTGAATATGCCAAATACACCTTTATGTCAAGGTCTTTGCACTTGCTGGTCTCTTTGCCTGGAATATTCTTTCCTTATTGTCTCAATTCCTTTAGGTTTTGGCTCCAATGTTACCTTATCATGACAGTCTTCCCTAGTTACCCTATAAAAATTCTATCCTTATCTCTCATTTTTCCCTATAGCATTTATCACTTGACAGATAGATATTACTCCTATGTTTTTAGTTTTCTGTCTTCTCCCACTAGAATATAAACTTCATGAAGGCAGGGACTTTGTTAAGTTGCTGTATCTCCAGCATCTGGAACAGTACCTGGCACATACTAGGATTAAACAAGTATTTGCTGAATGAATAATACATTAAAGATAATGTTAATAAATCTGAGAAATGACATCAGTGGCAACTTGGCAGAAGATGATTTAGCCCTTTTTAATTCCTACCCAAAAATACTCATACAGAGTGAATACTAGTATATTAAAAAGATTACTGTTCTAAGAATCAGAATGCATTCAGCCCTTCAATAAATAACTGTTTTGGATACTCTACTAGATACTTGGGATAAGTATGATCCTAGGAGCTCAAAATTAGAAGACATGGGCTTTTGTTTTGTTTTGGTTTTGTTTTTTTGCACAGGGGCCATGCTAATTTTTGTATTGTCCCAATTTTAGTATATATGCTATTGAATTGAGCACAGAAGACATGGGTTTCAATACCAGTTCCATCACAGCAACCAACCCAGTGACTCTGGCTAACGCATGTTTAATTTCACTGAGCTGTCCTCGCCCACACACCCCTTTCCTTACTACAAACTAAAAATACCTACATTGTCTAGATCCAAGAATTGTGAAAGTCATGAGGTAATATATAAATACACATTATAAATTACAAAGCCTTATACAAATGTAAAAGAATCAAGGATCTCTAAAATGTACTTGAGAAATAGGAAATGAAGTATAGAAAAGTTCTAAGTGAGAAAAGTTCCAAAGATCCCCTTATGCAAATTAAAATAATTGTAGTTAATAATCATAAATATAAAAATACAAAATATAAATTTGGAAATATTGTTTCCTTAGTCTGATAATTCTCATTGACATTAGAAGATATAATAATTGACTATGAGATGTAAAATCTTGTTCACAATCTGTAATTTATAGGTTATGGACCTTAATAGATGGATTGTAGCCATACTTACCCTATAGGTAAAAACTGATGCAGAATAAGATCAAGCTTTTTCTGTTCTTGCCAGAAATGTCTGAAGACCAAAGGTATCCATGGAATGATAGCTGTGGGACGAATTATGAAGGCAAGTGCCACCAGGGACAAGTACTTGACACTATAAGCAAAGAAAATACATTGTCAAGACAACTAGGAAATGAGTGTAGAAGTTATCTACTTTATGCTGTGATATAATTTTTTTTTTTATGAGAGCATTTTCCTTTTGGTATAAATAGCTATGTGAAGTTGGATAAGTTACTTACACTTTTTGACTCAATTTTTCTCCTCCATAAAAAGAGGTAATATCTAAGGTCTTTTTCAGCTCTAATATCCCAATTTTAGTATTTTAAATTCAGAACTTATTCTATGTCTTAATGTTGGTCTTGTTTTGCCAAAAAGGTATACTAACTTTTAGCCATACAACTCTGCCAATTGCTTTCCTGATGGAAAAATTATCAAGTCTCTCCTAAGGAGATAAAAGAAAATCACACAAAACCATTCTCTAGAAAAAAAGAAAAATGCATTTAAGGAAATACTAGGATTACTTAGGCAATGTTGGGCTTCTTAGTACATACAATTTTGTTTTGAAAGTAAGTGCTAATCTTATCCAAATGAAAGATCTATATGTATAATTGATAAAAAGCCTACCATACAAACCTCTAAGATCACGGATAGAAATGTGGATTTTTACTATTAGGACTTCTCTCAATAAATAGCTAAAGAAGACTATTAATTTAATCATGAGGACTACAGACAGTAGATTATCATATGGAAATAGTGTTAGCCCTGCTAAAAATTGAAAGCAAGCAAAATAAAACTTTTTGGTACCATTGTGTATCTATTAACTAATTAGGAGCTATAGAGAAATTTCTAATGTTGGTGAGGATGTAAGAGCAGGGATTTCAAATTCAAATGCTTACAGAGACCACATAAGTAAATGAGTGATGTAGACCGTGGGGAGGCTCTGATATTGTCATGAAGGAATCTTGGTCCAAAATGTTGCTGGGCCTCTCATAAACTAGAAACCCAGATTTTATGTAAGATCTCCCAATTTTAAAACTTTGCCAAGTAGTTTCTTCAAAAAACAAAAACAAAAACCCTTATGCAGGTGAAATAAAACACATTCATAGGTTGGTTTGATTTGCACGCATCCTAATTGCTACTTCTGCTACAGTCAAACTACTGAGAGGACACCCAAGTGTATACTTCCAGTCCTGACCTCACTCCAAGCTTTCAGACTTGGATTCTTACTCTTTTCTGAATATTTCTACATAGACCTCTACTGGCACTCAAAATCAAAGCACCCGAAATGAGCCCAAAACCTTCCCTGAAACCTGTTCAGTGTCTAATATTTAATAGTATCACTCAGTTTCTCAGTCTTAAAATTTGAGAGTCCCTTAAATAGCAGCATCTCACCCCACACATCCACGTTGTTTCCTTCCCATTCCCATCATTTTACATTAAGCCCTGTCACTTGTCTGGAATATTTTCATAGTTGCTGTCTTCTTTTTTTTGTATTGCCCCCCAAATATTCCTTTACTTAATATCATTGTCATTAACAACACTTACTGAGCATTTACTTTGTAAGAGGCCCTGTGCTATACACTTTATATAGGTTCTCATTTAATTCTGAGAGATGTTTTACTGTTACCATTTTACAGAAATCAATGCTTAGATATTCTCAGTCCATTCTTAAAGAAAACTTTCATTTATAACATTTGCATTTTTTTCTTTTTTTTATTCTTATGTTAATCCCCATACATTACATCATTAGTTTTAGATGAAGTGTTCCATGATTCATTGTTTGTGCATAACACCCAGTGCTCCATGCAGAATGTGCCCTCCTCAATAGCCATCACCAGGCTAACCCATCCTCCCACCCCCCTCCCCTCTAGAACCCTCAGTTTGTTTTTCAGAGTCCATCGTCTCTCATGGTTCATCTCCCCCTCCGATTTCCCCCCCTTCATTCTTCCCCTCCTGCTACCTTCTTCTTCTTCTTTTTTTTTTTCTTAACATATATTGCATTATTTGTATAACATTTGCATTTTCAAAGGAGTTTGCAAAATGTCATATATTCTAAAGCCAGGAATAGTCCAGGCCATGCTTATCTGGGGAAGAATGCTTTTACAGCAGTCGCCTGTGCTACGGGACCCCCTCTCCTTGAACCCAGGCAGGCAGTCTTAAGTCTGGCCAGTGTGAAACTATAGGGATAATGACATTTAACAGACCTAATCAGATTTTCTCAAATTGAAGGCGAGATAGAGAAGGCTGGACAGTTAGTAGTGAGGACAAAAATGGAGACTAGCTAAGCCTTAAAATTAGACAAAACAGATTCACAGACTGGGCTATAAAGGTACAACAGAACAGACTTTCCCTCAAAACTGCCATAATTCATTCAATTTCATTTATGGGGCTGAGATTTTCTATAATTTTCTTCCAGGCCTGGCCACAAGCTCTCTCTTTTCCTTATATTTACTTTCAGCCTTATAATAAAGCTCTCATCATATAAGTAAACTTAAGTGAATGCCTATTTTTGCAGTCAGGAGTCTAATGCAGAAATGATCTTATTTGATTTGATTCTCCCAACAACCTTTTTATATAGGAATAATGGATAGTAGCTTCTCAACTCGACCAAATTCTGGCTTTCTCCCTCATTATATCCTAAATACTGGTACTGCAAGAGAATTCTTTCTAAATCAGATTTGATTATGTCATGCTTTCAAAAGCCTTCAATGGTTCCCTTCCACCTACAGAATAAAGTCCAAACTGTGGAGAAGGGCAAAGTCCTATTCCAGCATCATCCCTTATTCTTCCCTTCTCCCATGCTTCTGACCACGTGTGTGGTAGGATGGACAACCTGCCCACAACAAAATGAAGCCCTTTTACAGCTCTGTGTTTTTGCTCATATTGGTGGTTCCATTTGCTTGGTATTTGCTTCCCCAGTTTATATAAGCCCAAATCTGGTCCATATATTTTCTTTAACTTACTTCTTACAACTGAAGTATAGTCGATATATACAGTATTGTTTTTAGTTTCAAGTGTACAATATAGCGACTTGACATTTATATACATTACAAAATGCCCACCACAAAAAGGGCAGTTATCTGTTACCATACAAAGTTATTACAACATTACTGACTATATTCCTAATCCTATACTTTATATCCTCATGACTTACGTATTTTATAAATGGTAGTTCATACTGCATAAACCCCTTCATCTGTTCTCCCCATCCAACCCATCCCTCCTCCCATTTGGCAACCATCAGTTTGTTCCCTGTATTTGTGAGTCTGTTTCTGTTAAGTTTATTCATTTGTTTTGTTTTTTAGATTCCACTTTTAAGTGAAATTGTATGGTATTTATCTTTCTCCATCTGATTTATCTCACTAATACCCTCTAGGTCCATCCATGTTGTTGCAAATGGCAAGATTTCATTCTTTTTATGGCCCAAGTAATAGTCCATTGTGTGTTTGTGTGTGTGTGTGTGTGTGTGTGTGCCAAACCTTCTTTATCTGTTCATCTATTGATGGATACTTAGGTTGCTTCTGTATCTTGCCTATTGTAAATAATGCGCAGTAAACATAGGAGTGCATATTACTGTTTGCATTTTCTTTGGATAAATACCCAGACATGGAATTGCTGGATCATATATATGGTATTTCTTTTTTTTTTTTTTAAAGATTTTATTTATTTATTTGTGAGAGAGAATGAGAGACAGAGAGCACGAGAGGGAGGAGGGTCAGAGGGAGAAGCAGACTCCCTGCTGAGCAGGGAGCCCGATGTGGGACTCGATCCCGGGACTCCAGGATCATGACCTGAGCCGAAGGCAGTCGCTTAACCGACTGAGCCACCCAGGCGCCCCTATATGGTATTTCTATTTTTAATTTTTGAAGATACTTCTGAACTGTTATTCACAGTAGCTGCACAAATTTATATTCCTATCAATAGTGCATGAGGGTTACTTTTTCTCCACATTCAAGCCAACACTTGTTATTTTTTGTCTGTTTGGTAATAGCCATACTGACAGGTGTGAGATGATACCTCATTTTGGTTTTGATTTGCATTTCATTTCCCTGATGATTAGTGATGTTGAGCATGTTTTCATGTGTCTGTTGGCCGTCTGTAGGTCTTCTTTGGAAAAATGTCTACTTAGGTCTTCTGCCCATTTTTTAATTTGATTTTTTAAATTGTATGAATTCTTTATGTATTTTGGACATTAACCCCTTACTGGATATATCATTTGCAGATATCTTCTCCCATTCAGTAGTTTGCCTTTACATTTTGTTGATGGTTTTCTTTGCTGTGCTGTTCATATAGTCCTAACAGTTTATTTTTGCTTTTGTTGCCTTTGCCTGGGGAGATAGATCTAAAAAAATGTTGCTAAAACTGATATCCAAGAGTTTACCACTTGTTTTAGGAGTTTTATGGTTTCAGGTCTTACATTTAGGTCTTTATTTTAAGTTTATTTTTTGTATATGGGTTAATAAAGTAGTCGAGTTTAGTCTTTTCCATGTAACTATCCAGTTTACCCAACACCATTTATTAGAAAGACTGTCTTTTCCCCATTGTATATTCTTGCCTAGCTTTGTCATAGGTTAATTAACCATAGAAGTGTGGGTTTAGGGGTCCCTGGGTGGCTCAGTTAAGTATCTGCCTTCAGCTCAGGTCATGATCTCAGGGTTCTGGGATTGAGCCCCACATGTGGCTCCCTGCTCAGTGGGGAGTCCACTTCTCCCCCATCTGTCCCTCCTGGTCATGCTCACTCTTTCTCAAATAAATAAATAAAATCTTTTTTAAAAAAAGAAGTGTGGATTTATTTTTGGGCTCTCTATTGTTCCACTGATCTATGTGTTTATTTTAGTGCCAGTACCATACTTTTTTGATTACTATAGTTTTGTAGTATAATTTGAAATCTGGGAGTGTGATACTTCCTGCTTTGTTCTTTTTTAAGATTGTTTTGGCTATTCAGATTTGTTTGTTTGTTTGTTTGTTTGTTTTTGTGGTTCCATACAAATTTTAGGATTATTTGTTTTACTTCTGAGAAAAATGCTATTGGTACATTAAGAAAGATTGCATTGAATCTGTATAATGCTTTGGGTAATATGGACATTTTAACAATATTAATTTTCCAATCCATGAATATGGTATATCTTTCCATTTACTTGTGTCATCTTCAATTTCTTTCATGAACATCTTATAGTTTTTAAGAGTACAGGTCTTTCACTTCTTGTGTTAAATTTATTCCTAAGTATTTTTTTAAATGCAATTATAAGTGGGTTAGTTTTCCTAATTTCTCTGGCTGCTAGTTAGTGTATAGAAACACAACAGATTTCTGTATATTAATTTTGTATCCTGTAACTTTACTGAATTTATTCTTAGTTTTTTTGGTGGAGTCTTTACAGTTTTCAATATGTAGTATGTTAGCTGCAGTAGTGAGTTTTACCTCTTGCTTACCAATTTAGATGCTTTTTTTTCATCTGATTACTGTGGCTAGGACTTTCAGTACTATGTGGAATAATAGTGGTGAGAGTGGGCATCCTTGTCTTGTTCCTGACCTTAGATGAAAAGCTTCAAGCTTTTCACCATTGAGTATGGTTATTAGCTGTGGGTTTGTCATATTATGGCCTTTATTTTGTTGAGGTATATTCCCTCTGTATCCACTTTGTTGAAAGTTTTATCATAAATGGATGTTGAATTTTGTCAAATGCTTTTTCTGCATCTATTGAGATGATCATATGATTTTTAACCTTCATTTTGTTGTGGTATATCATGTTGATTTTCACATAATGATCCTTAAATCTCTGAAATAAATTCCATTTTATTGTGATCAGTGATACCTTTAATGTATTGCTGAATTCAGTTTGCTAATACTTTGTTGAAGATTTTTGAATCTATGTTCATTAGAAGTACTGGCCTGTAATTTTGTTGTTGTTCTTTTTTTTTTTTTTTTGTAGTGTCTTTGTCTGGTTTTGTTATCAGGGTAATGCTGACCTCATAATGAATGAATTTAGAAGAGTTCCTTCCTCTTTAATTGTCTGGAATTTTAGAGAAGGATAGGTATTAACTCCTCTTTAAAAGTTTTATAGAATTCATCTGTGATGCCATCTGATCTTGGACTTTTGTTTGTTGGGAGTTTTTCAACTATTGATTCAATTTCATTACTAGTGATCAGTCTGTTCAAATTTTCTGTTTCTTCCTGATTCAGTCTTGAAAGATTATGTTTCTAAATTTATCCATTTCTTCTAGGTTGTCCTGTTTGCTGGCATATATTATTTTTTTGTAGTAGTCTCTTATAATCTTTTGTATTTCTATGGTGTTGGCTGTAACTTCTCCTGTTTCATTTCTGATTTAAGTCCTTTTTTCCTTGATGAGTCTGGCTAAAGATTTTATTTTTTTATTTTTTATTTTTTTAAAGATTTTATTTATTTGACAGAGAAAACACAGCTAGAGAGGGAACACAAGCAGGGGGAATGGGAGAGGGAGAAACAGGCTTCTCGCGGAGCAGGGAGCCCAATGAAGGGCTTGATCCCGGGACCCCGGGATCATGACCTGAGCCGAAGGCAGACGCTTAACGACTGAGCCACCCAGGCGCCCCAAGGCTAAAGGTTTTAAACATTGTTTATCTTTTTAAAGAATCAGCTGTTAGTTTCACTGATCTATTTTTTGTCTCTATTTATTTCCACTGTGATCTTTCTTATTTTTCCTAGTAACTGGTTTTCTTTGTTCTTTTTCACTAAATTTAGATTAGGTTAGATTGTTTGAGATTTTTATTATTTCTTGAGGTAGGCCTCTTTTGTTATAAACTTCCTTCTTAGAACTGCTTCTTTTGCATCCTAAAGATTTTGGAATGTTGTGTTTCCATTTTCATTTGTCTCATGGTATTTTTTGATTCCCTCTTTGATTTCTTTGTTGACCTATTGCTTGTTTAGTAGCATGTTTTTGGCCTTCACTTTTTTCCAGTTTTTTTTTTTTTTTAATTGTAAATGATTTCTTCTAGTGTCACACTGTTGTCAGAAAAGATGCTTGGTAAGATTTCAGTCTTCTTAAAATTATTGAGACTTTTTGGCCTAACGTGATCTATTCTAGAGAATGTTCCATGTGCATGTCAAAAAAAAAAAAAAATGTGCGTTCTGCTGTTTGGGGATGAAATATTCTATTCTAAAAAAAAGAAATTTTTACATGCCTTAAAATTTGTCAATAAATCTCCTTCATGTCAAGTAATTTTTAAAATTTAAAAATATTCTGTTAAGCCAATCTGATTTAATGTGTCATTAAAGCTACTGTTTCCTTATTTTCTGTCTGGATGATCTATCCATTGTTGTAAGTGGGGCATTAAAGTCTCCTTCTACTACTGTATTTCTCCTTTTAGGTCTGTTAATATTTGCTCTATATATTTAGGTGCTGCTATGTTGGAAACAAATATTTACAGTTGTTATATCCTCTTGTTGGACTGATCCCTTTATCATTATATAATGCCCTTCTTTGTCTCTTGTTATAGTCTTTGTGTTAAAGTCTATTTTTGTCTAAGCATTAACCACCCTAGTTTTTTCTTCACTTCCATTTGCATGGAATATCTACATTCATCCCTTCACATTCAGTATGTGTCTTTTGGTCTGAAGTCTCTTGTATGCAGCATACAGATGGATTTTTTTTTTTTAATCCATCCATTCATTTCATGTCTTTTGGTTGGAGCATTTAGTTCATTTACATTTAATGTAATTATTCATATGTATGTTCATATTTATTGTCATTTTGTTAACTGTTTTCTATTTGTTTTTGTAGCTCTCTGGTTCTTTTCCTCTTGCTCTCTTCTCTTGTGATTTCATGACTTTCATAGTGTTATGCTTGAGTTCCTTTTTATTTTTTGTGTATCTGTTATTGGTTTTTAATGCCATGAGGTTCATTCTAAAAGCACAGTACATTACCCTCTCCATGATTATGTATTTGATATCATATTGTACATATTTTTATTTTGTCTCTTAACTAATTATTACAGATATAGTTGATTTTACTAATTTTGTCTTTTAATTTTTATACTAGCTTTAAGTGGTTTATCTACTACTTTTACTGTATTTTGCTTTTGCCAGTGGAATTTTTCTTTCATAATTTTCTTATTAAAATTTTCTGCAGGGCGCCTGGGTGGCTCAGTTGGTTAAGCGACTGCCTTCGGCTCAGGTCATGATCCTGGAGTCCCGGGATTGAGTCCCGCATCAGGCTCCCTGCTCAGCAGGGAGTCTGCTTCTCCCTCTGACCCTCCCCCCCTCTCATGTGCTCTCTCTCTCTAATAAATAAATAAAATCTTAAAAAAAAAATTTTTCTGCTTAGAGGATTTCTTTTCACATTTTTTAAAGACTGGTAGAGTAATAATGAACTCCTTTAAACTTTTGTTTGGACAACTTTTTATCTCTCCTTTAATTCTTGCTGGGTAGAGCATTCTTGGCTGTAGGTTTTTTCATTTTAGCACTTTGAATATATCATGCCAGTCTCTTCTGGCCTGCAAAGTTTCTGCTGAAAAATCAGCTCACAGTTGTATGGGTGTTTTGTTGTATATAACTAGTTGCTTTTCTATTGCTGTTTTTAAGATTCTCTCTTTATCTTTACTCTTTGGCATCCTAATTATTATGTGTCTTATTTTGGACCTCCTTTGGTTCATCTTGTTTGGGGCTCTCTTGTGCTTCCTGGACCTGTATGTCCGTTTCCTTCCCTAGGTCAGGGAAGTTTTCAGCTATTTTCTCTTCAAATAAGTTTTCTACCCCTTTCTCTCTCTTCTTCTGGGACCCCTATAATGCGAATGTTAGTCTGCTTAATGTTGTTATAGAGGTCCCTTACCATATCCTCATTTTTAAAAATTCCTTTCCATTTGCTCTTCTGTTTGGATGATTTCCTCTACCCTGTCTTCCAGATTGCTGTTCTGCATCCTCTAATCTGCTGTTAATTCCTTCTAATGTATTTTTCATTTCAGTTATATTCTTCAGCTCAGACTCGTTCTTTTTTATATTTTCTATCTCCTTAAGTTTTCACTGAGTTCATCCACTCTTCTTCTAAGTTCAGTGAGCATGTTTATGACCATTACTTTGAATTCTTTATCAGGTAGATTGCTTGTCTCCATTTTGTTTAGTTCTTTTTCTGAGGTTTTGTTTTGTTCTCATTTAAAACATACTCCTCTATTTCATTTTATCTGACTCTCTGTGTTTGTGTCTTGGTATTAGGTAGGTCAGCTATGTCTCCTGGTTTAAAGGTAGTGTCCCATGGGCCTAGAAGTGCAATTCTCCCTGGTCACCAGAACAAGGCATTCCAGGGCTATCCTCTGTATAGGCTGTGTGATTTCCTGTTGTGACAGGCCACAGCTGGTGTGGGTGTGCTGGTGGGCAGGGATGCCCCTCTCACCCAGGGCTGGAGTCACTATGGAGGGGTACCAGTCCTGACAGAGGCTGCCCCCTGGGTATGGCATGGTGGCAGCTGCTTTGGAGGGGCACCTACTGGGTTGGGTGGGGCAGGTCTGTAGGGGCATGCCAGGGTTGGGCAAGCTATGCTAGCAAGGTAGATGGAAAGTGTCAGAACTGTCATTTGCCAGCATTGGGCTAGCTGGGCTGAAGGTAGGCAAGAAAAACAGTATCTACCAGCACTTCTGTTCCTGGGGAAAGTGCCCAGCCTCTCTGGTACATGCCTTAAAATTTGTCAATAAATGTCCTTCATGTCAAGAAATTTTTAAATTTTTAAATTTTAATATCTTTCCTGGTTTTTGGAGCAAGTGATACTGTCTCTAGGCCTTTAAGAGCAGAGTTTAGGTTTCCTATAGGCCTCTGGGTCTTTTGGAGTTAAGCCCCACTGATTTTAAAAGCAGACACTATGGGGACTCACACTCCTGATGCAGATCTCCAGGCAGGGGGGGTCCCTGATGTGGAGTTGAACCCCTTACCCCACAGGGATGACCTCCACACCATCCCTCCTGCTGGTGGGTCACTGCTGGACACTTTTCAAATGGCTGTTTTTCCCTGGGTCTCAAGGGTAACCAAGACTGTATGTGAGACATCCAAGTGGGGAACCTCAGTTTCCTATAGCACTTGGGGACCCCTGGATGTCAACTAGTTTATTTTCCAAGCCAGATGTTCTGGGTGCTTGTTTCTCTGGTGCAGATCCCAGGGGCCAGAGTGCCTGATATGGGGCATCAACCCCTTGCTTTTCTGGAAGAAGGGCTAGCTGGTGAGATCCCTCCCTATTGTGTGTTGCCATGCTGCGGGTGGGTTTTTTTTGTGAGACTGTGTCTCTGCCTCTTCTACCTATCTTTACCCTTTGTTGTAGAGAGCAATTCATCTAGCTTTCAGATCTTTTTGGCGAGAAATGATCCATATGTTCCTATAGTTTTGGTATGTCTGAGGGAGGAGGTGAGTTCAGAATCTTCCTATGCTGCCATCTTGGACCCAATCTCCTGGGTTCATATATTTTCTATTTGCCCTTCCAGATCTGTTTCCCTCTATTCTTCACTTGCTCTTTGTGCAGGGAAGCTGACCTGCCTGAACTATATCAATGAACTCACTTGCTTTCTGGCTTCTGATTGGCCTTGACTGATTGGAGGGCAGAAGAGTTAACTCAGGGCATTTTGTTCCCCCAGCTCTCTTCTTGCTATGACTAAAGGCTGGCTGTGCATGTCCCCTATTGGGGCCCTCTCTTAAGTTACAGCTTTGTATGGATTTCCATTACAATTATTACCTCTCCTTGGGCCTAAGGGGTAGCAGAAAATTCCTCCTATGACTAGCCCTGGGGTTACTATGGTTATCCCCATATTGGTTTTTCTAAACATTGCCTAAACATTTGTACATAGTCCTTTTATTAAACTGCCCTTCATTACCTAGTTTGCGTATATCTGTTTCCTGCTATAATAAATGTATCAACTGACAATGTGGTTTTAATAAACTTCATGAACATTCAGGGGTCCACCAGACATTACAATATGTTGATATTTAAAATTTTTCACGTTTTGTACATAATTATTAACAGTAATGTATCTCACCTGTTCACAGACTTTGAACCTTCCAAAGGATAGTAGAAAAGAGCAATTATAGTGAGAACAGTTTCCATGGTGTTTGTAAGAGTTCTGGTACAGCAATACCATGTGAACCAAGAGCATAACTGGCAAAAAAACTAAGAACAATTATAAGCAAACATATATGGAGTGGGAAATGGAAAAGCTCAGTATTATCTTCTTCTATGGAAAACAGCAAGTCTACCTACTACAAAAATCACATCAAAACATAAACGATATTGAAAATAGGCATGCCCAAACATTGTTTTTAAGAAGTTACATTACACACAGATCTATGATAATACCAGATATGTGGGTGTTAAAGTTAACAAGTTTATACTTTCAGGTAAATCGACTAAAATAATAAACCAGTTTTTGGAAGAACATGCAAACAGAAGCATCAAGTCTATAAAGCAAATGTCTTAAAAGAACTTGTTAGCTGGTGCAAGGATGTTAAACATGTGGTATTAGATCCCTATCTCTTCAAATACAGCCTTTAAAAAATGTTCCAAATTTTTGTGGATTTAAAGGCTTTTCTTAAACTAGAAGAAACTAGTACTACTACTTTGGAGGGAGGATTTCAAAGGCATTACACTTTTGCCATTTTAGCTTGAGCCTTCATCTGTGTATGTAAGCACAAAATAAAGAGACTGATTTTATCCTTGAATCCATTAACAAGGACTCAATCGCTAAACCATTCTTTTTAATGCAAATAAACACACTAGCTGCAGAAATGTATTATTAATAATTTATAATAATAAATATTTACTAATAAATAAATAATAAATTATATTCCAGAAATTTGTTGATAAATTGGTCACTTGGAATTTGGAACATATTTTCCAGTAGAAACAGTACTAAAAAGGTAGTAAGATTTCAAAGCTAGCTTGTATAAGTTTATTTAATTTAAGAACGAGCCAAGGAAGGTTAACCACAGTACTAAAGAATCCAATCACGCTTCAGGTTATGGTTTCAATGAGAAAATCCATTCAAGATTTGAATGTGAAATAAGGAATCTATCACTCCACTGTGAAATAAGCCAGTCTGACAAAGGACAGTTTTCTACACCACATTTTCTCCCTTACAGAGTCTAACTATTTCAAATACTCTAGCTAGAGGTGAAAGAATGCTTCAGTGAAAATGTACTTCTTAGGCTCAGTCTCAGGTCGCTAGAGGTAGTGAACAAAGGTTGTAGGTGATTTGTGAGGTAGGCAATGATTAGAACTATTCCTACTGAATTTTACAGAAAGTGAGGCAA
Organism: Mirounga leonina; assembly: GCF_011800145.1. Classification (NCBI taxonomy): domain Eukaryota; kingdom Metazoa; phylum Chordata; class Mammalia; order Carnivora; family Phocidae; genus Mirounga; species Mirounga leonina. Next base: position 30,751,253 of record NW_023270839.1, on the reverse strand, counting down.
AGACTCTTGACAGCTTTGATGACTGCAGTGCTTCCAAAGGCTGTTGCTAGGGTTCAAAGATTTGGAGGGCATCAATGGCGTCAATCACCCAGGGTGCAATCAGAGCGATATGGCAGGCACCACTTGCATTTTGCTGTTCTTCATTATGGAAGTACCTCTCTAAAGTTGTACAAAGTATCTTCTGAAGCTGTTTTGAGAACTGATTTTTCCATGTGCTTCATGCTGTTAGGAATGGAGTAAGTGACTAGTTTTTGAAGTGTTTAGGACTTACCACCCATTTTGCCATTTGCTGATTTTCTAGTTGCTTCATTATTGAGTAGAGTCTAATGTCTGCCATAGCAGACAGAAGTGCTTGGGCAAGTCTAGGAATCCAGATCTTCAATAGTTCAAAAAAAAAAAAGATATTAAAAAACACGTACCAGTTCACACAGAATTAAGAAATCAACAAACTGATCCAACTATCAACTGAAGGCCATTCTTAGTACAAAAATAGACATAATGTATTATTCTATTGTTCTGCAAAAATACCTGCTTTTCTACAAAAATTGCATTAATTTTTCAGGGAAATGCCCAAGGTAGTTTCATCATTCTCATTCTTTCTCTCTGTAATTTATATATTATAACACTACTACTTTTATTTTTTATTTTTTTTAAAGATTTTATTTATTTGAGAGAGAGAATGAGAGAGAGCATGAGAGGGGGGAGGGTCAGAGGGAGAAGCAGACTCCCTGCCGAGCAGGGAGCCCGACGCAGGACTCGATCCAGGGACTCCAGGATCATGACCTGAGCTGAAGGCAGTCGCTTAACCAACTGAGCCACCCAGGCGCCCACAACACTACTACTTTTAATGTAGATAGCCAACAAAATAGTTCATTGTGTTAAGGTTCTATTTTAGAAGCACATTTAGTGATTTTCATTAGCATAACAATAGGTTAAATTTTTATGAAGCACTTATAGTAATGTGTGATAGGTATCACACCAAGTACTTTATATATATATCAGCTCATTCAGTCCTCCTAACAATCCCTGTGAGACAGGTACTGCCTTATAATTGAGGAAACTGAGGTAAAGAGACGTTAAATAATTTTCTCAAGGCTGCACAGCTACTTAGTGTGGAAACCAGAATTCAAACCTAGGTCTTCCTGATTCTAAAGCCTGTGCTCTTAACTACTAAGTTACATTACTTCCCCATCCTGCAATATAGATAATAAAATGAGTTATTTTTTTTTCCATAAAAGGACAAGTATTCTACAATTATAGAAACATAGTAATCAGATGACATTAAAAAGTAAATTTAAGAGCAAAACTAAAGAGTAAATGTATTATAACTTAATTACAGTTAGTAATTCTAATGCTACAAATGACATCTTTGAGAGTTTTAAAAAAATGTGTCACAGTTATTAACAAAATAACATACTGATAGAGCACAATTTAATCTAGGTTTGTTCAAAAGATGTGTTTCTAAAATATATTTAAGTTTGTATTTTTGTTGGATCAACATTCATTAACTTTATAGTATAATTAGACTGGCTCTACTTTCAGGTGTCAGTGGCTTCTAACACCTTCTAACACTTTTAACACATGTTCCTCTTCTTTGTTAGTAATCTGTAAATAAATGTTTAAGTCTTAAAGGTATGATGTACTTCATAATTTCACTTAAACTCTGCCCTGTAAAATACAGCAAAAGGCATCTATATACATACCTTCTGTTTTCTCTGCATAGAGATGTATATGCTTCATTCTTACCTCTCAGGCCTGAAAGTAGTTCATGTGAGAAGTCAGTTTGGCTACAAACTTAATATAAGCCAACAGTATAAGGAACCACTAAAACTAAAAGAATCCTTGTGCATTGACAGAAGTGTAACATTTGTAGGATTAATGGTTCCACTATATTCTGAACTAGTTACCCTAGCTTTCAATATTATATTCAATTTGGAGACCTACATTTTAAGACAGATATTAATAAATTATAAGATGTCTAAAGGACATTATCTGATTATGATATTTAGAAATGGAGATGTTTATCCTGGACAAATAAAACTTTCTGAAGGGTTGTTTTGTAGAAATCTTGAATTTAAAAGAAGGTAGATTTGGGGCGCCTGGGTGGCTCAGTCATTTAAGCGTCTGCCTTTGGCTCAGGTCATGATCCCAGGGTCTTAGGAGAGAGCCCCATGTCGGGCTCCCAGCTAAGCGGGGAGCCTCCTCCTCCCTCTCTCCGCTGCTCGTGCTCTCTCTGTGTCTCAAATAAATAAATAAAATCTTTAAAAAAATAAAAATAAAAGAAGGTAGATTTTAGCTCAACACAAAAATAAGTGGAGATGTAAATTCCCAGTTATTAGAAGTCTCTCCAGACTTTTAAGATACTGTAATTTTCTAGGTTTATAGTAAGGACCTGAGAAGAATTAAATAATAGTTGCATATGACTCTTGGAAATAAAAAGTAGAGGGGTGGGGCAAAGAGAAGGAACATGCAAGGGGTAAACCTTGAGTATGATATTGTGTTGGCAGCTTATCATTCTCCTGTTCTTTAAGCTCCTGATCCCTCCATTAAGCTCCAGAGGTCAGATGCCCTTACATGTCTTCTGACTATTGAAAGCCCCCACTGTGGCACCCTATTCAGGTCTCCTTTCTATATCCCTTTCTTCTAATGTGTTCTAAGCCAGTGCTGTCCAGTAGAGATATAACACGATCCATGTACGTAATTTAAAATTTTATAGTAGCCAAATTAAAAAATAAAAAAAAATCCCAAACAGGTAAAATTAATTTTAGTTATTTTGTTTAACCCAATATATCTAAATTATTATTTCATCAAAATAAAAAAATTACAGAAACATTTTACATTTTTATTTTGTACTAGGTTTTTGATATCCAGTATGAATTTTATACTAATAGCACTTCTCAATGTGGACTAGCCACATTTCAAATATTCAATAGACACATGTGGCTAGTGGCTACCATATTGGTGCAATTCTAAGCCATTCCTAATTCTGTATACACACTTTATGCAGTTTAGGGAGAAGCTATCTGGTAAGAGCACCAGGCTATGAATGAAGCAGACCTAGGATCTAGTTTTAGCTCTGCTTTTAATATGCTGTGACCTTGGTCTATTTATTTCACTTCTCTGACCCCTTCTGGTTTCAAAAGTATGTAATCCATGTTTAAAATAATCAATATGACAGTATGAATGACTAACTGATAGCATCTTAATGTTTCTCCACCTGGTCAAGTTCCAGATAGGACAGAGGATTTGAGGGGGACAGTGGGGTGGGGATGGGGACTACAGGAGGTTTACTTTAAATCACAAAATGGCCAGGTGGGTCAGCTACAGGTTGAGGGAAGTGGATAGGTCCTGGAGGATAGGAAGTTTTCTATCTTAAAGACTCCTTCATTCATAATATAACCTACTTCTTGGGATATAAGATATCCTTGATGACATTATGTATATTGCCTGTGGTTCCAGACTTTATGGTTATCCTACATAATCTAGAAGCCCTGACAGAAGGGAATTCAAAGCCCCTAACTTCCACACGTGTCAATGGGAGAAACTCTGCTACTGCTCTAAATTCTCCTTCCCCATGATCCTTCCATGTGTCTTTCCAGGCTCCAAGAAACCCTCAGGATTTGGACTGCCTTTAGAATTCTGGGCCACTTCCCTCCAGAAAATGGGGAAGGCCCAAACTTCTGAGTCTAATCTGAGGACAGCTTAAAGGATCTTGAGAGTGACTTTAGAGAAACTTTGGCACCATTAGTTCTTTGGTACCTTCTTTTGGCAACTGACCCCAGAAGTTCATGATCTGGGAATTACAACCCTACTTACTATTGCTGCCTAATTACTACACACATAGCACAATGATTGTGCATATCATTAAATTCTTGTCAAATTAATTTTCTCTAAAATTTAATTTCAACACTAAATCCTGAATGGGTTTATATATAGTCTTCATAAGCTCATATAACATGGTCTTCTGCTCACAAGTTAAACAAGATACAACACTGCTCTCGTGTGATTCTTTCATGAAAGAAGAATACTTCTAAAGTCCAAATAATTAATATAAAATGTAGTCATTCTGAAAGTCTGAATATCTTAACAGGATTCCTTGAAGTAGGACACTTTCATGCTCAGTTTTGTGTTTCAGCACACAATGAGGGGTTACACATCACAGTATGTCTTTGAACTGTGGGCTGCCCAGATATGGTCAGAGTTTAGCAACAGTATCTTTTTTAAAAACAAACTTTGTGATACCAATAATGTCATTGAGTTAATATACATTAGCCTTTTAAAAAGGATGGAATAAATCGACCTTTAATAACTATTTTGATTACTTTTATTTAAACTTACCAGCAGCTGAACACTATCTTTTCCCAAAAGATGCAGAATCTTGTAAATGCTTGCAAAGATTAAGGGATAAGTGTAACCCCTCAATCTTTCTGTCCATTCCCAGGTCAAATAACCATAATTAGTAATATTAAGGACTAATGTTAAATAGCACTGAAACAAAATCTATTTGATTTCTGTGCATAAAAAATTTCTATTTTTTTGATAAAGAAGCTTAAAACCACAGCATTTTATACTGGTTATTTGAATTAAAAATGCAACTGGCCAATTAAACTCATAACTTCTTCAAGAAGGGAATGTGTTTTTTACTTCATCTATATCCTCCACAGTACTGAGCACTATGGGAATACCTGCTGGTTAAAGGCTGAGTCAAGTATATTAATATCAAAGAAAGGTAGAAGAAATACTAGTGTAAAATAATGGTATACTTTGATAAGTTAAAATTACTTAGAGAATATATGGAAAATTGATTGAAAATATATAATAGAAGCAGGCACAATTTCTAAGATGAATATACATTTCTAGTCTGGAAAAGAAACTACAAAGGATATTTGAAAACCATGTGATGTGCAACTTCAAGAGACTGCCAATATTCATCTGGAACAAAACTTGTCTGGACTAAAAAACAGTTACATATTCGTAATGCTATGGTAAACAAGACCAGATAAATGTTTTCACCAAGAAGATCTGAAAAACAAAACAAAACAAAACAAAACAAGTAATTGTGGCACAAAAGTCAGGCAAGTTCCACTTGCAGAACTAAAATCTGCTGCTCTGGTTGGCGCCTTGCTCAGACTCTGTGAAGTCACAGTAGAGAACTCTGGCCCAGCCACGCTACTCTCAAAGCAGACCTGGGTTGACAGTTATATGAGGGCCGGAGCCTCACCATTGGGAAATCACCACTCCTTTCATTTAACCAGTCTTTCTGCAATTAATTGTATGAGGAGAATAGTAAGATATCACTGAAAAAGAGATACAGTTAACTAAGGCCTTAGGCTAATTAGGTGATATCCTATATGGGTAGCTAATGAAAGAAATCAGCTAACAAATTACTAACTTAGGATCAACTCTTCTATATATATCAAATGGTCCTCTGCATGTTTTTAAATAGCCCTTATCGTTGCTTACTCTATGCAAGGCACTGAGTTCATTCCTTCACATGCCTCATCTCATTTAATCCTCCACATCATGCTAAACGGTAGGTATTGGCCCCATTCACATATGAGGAAGTTGAGACGAAGAAGTTAAACTGCCTTGTCCAAAGTCAAAAAGGCTGCAATTACTAAACGGGATTCAAAACCAGGTCTATCTGCTGCCTCCATAGCCCTGCTCTTCGCCACAATTGGAGAGCCTGCAAGCTGAATACAGAGTTTTGTTGTTGTTTTTTTTTTAATGTGAATTTAGTTGTCAACATTTAAAAATCCGACTTTATATTAAAATCTGTATTACAGCATTTCACACTAAGATCTGACAACAAAGCTCAACTGGCAACAACTGGCTGGTTCTTTAATAGAAAGTGCTTTAATTTATTCAGACCCCTGTTTGGCCTCCTGAGTATTTGTGTTTGCATTCTAATCCATTTTGAGCCTTTTGCTATAGTTCTAGGTTCCTGCCACTCTCCTTCCTTATTCTCCAGGAACACATTTAAATATTTTTCAGACAATTGGTACATTCCACACAACACACACGCCCCATCTCATCTTTCAGAAGCACTTAAAGAAACACCCCGACCGAACTATATCTGCTGAAAGAAAACCCTCTACTCTGTGGACTGGTGCAGAATAAACAGCACTCCGAGCTGGCCCCTGAACAAGTGATCTTGATCAAGATATACCTAAAAGTTCAACTATATATCTGTGACACGTATGGTAATTTACCATCGTTACTAACCTTTACCCAGAGGGATCCAACTTCTAACAACGGAAGGGTTAGGGGACAAGAACGAGAGAACTCGGGCTCATCTACAACTCCCTTTCCCCCGTCACGATCCTCCTTCATTTAGCAAAATGATTCTCCCCTTTCTCGGTTTCAGGTTTCCACAGGGAAACTCGGCATTCTTTTCATGCCGCTTACACAGTGCTCCGCACATACAAGGCGCAAAATATTTATCGAATGAACGAGAAGTCCATCTTTATATTAAATACCCCCGTCTGACAGATCAAAAGCCACTTACTGGGGTGATTTTGCTCCTGTCATCATCACACCGGACCAAAGAGAAGGCCGGGGTGGGGGGTGGGAAAAATAAATGGGCTGGGAGTCAGACCTGGTCCAACCCCAGGAATCAGTCCCCCCGTAGCTGCGAAACCGTAGGTAACTGCCACCGCGGGTGTCCCCTTTCTAAAATGCGGATGGCTACGTCATGTCAACTCGCTCCGCACGGCCGCGGCAGAACTAACTGATGCAGAACAAAGTGCCACGCAAGCGGCAGGAATGGAGAATCCGGTCTCGGGTGCACTACGATTTCGTGGCAACCCCGCCCAGCAGATGGAGCCCCAGCTCAGGGTCCGCGGCTTTCCGCCGCCACCGCCTGGGAGCTCGACTCCCGCACCCCACCCGCTCACCTCCGCGGCGCTCGGTGCTCTTCCGGGGACTGAGGTACAAAGTTGACTTTCTCTTTCGCAGCTTCATCTTCTCGTGGGCGCGGTTCTGGAGGCCGCGGAAAAAAAGTCGGCCATCGTCGCCCTCTTGCTTCATCCTGCACCTACTTCGAGGTCTGCGGAGGATCCCCCGACACCTCAGTCCCCGCGATGAGGGAGACCGCAGTTGGAGGGACGCGCGTTTCTCTTCCGCTCCCTAAGTTTGGCCTCTGCAGCAGCCGTCACACGCAGGCGCGGAGGTAGCTGGGAAAGGGCAGCTTCCTCACAACGACCCCCGAAGTTGGTGTGTGCCGCCGGGTGCCGCAGGTTTGGTTGGCACGGGTAAGCTTGGTAAGCTTTGTCGCGAGCTCGCTTGCGCTTTTTCTTTGGCTTATCCTTCTCGTGAGGTTGCTGTCTCCCTTTGGCTTCGTGGTCTCCGCGCCCTGTTTTCTCTTCCGGAGATGCTGGAAGGAGCCGGAGCTCCCCTAGGCTAGGGCAGCCGAGAGGCGGGGTCAGCGACGCGAAGCGACAGCCGAACGGTCGGAGGTGTTTAAGTGGTAATGATAATAGTAATGATAATTACGATTCCCTCCCTCCCTCCCTCCCTTCCTTCCTCAGCGGGCGGTGAGCCGTAGCATTCTTGGTAAGCTGTCATTTATCTAGTTAACCGTCCAAGAGCAAACAGGCATTTCTTTCCCATATTAGTTTAAATTACATTTTAGCGATGTTAAAGACAATCCCAGTTTCTAGTATCGGTTCTGCCGCTAATGATTTCTGTAACCTCGGGGCCGGTCTAGGAGACGGTGAAAGACTGTTATAAGAAAATATGTAAATCCGTTACTCTGCTTTCCTCTTTCATAAACATCTGTTTTCTCCAGAGACTATGGTGTTCCCAAATATAACTTTCTGAGAAATACTGGAGTCTTTACTCCTCAGTTGTTAAAAGTAAATCAGTCACATCTTCTTTATATTATAAAAAATGTATGGCGATAAACATAACATAATAAAATAAAATAAAATAAATGGATGGCAAGTTATTTCATGTGTTTGATGTCTACTTGTACCTTCTAAAGCATCAAAGGGAACTCAAAATCTTTTAGCCTGCTTTAAAAATTGTTTTTAATTATGCATATTGCCAAAAAACATGAAATAGTAAAAAAGGGCTAATAATGAAAAGTAACAATTCTCTTTCTTCTACTTCCAGATTGGATGGGCAATCACTTTCAACTTTTGGGGGGAGCTGTTTCTTTCAGTGATTAGTTTTATGATGGTATGTCAAGGTGTAAAGAGGATTTCTCTTACCAGCCTCTCCCCCAGTTTTGCCATTTTAAGAATTATTTATTTAAAACCATTGAGAAAATTCTATAATAGGATTTAGCTTTGTCTTACACCATCCCCTAATCCTCATTTGTCATATTCCCTGTATATTTATATTCCTATTTTAGTTAAATCAAGTGATATTTACATATTATGATGAAAATACTATTCACTCTGGAACAAAGTAGTGACCTGGAATCTTTTAAAAGGATGTTGTGCTAAGTTACTGCTTTGCTTTCCCTTTTCTTTGTACACAGATCTGAAGATATTTCCTGGATGTGGACTGTAATTTTTCAAAACCACGGTGTGGCAAAAGCACTGTATAGCATTTGTTGAAAAATGTTTGGGAGATTGACTCTTCCACAACTGCTTTTTGCTAGCATCCTCGGAATTGCTGGAGGGATGTATATTTATCAACCAGTATTTGAACAGTACTACCGAGATCAGATGGAATTAAAAGAAAAGTTGAAATTGGCACAAGAATCAGAAGAGAAGAAAAGTTAATACTACATGGAGTTGAAATGTAATTGTTTAAAGTTCTATTGAAATTATACATTGACTATAAATAATCTAGTAAAAACTTCTCAAGTATATTTTAAACACAAATAAATCATAGGTAATGATTTTAAAACAAGCACTGTCAATTTTAATGTTTAATTTTATTTGTCATTTTTTAAAATGAATGTCTTAAAGAATATTTTGTTTCCCAGTTGACGTTTATTTTTCTGGAAATGCAGCATATACAGGATCAAGGGATGACAAGACTCTATTTATAAAATAGCTGGGAATGGTGTTTATAGTACTGGTTATAGATGAAGTGGGTCAAGTTAACCACCTCAGGCAGAATGCCCCTCAAGTAGCCTACAGTTAGCCGATTTAATATACATGAGCAGTCTTTCAGCCCCAGGCAGAATGAAGGAGTAAATTGAGAATGGGGGTAGCTCAGATCAAATTGAGGTTTTAGTTAAGATAGATGGTATTATATAGGATAGCAAATATGACACAGATCTGTTTGTTTAACCTAAGCAAATTTGCATTAATAATGGTGCAAAGGGTGGAATTAATTAGTTACAAAGCTATTTTTCATGTAGTTACAATGTTTTTTTGAAATTGGTAGGAACTGATAATTACTTATTCTAATAATCTTAAGCTTATATTTTCACTGAGAGCTATCAATGTAATCACATGTACAAGATGCTTTATTTAAATCAACTCATTTTTATTATTGATTTCTTTTTCTTGAAAAGTAAATTTATTATAGCTTTATCTAAGCTGTCTGTGTTCAATGGAGGCCAGCATGGGTAATTTTTAAAAAAGGGAGTGAAAAAATATTACGAAAATAGTGCATGTACATTAAAAAATTCAAACAGTATGGAAATGAACAAACTGAAAGGTGAAAATTCCTGTATACATTGATTTAATCAGCACCTTCAACAGTTTAGTGTAAGCCTTTGAGACTTTTTCTTCTATGCACATAAAAATATACATTAAGATTTGTATTTACCATGTGACAGGCTTAGCTTTGCTTGAACTACACAGCTAGACTGGGGTTGTGTTGTATGAGTCTTCTCATTGTGGGACCCAGGCTCAAGGAGAATCTCCTTTCTGGGATATGACAATATAGGATTGAGACAGAGAGGAAACTTGGAATTGTAAGCTTCTGCTCATTTGTGGCAAATGTCAAATCTTCTCATATTCTGTTGGTTTAGAGCATGTCACATGGTCAAGCCCAAAGTCAAGGGCAGAGACACAGACTTTGTACAGGGTGCAGAGTCAAGTCACATGATAATGAGCAGGAATATATGATCCTGTTGTATCCAAGGAATGATAATCCTATCTAACATCAATTTAAATTGAACTGCTTTTGATCCTCCTTTTGAGAATGATGCATTGGTCAGTTTAGTATTTACATACCAAGTGGCAGAGAATGAGTTAATTTTTTTTCTAATAAAAATATTGCAGCCATTTATATCAAGGTCACAATGAGATACCACTTCACAAACTTAGATGACTACAAACAAAAAGATGGAAAATAACAACTGTCAGCAAGGATGGGGAGAAATTGAAGCCCTGATAGGCTGCTGGTGGCATGTAAAACTGCAGTGGCTGTGCAGCAGTTTGGCAGTTACTCAAAAAGTTAAACAGTGTTACCGTGTGACCCAGTAATTCTGCTTCTAGGTAGATATCCAGGGGAAGTGAAAACGTCCCCAAATTTGTACATGATTGTTCAAAGCATCATTATTAGAATAGCCAAAAAAGTGGAAATAACACAAATGTCTATCAATGCATGACAAATTGTAGCACACAATAGAATATTACTCAGCCATAATTTATGAAATAGCGACATTTACAACATTAATAAACATTGAAAACATGAAAGAAGCTGAACACAAGAAGCCATATGTTATAATTTCATATGACATGGCTAGAAGAGGCAAATGCAGAGAAAGATTAGTGGCTGCCAGGATATAGGGTTTCTTTTTAAGGTGATGAAAATGTTTTGGAACTAGATAGCGGTGGTCAGCGACAACTTTGTCAATATAATTTTTAGTATTGAATTGTATACTTTCAAACTCATTTTACAAGGCCAGCATTACCCTAATACCAAAACCAGATAAGGATGCCACAAAAAAAGAAAGTAACAGGCCAATATCCCTGATGATCCCTGAATTGTACACTTTAAAGTAGTGGACTTTACTGTGTGAGAATTAGATCTCAATAAAGCTGTCTTAAAGAAAAAGGAGGGATGCCTGAGTGGTTCAGTCAGCTAAGCATCTGCCCTCGGCTTGGGTCGTGATCCCAGGGTCCTGGGATCAAGTCCTGCATGGGGCTCCCTGCTCAGTAGGGAGCCTGCTTCTCCCTCTCCCTCTGCCTGCCACTCCCCCTGCTTGTGCTCTCTCTCTGACAAATAAATAAGATCTTTAAAAAATAAAAAAAGAAAAAGGATAACTCTATCCAGAATAGCTGCAATTAAGATAGTCCATTGTTTTCTGCCATAATCCATCTAGTTTGTTTTTTGTGTGTGGTAAAAAAAAATACATAGCATGAAATACATTATTTTTTACAGTTTTTAAGTGTAGAATTCAGTGGCATTAAGTACATTCACATTGTTGTGTAACCATCACCATCTGTCCATCTCTAGAACTTTTTCCATCTAATTTTTGTAAGGCCCAGAGAGGTGAATTGAATGGGGGTATAGAGACCCTCTGCCCACATCCTTCAAATCTTTGTTTTGTTTTGTTTTTTATAAAGATTTTTATTTTTGTCAGAGAGAGAGGTAAGCAGAGGGAGAAGCAGGCTCCCTGCTGAGCAAGGAGCCCGATGTGAGACTCGATCCCAGGACCCTGGGATCATGACCTGAGCCGAAGATAGACGCTTAGCCAACTGAGCCACCCAGGCGTCCCTCCTTCAAATCCTTAAAGGTGGCATTAATGTCTGCAATTCTTTGCCTAAATTGCTTCTAATTTACTTAGTCGGGGAAAGCAGACTCAGTGGCTTTCAGTTTGTTCTTTCTAAAATAAGGATTTGGTAAGGACTGAATGTGACCCCCCACCCCAAAACCCCTGGTAAAATTCATATGTTGAACCCCTAATCCCCAGTGTGATGGTATTTGGAGGTGGGCCTATGGGAGGTAATTAAGACATGAGGGTGGAGCCTTCATGAATGGGATTAGTGCCCTCCTAAGTAGATAAAGGAGAGATGATCATCCTCTTCACCATGTTAGAATATAGCAAGAAGGTACAAACTGGAAAAGGGCCTTCTCACCAGGCACCAAATCCACCAGCACCTTGATTTTGGACTCCTCAGCCTTCAGAATTGTGGGAAATAAATATTTGTTGTTGTTTTTTTTTAAAGATTTTATTTATTTATTTGAGAGAGAGAATGAGAGACAGAGAGCACGAGAGGGAAGAGGGTCAGAGGAAGAGGCAGACCCCCTGCTGAGCAGAGAGCCCAATGCGGGACTCGATCCCAGGACTCCAGGATCATGACCTGAGCCGAAGGCAGTCGCTTAACCAACTGAGCCACCCAGGCGCCCTAAATATTTGTTGTTTAAGCCACCCATTTTATAGTAATCTGTTACAATAGTCTAAGCCAAGGTTCTTTCTATAAGGTCAATGATCATAGTGTATGATCCTTTTAATGTATTGTTGAATTTGTTTTGCTACTATTTTATTGAGAATTTTTGTATCTGTATTCATCAGGGATATTGGCCTGTAATTTTCTTTTTTATGTGGCATCCTTATCTGGTTTTGGTATTAGGGTAATGCTGGCCTTGTAAAATGAGATTGGAAGCATTCCCTCCTCTTCATTTTTTGGGGTAAAGTTTGAGAAAATAGGTATTAAATCTTTGAATATTTTGTAGAATTCACCAGGGAAGCCATCTGGTCCTGGGGCTTTGTTTGTTGGGAGGCTTGTGATTACAAATTCAATTTCCTTACTTGTAATTTGTCTATTCCAATTTTCTATTTCTTCATGAGTCAGTATTGGAAGATTGTGTGTTTCTAAGAATTTATCCATTTTTCAGTGTTGTCCAGTTCGTTGGCATATAATTGTTCATAGAAGTCTCTTATGACCCTTTGTATTTCTGTGATATCAGTTATAACTTCTCTTTCATTTCTAATTTTACTTATTTGAGTCTTCTCTTTTTGGTGAGTCTAGTTAAAGGTTTGTCAATTTTGTTTACCCTTCCAAAGAACCAGTTTCATTGATTTTTAGTTTCTATTTTATTTATTTCTATGATCTTTCTTATTTCCTTCTTTCTACTAACTTTGGGATTTATTTATTCTTTTTCTAGTTCTTTTAGATGTAAAGTTAGTTTGAGATTTTCCTTGTTTCTCGAGGTAGGCATGTATCACTATGAATTTCCCTACTAGAACATCTTTTGCTGCATCCCATGAATTGTTATATTTACATTTTCATTTGTCTCAAGGTATTTTCTGATTTCCTCTTTGATTTCTTTGTTGACCCATTGATTGTTCAGTAGCATGTTGTTTAATCTACATATTTGTGATTTTTTTCAGTTTTTTTTCTTGTAATTGATTTTTAGTTTCATGCCACTGTGATCAGAAAAGATGCTTGATATGATTTCAGTCTTCTTAAATCTAGTGAGAACTTGTTTTGTGGCCTAACATGTGATCTGTCCTGGAGAATGTTTCATGTGCACTTGAGAAGCATGTGTATTCTGCTGCTTTTGGATTGAATGTTCTGTATTTTTCTATTAAGTCCATTTGATCTAATGTGTTGTTTAAAGTCAGTGTTTCCTTATTGATTTTCTGTCTGGATGATCTAGCCATTGAGGTAAGTTGGGTGTTAAAATCCACTACTATTATTGTATTGCAGACAATTTCTCCCTTGATGTCTGTTAATATTTGCTTTATATATAGGTACTCCTATGTTGGATGCATAAATATAATTTTTATATCCTCTTGTTTGACTGCTTTTTCATTATGTAATGCCCTTCTTTGTCTTTTATAGTCTGTTTTAAAGTCTGTTTTGTCTGATATAAGTATAGCTATACCAGTTTTCTCTTCATTTTCATTTATATGGAATATTTGTTTTCATCTTTTCCCTTTCAGTTTGTGTGTATCCTTACTTCTGAAGAGAGTATCTTTTAGGCAGGATATAGATGAGTCTTGTTTTTTATCCATTCAGCTGCTCTGTGTCTTTTGATTGGAGAATTTAGTCCATTTACATTTAAGGTAATTATTGGTAGGTATGTACTTATTTCCATTTTAATTGTTTTCCAGCTGTTTTTGTACTTCCTGTCTGTTCCTTTCTTCTTCTCTTGCTTTTTTCTGTGTGGTTTGATGACTTTCTTTAGTGTTATGTATAGTTTTTTTCTCATTATTTTTTGTGTATCTACAATAGGTTTTTCCTTTGTGGTTACCATGAAGTTCATATATAACTGCTTATGTATATAACTGCATATTTTAAGTCAGTAGCAGCTTAAATTTTTGACACATTCTGAATCCTCTACATTTTTATTCCCCCCTACCATGTTTTGTTTTTGATGTCATATTTTACATCTTTTTATTTTGTGTATTTGTTAACTAATTATTATAGTTCTGTTTGCTACTTTTGTCTTTTAACCTTAATACTAGCTTTGTAAGTGGTTATTCTCCTACCTTTACTATATATTTGCCTTCACCAGTGAGATTTTTACTTTTATATTTTGTTGTTAGTGTATATTCTTTTCTGCTTAAAGAAGTCCCTTTATTTTTTTATTTTATTTTATTTTTTTAACATATAATATATTATTTGTTTCAGAGGTACAGGTCTGTGATTCAACAGTCTAACACAATTCACAGCACTCACCCTAGCACATACCCTCCCCAATGTCTATCACCCAGCCACCCATCCCTCCCATCCCCCACCACTCCAGGAACTCTCAGTTCATTTCCTGAGATTAAGAATTCCTCATATCAGTGAGGTTATATGATACATGTCTTTCTCTGATTGACTTATTTCGCTCAACATAATACCCTCCAGTTCCATCCACATTGTTGCAAATGGCAAGATTTCATTCCTTTTGATGGCTGCATAATATCCCATTGTATATATATACCACATCTTCTTTATCCATTCATCTGTAGATGGACATCTTGGCTCTTTCCATAGTTTGGCTATTGTGGACATTGCTGCTATAAACATTGGGGTGCACGTACTCCTTCGGATCCCTACATTTGTATCTTTGGGGTAAATACCCGATAGTGTAATTGCTGGATCGTAGGGTAGCACTATTTTCAACTTTTTGAGGAACCTCCATACTGTTTTCCAGAGTGGCTGCACCAGCTTGCATTCCCACCAACGGTGTAGGAGGGTTCCTCTTTCTCCGCATCCTGGCCAACATCTGTCATTTCCTGACTTGTTAATTTTAGCCATTCTGACTGGTGTGAGGTGGTATCTCATTGAGGTTTTGATTTGGATTTCCCTGATGCCGAGCGATGTTGAGCACTTTTTCATGTGTCTGTTGGCCATTTGGATGTCTTCTTTGGAAAAATGTCTGTTCATGTCTTCTGCCCATTTCTTGATTGGATCATTTGTTCTTTGGGTGTTGAGTTTGAGAAGTTCTTTATAGATTTTGGATAATAGCGCTTTATCTGATATGTCATTTGCAAAAGAAAACGATAGCAGGAAGGGAAGAATGAAGGGGGGGAAATCAAAGGGGGAGATGAACCATGAGAGACTATGGACTCTGAGAAAAAAACAGAGGGTTCTAGAGGGGACAGGGACAGGAGGATGGGTTAGCCTGGTGATGGGTATTAAAGAGGGCACATACTGCATGGAGCACTGGGTGTTATACACAAACAATGAATCATGGAACACTACATCAAAAACTAATGATGTAATGTATGGTGATTAACATAACATAATAAACAAAAAAAAAAAGTCCCTTTAACATTTCTTGTAAAGCTGGTTGAGTGGTGATGAACTCCTTTAGCTTTTGCTTGTATAGGGAAAAGGAGAGATAATCTCCTTCAGTTTTGAATGATAGCTTTGCTGGGTAGGATATTCTTGGTTGGAAGATTTTTTTCTTCAGCCCTTTGACTATATTATGCCCCTCTCTTCTGGCCTGCAAAGTTTCTGCTGAAAAATCTGCCAGTAGTCTTAAGGAGTTCTGTTGTATAAAAGATGTTGTTTTTCTCTTGGTGCTTTTAAGATTCTCTCTTAAACTTTTGACATTTTGTTTTATTTTATTTTTTAAAGATTTTATTTATTTATTTGTCAGAGAGAGAGAGAGAGAGAACAAGTAGGGAGAGCAGCAGAGGAAGAGGGAGAAGCAGCCTCCTTGCTGAGTAGGGAGCCCAACATGGGGCTGGATCCCAGGACCCTGGGATCATGACCTGAGCCAAAGGCAGATGCTTAACCAACTGAGCCACCCAGGTGCCCTGTACTTTTGACATTTTAATTATAATGTGTCTTGATGTGGATCCCTTGGATTTATCTAGTTTGGAGTGCTCCATGCTTCCTGTGCCTGGATGTCTGTCTCCTTCCCCAGGTTAGGGAAATTTTTAGCCATAATTTTCTTCAAATAAATTTCCTGCCCTTTTTCTCTCTTCCCCTTTTGGGACCCCTACACTACCAATGTTAATCTTCTTGATGATATTCTATAAGTCTCTTAAGCTATCTTCACTTTTTAAATTTTTTTTCTCTTTTTGCCGCTCTGTTTCAGTGAGTGCCATTGCCCTGTCTTCCTGGTTATTGGTCCATTTTTCTGCTTCATCTAGCCTGCTGTTGAATGCCTATTGTGTATTTTTCAGTTCCTTTATGTTCTTCAGCTCTGTGATTTTTGTTTAGTTCTTTCTTATATTTTTTATCTCTTTATTGAAGTTCTCACTGTATTCATCCATTCTTGTCCTGAGTTTAGGGAGCATCTTTATGCCCATTACTTTGAACTCAACAGGTAGATTACTTTTTTGCATCTCATTAAGGTCTTTTTCTGAGGTTTTGTCTTGTTCTTTTTTTTTTTTTTTTTTTAATTATTTTTCTGTCTCCTCATTTTCCTTGGCTTTCCATGTTTGTTTCTAAGTATAATGCAAAACAGCTACCTTTCCCAGACTTGAAGGACTGGTCTTATGTAGGAGATGAACCTATTGTTCAACCTTGCGCTAGCTCTTATTTGTCTTTGAAATGTTTGTGATTGTCTGAGTAAACTGATTTGTTCTTGTGGATCCCAACTGTTGATGGTGTGCTGAGGCCTGTGATCTCAGTCAGTACCTGGGTTCAGGCTAATTGGAAGCCAGATCCTTAGACAGCAGTTTTTAATTTATGTGAATATATATAGTCTTTTGGGCACACAATTATAGACCCTGCTGACCTCTAGACCAGGAGATCTGGAGGTATCTCCTGGGTAAGAGTTATAAGAATTGGAACTTAAGATGAATGAAAACTACTTTCTGGGAGGTACCAGTAAGCTGTGATGAGGCCAAGGAGGGTGCAAAGATGGTGTTTCCCAAAGATGGCTACATGCCTAGTTGTGCCTCTGTAGTCTGCAGATATCTGACAAACTTAAAGTCTGTCCATCAGGTTAAAGTTACAGAACAAGTAAATGGACCTTATTCATAGGCAGACTGGGGTGTGTTTCAGTTGGCAGTCTGTGAAGTGCCCTTGGTATAGTAGCCTGCCCTGAAATGTCTTTCCAGTTGTTACAATCCTGTGGTGCCCAGGAACACAAGCCCTTTTGGCCATCAGAGCTAGTCCCTCTGGCCACTAGAGCCAAGTGATCCAGAGGCACCCTGTGTGTGGAGTGCATTTACCTGTAGGCTTTAGCAAGGTCTGGGACAAGTGGGGACATGGAATGCCTGTAGCTTTAGTGAGTGGGGATTCTTTTATTTCTAGTTGATGCTAGAGAGACCTGTTGCAGCAGCATTTTCAACTGTCAGTCTCAACCTATAAAGGGCAACCACCACTGAGCTTTTCAAAGATGTCAGTGGCCTCCTCACCAGTGCCTCAGTGAAAGGAATATCATCAGGGCCTTCCACTCCATGTAACAATCAGGTGGTGGTTTTTCCAGTCTCATCACAAATCCATTCTAACTCTAAAATCAGGAGAGCAGATAGTGGGAGTAAAAAAGTGAGATATAAAGCCAAGAAAATGATAGATTTTTAAGTGGGCCACTAGACTTGATCCAGTGGATTTCCTAAAGAGACTTCCAAGAGTTTTTTAAAAAAACTATTGTGAAATAATTTCACACTTGGAGAAAAGGTGCAAAAAGAGTACAAAAAATTTTGTACTCTTTTTACCCCAATTCCACAAATGTCAACATTTTTTACTACATTTGCTTTAATCTCTCTCCATATATGTGTATTTACACATGAACATACCACGTTATTGTTTTTCTAAACTCTTTGAGAGTAAGTTGCTCACATGATGCCCTTTTACTACTACATATTTCAGTGTGTAATTCCTAAAAACGAGGATATTGTCTTTCTTAATTACAACATAATGATCAAGATCAGGAAATTAAGATTGATACAATATTATCTAATCTCAGATTTTATCCAAATTCTACCAAGTCCTATTAGATCAATAGACAATTTTTTTTTTTCTGGTCTGGGAACTAATCCAAGATCACAGTGGACTTGCTGGATCATATGGTTATTCTGTTTAACATTTTGAAGAACTGCTAAACTGCTTTCCAAAGTGATAATATCATTTTACATTTCCACCAGCAATGTACAGGGTTTCAATTTCTCCGTATCCTCACTTAACAGTTGTAATTTTTCTTTTGTTTTTGAAAAAAGTTATGGCCAACCTAATAGATGTGAAAGAGTAATTATGGTTTTGATTTGCATTTCCCTAATGGCTAATGACATTAAACATCTTTTCATGTGCTTACTGACCATTTTTATATCTTCTTTGGAGAAATATCTATTCAAGTCCTTTGCCCTCTTTTTAATGGAGCTGTCTTTTTAATTGTAAGAACTCAGTTATATTCTGATACTATATTCTTATCAGATATAATTTGCAAATATTTTCTCTTATTCTGTGTGTTGTGTTTTCACTCTCTTGATTGTGTCCTTTGATAAACAAGATCTTAAAATTTTGATAAAGTATAATTAACCTAATCATTTTTATACTTTTGGTATCAAATCTAAGAAACCATTGCCAAATCCAAGGTAGTGAAGATTTGTGCCTGTTTTCTTCTATAGGTCTTATAGTTTTAGCTGTTATAATTTTGGTCTTTGATCTGTTTTCAGTTAATTTTTATATATGGTGTGAGATAAGGGTCCAACTTTATTCTTTTGCATGTGAATAACCTGTTCTCCCAGGACTATTTATTGAAGAGACTGTTCTTGCCTCGTTAAATAGTTTTGGCATTCTTGTTGAAAATCAATTGACCACAGATTTATGAGTTCATTTCTGGACTGTCATGTCCATTCCATTCAAATATATGTTTATTCTTATGTCAATACCACACTGTTTTGATTACTGCAGCTTTGTATTAACTTTCTTTGAAATCAGGAAGTGAGTCCTTCAAACTTGTTCTTTTTTTTTTTTTTTTTCAAGATTGTTTTGGCTATTCAAGGTACTTTGCAATTACATATGAATTTTGGGATCAACTTTTCCACTCCTGGAAAAAATGTTGGTATGTTGATTTTGGTAAGGATTGTGTTGAATCTGTAGATTGCTTTGGGACGTATTGCTATCTTTATAATATTACGTAAAGATGAACATGGAATATCTTTTCATTTATTAAGTCTTCTTTAATTTCTTTCAGTAGTGTCTTGTAGTTTTCAGTGTATAAGCCCTGCACCTGCTTGGTTAAATTGATTCCTAAGTATTTTTTTCTTTTTGATGCTATTTCAAATAGGGTTTTTTTCCTTAATTTCCTTTTCAGATTGCTCATTGCCAGTGTGTAGAAATACAACTGATCCTGTATCCTGATCTTTGCTTATTTATTAGCTCTAATTGTTTTTTGTAGCTATTTTAGATATAATCATGTGCCTGTTGCTTTTATTATAGAAGGGTATTTAGAAATCAAAATCTGGGTGTTAAATGTATTTATAGCTACTGTGATATAATTGCTTTTAGGACCTCTTGGCAGACAGTGCTGGAAAGTACATACATACATGCATATCCGTATATATAATTAGATTCCTATCTAGTTCTATGTATTAAAAATCATGAGTTCTTACTGATACCTCCAATTTCCGCCCTATTAGTGATACTGGAGCTGGGACTGTACGTGTTTCAAGCAGCAGCCTGCAGTGTCAGAAAAGCCCCAGGGTGGGAAGCCAGGGTATACTGTGATCAGTTCTGTCACCAGAGTAAGAAGTGATGTAGAGAGGATTTTGAATTGATATACAAGATATATTCAACATATTTAGTTTCTGTAATAACTTTTTCTCTTTGTTTTCTTCCTACTTCTCTGGGCACTCTTTTCTCAGACTTCATTAACTGAGTGATCCTCTGGGTTTTGTACCAAGCCCCCTCTTTGCCCTCTTTATACATTTTCTAGACTAGCTCATTGACTTTCATGTCTTTGAGTACCCCTTGGGCAATAGCTTCCGTCCATGTCTTCTGTGCTTCAGATCAGCCTATTCAATTGCTACTGAGCAGTTTCACTTATATGTTCTTCCAGTGCTGATGTGTCAAAGTTAAAATGTCCTAAACTTGTTCATTATGGCCTATTTTATCCTGTTGCAATAGGGTTCTCTTCCTTATGCTCAATGGTTCCTAGTTGCCCAAACCAGAAACAGGCATTTTCATGGATTTCTCCCTCTCCCTCACCACCTACAATCACATCTTCTTGATTTACTCTCCTAAATATCTCAAATCTGTTTATCCATCTTCATCCTCATGGACATGGTCTTAAGCCAGATTACTATTGTTCCTTACTTGGATTTCAGCATGCTAATTGTTCTCTGAAACCCATTCTTAACCTTAATGGCCATTTAGAAAATGAGTTCTCAATTCTAGTCCTGCCTGTGCCACTTTCAGCTGTATGATCTTGGTCAGGTTACTTCATTGCTTTAAGGCTCAGTTTTCTTATCTGTAATACAAAGACAGGAATATACTTATTTCAGAGGGCAATTGTGAGAAGTATATGAGGGGACACATGCAAACTTCTTAGCATATTTGCTGATTCATAGTAAATGGTCAATAAATTATAATCATTCCAGGGTTCTTCAAAATCCAGCCTCTGCTATTCCTCCAGTCTCTTGTCTGATTGATTCCTTCTACTCAGTTTTTCAGCTTTTCTGAACTTCTTTCAGTTGCTTTAATATCTGATGCTCTCTTTTGGCTCCAGGTCTCTCCTCTGCTCTCTTTTCTTTTCTTATTTTTTTAAAGATTTTATTTATTTATTTGACAGAGAGCGAGAGAGGAAACACAAGCAGGGGGAGTGGGAGAGGGAGAAGCAGACTCCCCGCCGAGCAGGGAGCCCGATGCGGGGCTCGATCCCAGGACCCTGGGATCATGACCTGAGCCGAAGGCAGACGCTTAACAACTGAGCCACCCAGGCGCCCCATCTGCTCTCTTTTCTTAGAATTCTCTTCTCCCTCACCCTCCTACCCTATTCATCCTTCTTAATTTATACATCACTCTCTCTAGGAAGTCTTGACTTGGTGTCGCTTATTTGTGTTCCAATAATACTCTTACTTCCCTTACTGAGGATCTTATCTCACCACATTGGAATTAACTGCTTACTTGTTGGCCTATCAAGCTACTGAGGGTAGGGACCAATTTACCTTGTTCACTATTCCATCTCTAGTACATAAACTGGACTCATTCAATGAATGAAAGGATAATGAATGGGCCACGTTACCATTGTCTGTTTTTTGATCTGCTTGGTAAGCTCCTGGCTACAGCCCTGCTTGGCTGCAGGCGTGAGGAAGATTGAAGGGGAAGACTCTCCTAGTATCATATCAGCCATTAACAGTTGCTGCATTGTTGGCCCCCAGTTATTAGCTGGTCAGTAACTCCTAGGACTGTTCCTTTACACGTGAACATGGGGCTACTTTTCTTGTCAGCCTCCACCAACAGCAGTCTGATGGCCTTTCTTAGCTGGGGAACATCCCTTGACACTATCACCCTGATGAAATCTGCTATCTCTAACTCTGAGATTATTCTGTTATATTTCCCTATAAACATTAGATTAGATGCATATTCAACATCTCACAATTTCATATGGCTTATCCTATATGCGATTTTGTAAATTGGACACATATTTGAGAAGCTAATTGTATTGTAGTGTAAACTGTGAGTAGCTGCAGACTGGAAGTATGATGGGGTTGGGGACGTGAGCCTGGGACAGCTGGAATTTGTGGTGGAAGTAGACACAGATCAGTGAGATGGCCCGGATGGTAAGAGAAGCTGGATTAGGGTTTTCAATCATTTTTGCTTTGCTTAGATGTGGAATTATTTGGTTCAGACGTGTTTCGCCTGGGAGCCCGCAGAAGCAAGCCCAAAGGCCACTGTCCATACCCCGAGGCCACTGGAGGAGAAATTTGGCTGCCTCTGAGTGGTAACCTGGTGGCCTAAGCCACCTTCACAGCTGCAGATCCAAGCTGCCGCATACACGCCCGTCCGCGCTGAGAGAAGGAAGCCGCTGGGGGGCAGCAAAGGCTCGCAGGTTTATCCTTACAGCGGCTATTTTTTTTTTTTTTTTTTAAGATTTTATTTATTTATTTGAGAGAGAATGAGAGAGAGCACATGAGAGGGGGGAGGGTCAGAGGGAGAAGCAGGCTCCCTGCCGAGCAGGGAGCCCGATGCGGGACTCGATCCCGGGACTCCAGGATCATGACCTGAGCCGAAGGCAGTCGTTTAACCAACTGAGCCACCCAGGCGCCCCAGCGGCTATTCTTTATATTGTGCCACATTTTGCCTTTTTTTTTTTTTTTAAACGAATTGCTCTCTTTTAGAAATTTAATTTTCGAATCCGAACTACACTGTATGAGCAGGGACCCCGTTTGTCATTTCCTCTCAGAAATACATTTTTTCCTGCCAGAATTTTACTTTTTCTCCCTCCTGGCATTTCCATAAACCAGAGCCTTCCCTTGCCCCAGGAAGGCCAGGCCCGGGCGGATCCGAGTGAGGAGCTGGCGAGGCGGCCTGGACGGGGGCAGAGCCGGACGCTCGGCGCGGATCCGGCCCTTAGGGACCTGGACCAGGGAGTACCTGCAGCAGGAGCACTGAGCCTCAGGAAGCCTGGGTGGGGCCGACTTTGCGGCTGCTCAGCACCCTTGGCTGCTACAGTTGGAGACACCGATCTGATGCCCTGACAAATGCCTTTAGAACCTGGCTTTTGGGGGAGGAGATTTGGCGAGAGTCACCAAACCACACCTCGCAGCTCTCGGATCCTGGAGAAGTTTGTAAATGTCACGTCTGTGTCTCAAGACGCAAGCAACTCACTAGGGTTTCACACTTTCCAGGAAAGGCCAGCGGAGACCTGACATAGGCCAAATGAAGCGTGCGGGAGCCTTTTCGAGGCTCACAAGAGGACCCCGCGGCAGGGGCGGCGGGACCGCGAGCGGCGCGCGGGAGGCGCCCGCTAAGCGCTCTCGCGGAGTCGGGCGGGGGTGCTCCCTGAGGTGACAGGAGGAAGCGGGAGGTGGAGGGTAAGAGGAGGTCCCGCCCCCACCTCGCTCTCCTTTACGGGAAGTGATGTGGGGCCAGACGGAAAATACCCGCCAAGGACCCAAAAAGGGCCGGCCACGGGTGGACGCGGCGCGCGCGCAGGCAGAGCGGCGCGGGCCCAGCGAGGTCCAGACAGGTGAGCCCGGCAGCGGCGGGAGGTGTGGGAGGCACCGCCCGACCCCCCGCGCCCGGTGGGTTCCGCTTCAACCGGACGGTCGAGCACCCTAGCGGGCGAGTGGCAGGGCTGGCCCTGCGGTTAGGCGCTGGAGGCTGCGATTCCTCGCCCAGCTTCTGCGCGTCTGAGCCCGGCGGAAAAGTTGCTTTGCCTCCCCAGGCCCTCAGCACGGACCCTACCGGGACGTCCGCCGAGGGGCGGGGGCAGCATGGGCGAGGCGCTGGTTAGTTGCAGTTCCAGGTTTGGGACCGGGCTGAGGTCGCCTCCGGGGGGCATCCAGGTGCTTGGGTTCCCGTCGGGGGTGGGGGTGGGGCGGAGAAGGAAACTTGACTGGCAGGAGAGGAGGAAGGTTCCAGACCTCCTGCACTGCCCCATATTTCTTTCCTCCCTCCCGCTGCTTTCAGTTTGATTATTTAACGTCTTTACACCGTTGTTGATAGGGGTCTGGACAGCAACCTGGCTGGGAGGGAGAGGGTTCTTCCTTATCCTGTCAGTTAGACAGGAAGCCCAACCTGGCAACCAGGCCCCTGGATCTTGACTGGTGGTAGGGCTGATGTGGAGACAGGTTTGGTAACTATTGCCAAATGCTTGTCTTTGTCCCAATAGATCACCAATTAAGCAAAGTCAGGCCTGAAATGAAGGAAATCTTGTGAGCCCTTGACTCCATCTTCCCAGCCTTTTGGCTCCTGCCGGCCACCTAGGCCACATGGCTCCAGAATGTTCTGCCACAGGGTCCTCTTCTTTAGCTCCGTGGGCTAACAGCTGTTTTTCCTTACTCCATGGATTCTGGCTTTATGGTCGGCTCTTCACTCAGATGTTGGGAGGGGGGAGTAGTGTTACGCCCTATGAGTTTTCTGTAATTATAGCTAATTTAATTTATTGCTGGTCGTTCCTATCCCCTCCCACCCCTTTTTTTCCTTCTTAAAAACTTGCTTTAGGGGCAAAACAATCTGGAAAACAGGGCTCTACAGATGGTTAGAGATAAGAACGGTTAATAAAATGCTGAAAGAACCTGACTGAAGATCATTTTTCCCCTTTTATTTTATGTTGGTTTTTATTCCTACTTTCTTCTTTCTTTTTATTTAAATCATGAATTTATTTTACTTTCATGCCTGAAGCCAACTCATTTAGCTATCTCAGCCTTTCTTCCTTCTTTTCCTCTTTCTTTCTTTCTCTTTCTTTCTTTCTTTCTTTCTTCCTTCCTTCCTTCCTGCCTTTCTTCCTTCCTTTCTTTCTTTCTTTCTTTCTTTTCTTTCTTTTCTTTCTTTCTTTCCTTCTCTCTTCTTTCTCTCTTTCTCCCTTTCTCCCTGAACTTGTGAGGATTTATTTCTAGACCCTTAATTCTACTCCATTGATCTATTTGTCTATCCTTATGCTAGTATCATAGTCTTTATTATTGTAGTTATGTAGTAGGATTTGAGCATGGGAAGTGTGAGTCCTCCCATTTTGCTCTTCTTTTTTTGAAATTGTTCTGGTTATTCTGGGTCTCTTGAATTTTCATAGGAAATTTAAGATCAGTTTCTCCATTTCTTTTGCTTTGGTTTTAGAGCAGATGTAAGGCGTTTGAAGTAGGCAATAATCTCTAGGAACCAGACTCTTGATTTCTCCCTTCCAAATCTGCTTTTCACTTAGTCTTTTACATCTCAGTTAATAACAATTTTACTCTTCTAGATTCTCAGACTAAACACTCTGGAGTGACCCCTGATTCTTTTCTTTTTCTTATTCCCACATCTAATTCTTTAGCAAATCTCATTGGTTCTACTTTGAGAAAATATGATATAGGATAAAAACCATCTCTCACCATTTCCACTGCTTCTGCCAAGATCCTGTCATTTCTGTCACTGCAGAAATTACTGCAAATGCCCCCTACAGGGCCACCCTGCTTCTACCCTCACCACTCTACAGTCTGTTGTCCACACAGCAGCCAGAGGTCATTATGCCACTCACCTCTCTGTTCACGACCTCTGGTAGCTTTTTATCTCAGAAGAAAAGCAAAGTCCTCATTGTGGCTACAAGCCCCTTAGGTGGTGTGTGGCTTCATCTTGCATTGTTCTCCCCTTGCCTACTCCCTTCACCCACACCCTAAGACCTTTGCATTTGCTCTTTCCTCTTCCTGGAATGCTCTTTCTTCGAATGTCTGCATGGCTTTGTCACTCATTTCATCCAAGTCAAAAGTCATTTCTTTAGAGAGGCTTTCTTGAACCATCCCGTCTAAAATAGCATCCCTCACCCCACCCATCATTTTTTGCCCCCTAACCTTGCCTTATTTTTCTTTTCTTTAGAGTATCTATAGCAGTAACTGTCATTACACACACACACACACACACACACTATTGTCTCCCACTGGTAGAATAGGCTTCATGAAGGTCGGGAATTTGTCTTGTTCCCTATGGTGTGCACAGTGCCTAGAATGGTTTCTGGCACGTAGTAAGCTCTAAAAAATATGTGTTGAAAGAATGAAAAGGGAACAAGAGACTGAGAAATGAGGATCATCTACTGTTGCTCTTTCTCTGTTCCTTCACACTTCTAAGAGAAGCAGTGTCTGTAGTTACACTAACATCTCCTATGTCTGTCCTGTTCTATCCTCTTATGCCCCCAAGACAATGGTTTTAGCCTCCTTGGAAAGGGAAGGGCTTTGGGTTCTTCCCACAGTGGCAGTGGGGGGCCTCTCCACTGTTGCCTGGGCAGACTGTGTGGGGGCACTTGGCTCCTGCTTCCAGTGACACCGCTTCTTGTGCTGAATTCAAATTCAAGAAAATGGAAATTCCTTTCTTTTTTTTTTTTTTAAGATTTTATTTATTTATTTGAGAGAGAGAGAATGAGAGACAGAGAGCATGAGAGGGAGGAGGGTCAGAGGGAGAAGCAGACTCCCTGCCGAGCAGGGAGCCCGATGCGGGACTCGATCCAGGGACTCCAGGATCATGACCTGAGCCGAAGGCAGTGGCTTAACCGACTGAGCCACCCAGGCGCCCGGAAATTCCTTTCTTGATGAATATTTTGCACTACAGTGAATTAATCTTTCTCTGGCTTCTAACTGAAGTTTCACTCCCGACACACATTTCCATTTAATTACATAGCTACTGTAGACTGTCAACTGTTTATGTATATGTTGTCTTCTGTGTCTTATGGCTAGATTGTAATATCCTGGAGACAGAGCATGACTTTAGCTCACTTTCTGAGTCTTATGGTGCAAGGTATCTTGGATAAAAGGAATGTTCGGTAAACTCTTGCTGAATGTACCAATAAGTTAATGAATAAGCCTGGATTTATTTTTATCATTGGAAACTTCTAGTCCATACCTTTCATTTTTCTTAGCCAACAGCTGTAAATATCTTGTTTTAGTCCACCTTATTTTGCTGCTTCTGATAGAGCAGTATTGGCTGCAGTTGAGTAGGATTTCCTGCTGCCCTTTCTCAGCGAGAATTGAATTAATCAGCCTAGAGAGTATGGTAATTGATCTTGTAAGTTATTTAAAAATTGAAACTACCTTCCATTATTATTTAAACTTATCTTGGAATGTGCCCTATCTGAATCTTCACTGCAAAATATGGAAACGGATTATTTTTACATATCTAGGGGATATATACAAATATATATTTTCCCTAATGAATTATACATTTGAAACCTTCTGAAAAACAAAACAGAGCTTGCATATTTAAAGTCTGAGCCCCTAACTAACTAGATGGGAGGAATCCTTTCATAATGTGAATGTCCATCAGATTATCACAAAGTACACTTTCAATACCTTGCAATTTTATAAGTCAATTATACCTCAATAAAGCTAAAATTAAAAAATAGTGTGAGCCCCAAAGAAACAAGATTGTGTTGCCATTATCAAAACAAGGGTGACTTCCGAAGAGAGTAATTTTTCCCTTTCATGGCTTTTGCTTTTTATGCCTTATGCAGTTTTTGCTAGAACCACATTTATTCCCCCCTTTCTTGGTCAGGACGTTTAAGTTTATGATCTGGTTTCCCTTAAGCTGATTACCTTGGGAGCAGACATGAGCCTCCCCTGAGTTGGAGGAAGAGATAAAGGGTTTGTAATTAACGTTATGTCTGGAGGGTGAGATGGGGAGCAGGGAGCATCCAGCTCATTCCGCCTCCTGTCTGCTCAGGCAGCAGGGAAGGCACACCACATTCTTTGTTTTGTATGAGTGAGGTCTATTAATACGCACATTTTATTTACTGTTAACTAAAATTTGATGCCTCGTTTACTCAAGAGGAAGGCTGACAGTTATTTTTCCACTTATTTGTTTATTGCCTCTTTATATGTTACTCTTGAGAAGGCCTTCCGTTTATTGCCCCAGCCACCTTAGAACTACCCACATGTATGGAATCAGACTTTTGATTCTTAAAATCGAACTTTTAATGTGGGGTTGGAGATAGGGTGCTAGATTTAGCAAGTGAAAAAAAAAAAAGAAATTTGCACTTTGGATAAACAATGAATAACTTCTTACTAGAAGTATGTTCCATAAATATACTAAGAAACGATTTGTTGTTTATATGAAATGCAAATGTAACTGGGCATCTTGTATTTATTTATTTTTAGGATTTTATTTATTTGACAGAGAGAGACCGCGAGAGAGGGAACACAAGCAGGGGGAGCAGGAGAGGGAGAAGCAGGCTTCCCACAGAGCAAGGAGCCTGATGTGGGGCTCGATCCCAGGACGCTGGGATCATGACCTGAGCTGAAGGCAGACGCTTAACGACTGAGCCACCCAGGCGCCCCTGGGCATCTTGTATTTAATCTGGCAACTCTAGTCTGATAAACCCATTTATGAATAGGAAATGAATTGATCATGACAATGTCCAAAGAATGACTGAGCTATGGCTTATTTTGGTGACTGCACATGTGTCTATCTTAAGGACAGAGAGGGGGTACCTGGTTGGCTCAGTCTGTGGAGCATATGACTGGTGATCTTGGGGTTGTAGGTTTGAGCCCCACATTGGGTGTAGAAATTACTTAAAAAGTAAAATAAAATCTTTAAGGACAGAGAAGACTTATAAACTCAAGGAGTATAAGAAGGGGAAGGAAGTTGAAGAAGATTTAGTTTTATTTTAGTCTTTTGTAGGTTAGGAAATTCACATCCACAGACTTTAAGTCACTTTGTCAGATCATAGAGTTAGTGGCAGAGCCAGGACTGGAACTCCAGGCACAGTGGTTGTCTGTCACGTAATGTCTTCCTATAAGATTGTAAGATATATATATATGTTTTCATGTTGACCCTTAATCACTTTTTAAAAAAAATTCCAGTATAGTTTCAGGTGTACAAGATAGTGATTCAGCAGTTCCCACCCTAAATCCCTTCTGTTGTCACCATCCTAGGATCACCCCCCTATCACACTGTCCTTCCAGTCCCCAGATCCAGTGGCAGGCAAAGGCACTCTCATGAGACACCCTTGACTTTTCTCGGAGAGCCTCCTGACTGTCAAAAGCCACCATTTGGTTGCATTCCCTGTGACGATGCCAGAAAGTCTGTTCTTCAACGTGTTTTTATTCCTTTTGAGGTCTTGTTAATATTTCTGTTCCTTTTAGGCTTTTATTATAAGATGCTTTGATTACAATGCACTTACTGAGAGTAATTCCCCAACAACCAAGTATTGTCTTATTGACAGCCTGCTTGCTTTGTGGCCTACTCCTATGAAACTGCTCATTGCCTTGCATTGTGGTACAACAAATATGAAAGATATATGGGAAGGATAAATAGATTGCACAGATAGAGGTGACTTGCCCTGAAGAGACGTGTTCTTATAAATGCCGAGCTATTTTATTATTATCTTAAAATTATTCGTGCTTATTTAAGAAAGCAGCCTTGAAAATGAACATGCTTCCTGTGTCACTAGACTATTGTATTTCAGAGCCACTAATCTTGTTTTTTCATAGGTTCGTTGATTAATTCATATAAAGCCTTACCAGCTGCCAGGTCAAAGCATAATAATAAAATCGGTTGCCAAGAGACTGAAAAATCTGTTCATTCTTATTAACCGCAGTTCATCTATCCTACCCTGATGCCACCACATGGGTGGCTGGTCAAGTCTTATCTGGGTATGACTGGTTACTTATCTCCTGTATATTCATATCATTAAAAACAAAGACAGGGTCTCAGTCAACTAACTAAACCTTATGATAAGGTATTTTTATTCTTGTTATACTAGCCCTAAGATGGGGGGGGGGGGATAAGACATAGAAATAGGTCATGACTTAAATGTTCGTTTGAGATACCCAAGAATTGTAAAATATAATCTATGGTGGTGGTCAGGATTTCTTTGTTTCTTACAAAGCGTGATTGATTTTCATAATGAATCTCACCATTGCAAGGGAGTGACCCCAAGAATGAGTAAAAAGGTCTAGCAGCCCTTGAAAAGATAAGGTATTATTCTAGTTAGATACTGGAGACCAGATGTGGCCAAACAAGCTGCTGGCTGTTCCTAACTGGGCTTCCATTGTCAGGGGCAAGGTCAAGCTGTGCCCCGCTTTGCTTTGGCACAGAAAGCCATGGAGTGGGTTTTGATGCTTTGAGTGACTCACCCCTGTGTTCTGGAGCTCCTGCTTGAATGTGGGGGAGCCCACGTAGCTGGGATGTAGTAGGATGGCTTTTAGTCTGTAATATTGCTGATAATTAACTATGTGATATTGCACCAGAGGTTCTCAGTTAGGGCTGATTTTGACGCCCTCCGCCCCTGGGGACATTTGGCAATGTCTGGAGACAGTTCTGGCTGTCACAACTGAGGAGTTACTATTGGCATTTCGTGGATAGAGGTGCAGGATGGCCCCTCATGACAAAGGATTACCCTGCCCAAAATGTTAATGGTGCCAAGGCTGAAAAACCCTGCATTAGACAAATCACTGAATCTCCCTGGCCTGCATTTTTCTGAGTTACACATTCTCTCCATCATGTAAAGTTCACTAAGCCTGAGTCCACCACTGTTGTCTTTCTCACTTCTCTCTTACCCTGATTCTAAGTCATTAAATGTGGAATAGGGTCCAGGTGTGGATATTGATGGGCAGTTGGGACTGAGCACCCCTGCCCTCGGGGATCACATGGAGTAGGTCTTGTGAGGGTGCCAGGTGGACCATCTGAGAGGAATGGACCCTGTGGTGACAGCCTGTCTGTAGGCATTCGGCCATGTGATTCAGCATTAAGTGGAAGCCTGCCAGAAACCCACAGAGAACATTGTGACTGAAGGTTTGGTCTCTAAATTCCTCAGAGCCCTGTGCTCTCAGCACTTATGCATGATGAGCTCTCAGCTCACCAGAGTGTCCACGCCCCAAATTTCCAGCCAGCAACCATACCCTTGTGCCAGGGGTGCCTTGGACAGCAGAGTTTCCCAAGGAAATATTGAAATGGACAATTTCTTGATGAACACCTGATTTTCTGCTTAACTAGAGCCTTTCTGAAAGATTTAAAAGTCAACAATAAAAGCGCCCTACACTAAGTTGTCAGCCCATTTTGCCCCCCAGGTAAGGAAACCTCATTTACTATGCTTAGAGCATCATGTAATTTAAGTGCTGGTAGGCCCTAGAAACCAGGTAGCTCAGCCTCCCCTCCACCTCAGAGGTTCAGAGCTGTGCTCAAGGCCACATGGTTAACTGATGACAGAGAAGGTTCTAAAAGACAGGTCTGTCTGCTGGTTCTTCACTGTGTTCTGTCCATGTCCCTATGCTGGTATTTCTTGATTGTAACCAGGTATAAACATGGGCAAGATAAAATTGTGTTGTTTTGTTGTTTAAAGGAAATGACTTTCAGATGGAACTTTAACAACCAGTGTCTCTTCCTTGACCCTTCTGAAGTATCACAGGGAGTGAAATAAGTATATTATGCTTTTAACCTAAGTTAAAGCCATCCAGAAATAACTGAGTGCTTGCCATGGCTATGTGCCAGCCACCATCATTTCTTCCCGATATTGCTGCTTTTCTGGTCCCATTCTTGCCCCCTCCCCCTGCCCCTGCCACAGCCCATGCCTCACACAAAGCCAGTGAAATTTATTTTTATTATTTTTTTATTCTTATGTTAATCCCCATACATTACATCATTAGTTTTAGATGTAGTGTTCCATGATTCATTGTTTGTGCATAATACCCAGTGCTCCATGCAGAATGTGCCCTCCTCAATAACCACCACCAGGCTAACCCATCCTCCCACCCTCCTCCCCTCTAGAACCCTCAGTTTGTTTTTCAGAGTCCATCGTCTCTCATGGTTCGTCTACCCCTCCTATTTCCCCGGCTTCATTCTTCCCCTCCCGCTACCTTCTTCTTCTTTTTTTTTTTCTTAACATATATTGCATTATTTGTTTCAGAGGTACAGATCTGAGATTCAACAGTCTTGCACAATTCACAGCGCTTACCAGAGCACATATGCTCCCCAGTGTCTAACACCCAGTCACCCCATCCCTCCCACCCCACCCCCCACTCCAGCAACCCTCAGTTTGTTTCCTGAGATTAAGAATTCCTCATATCAGTGAGATCATATGATACATGTCTTTCTCTGATTGACTTATTTCGCTCAACATAATACCCTCCAGTTCCATCCACGTCGTTGCAAATGGCAAGATCTCATTCCTTTTGATGGCTGCATAATATTCCATTGTATATATATACCACATCTTCTTTATCCATTCATCTGTCGATGGACATCTTGGCTCTTTCCACAGTTTGGCTATTGTGGACATTGCTGCTATAAACATCGGGGTGCACATACCCTTCCAGATCCCTACTTTTGTATCTTTGGGGTAAATACCCAGTAGTGCAATTGCTGGATCATATGGTAGCTCTATTTTCAACTTTTTGAAGAACCTCCATACTGTTTTCCAGAGTAAGTCAGTGAAATTTAAAAGTAAATCAGATCACATCCTTCTTCTGCTTTAAATTCCTCTGCCGTTTCCCACTGCAGTTGGTGTAAGATTCAGATGTTCTGATCGTGGTCTGTAGATGTCTCCATGATCTGGGCTCTGCTGGCCTCCATGGCCTCAGCTCGTCCCTGTGCCTTCATCTCCAGACTCATCTCCTTCCTTTCTGTTCCTTGGAGGTGCCAAGCTCATTCCTTCCTCAGAGCCTTTGTGCTTGCCCTTACCTCTACCTCAATGTGTTTCTCTCTAGATCCTCACCTGGCTGGCTGCTTGGCAGCATTCAGATTTAATTTCAAATATCATTCCTTCAAGGAAGGAGGGATGGGGTGGCTGGGTGATAGACACTGGGGAGGGTATGTGCTATGGTGAGTGCTGTGAATTGTGCAAGACTGTTGAATCACAGATCTGTACCTCTGAAACAAATAATGCAATATATGTTAAGAAAAAAAAAAGAAGAAGAAGTTAGCAGGAGGGGAAGAATGAAGGGGGGGAATCGGAGGGGGAGATGAACCATGAGAGACGATGGACTCTGAAAAACAAACTGAGGGTCCTAGAGGGGAGGGGGGTGGGAGGATGGGTTAGCCTGGTGATGGGTATTAAAGAGGGCACGTTCTGCGTGGAGCACTGGGTGTTATGCACAAACAATGAATCATGGAACACTACATCTAAAACTAATGATGTAATGTATGGTGATTAACATAACAATAAAAAATTAAAAAAAAAAGAAGTGGGTGATGACTTTCACCCTGATGACTCTGTTTAAAGTAGCCTCTGGTCACTCACTATCCTATTATTATTGTGTTGTTGTCTTCACAGTACTTACTACCATTTGAAATTATTTTATCCTATGTTCACTTATTTATTGTCTCTCTCTTCCTGCTAAAATGTTCTCTCCATGAGGGCAGGAGCTTTGTCTGTTTTGTGAAGTGCTATGTGTTTAACCCATAGAATCATACCTGGCACATGACAAATGGTAAGATAATAATGAATGAATGACGGGGTGCCTGGGTGGCTTGGTGGGTTAAGTGCCTGCCTTTGGCTCAGGTCATGGTCTGGGGTGCTGGGATCGAGCCCTGCATCGGGCTCCCTGCTCAGCGCGGGGTCTGCTTCTCCCTCTGCCCCTCACCCCACTCATGCTCTCTCTCTCTCAAATAAATAAATAAATAAAATCTTAAAAAAAATAATGAATGAATGACAAAGTAAATGAGCAGTTGGTGATAGAGAAGATTGCTTTACAGATTTAGTGCTATGTAACTCCTGTTTTCTCTTACATGTTGGACTTTATTTTTTAAACTCAAACCAGAATGCTAGTTTATTGATACGTGAGAAGTGGAACTGTTAAGCAGACTAGATTTTTTTCTTTGAGGACTAATGCACTTGTTTCCTGTAGTAAAACTCCATGGGGAGCACATATAAAAGAAGACAGGTACTTGGTAAGCACAGACTCAGGGCACAGGGACTTAGAAATCAAAAAGATCCGAGAGCTACCGTGTGCTGGAAAAGGCCTGAACGGTCACCCTGGTAATGGTTCCTCATAACTGGCTGTCTGTGAAAATCACATGGAGAGATTTATTAAAACATACCCACACGAAGCCACACATTTTCCAGTCTCTCCTGTGGAGATTCTAATTTGTTCGTTTGCAGCCAGGCCTGGGGAATCCATGTTTTCTTTGAAATGCTGCCAAAATGATGGATGGTGCACAACCAGCTTTGGGAACCAGTGACAGCCCACCCCTGTTTCCAGATAAGTAAACTGAGGCTCAGAGAGCTCAAGTGCCTCACTCAGGGTGACACATAGGGTGAGCAGGGAGATGGCACTCAAATCTCCCAGCTTCCTCTCTGCACTGTTCACAGAACATGACCACAAAGCTTCTCAAGGGCAGAGGCAGCACCACCTCGGAAATTGCTGGTTTATTACTTTTTTCTTTATTTACACAAAACTAACCAGTCTGCTGTCAAGCAGGAAATGCATACAGCCTAGTTTTCCTTTTTTATTACAAAGTGTCAGATCAATTAGAGTTTAGATTCTGGGGCTGCAGAGTGACGATCAGTGTGGTTCTGGGGCCAACATCATCAGCACCATCTGGAACTTGTTAGCAATGCAGATTCTCAGCCCAGCAGTACTGAATCTGAAACTCGGGAGGTATGGCCCACAGTCTGTATTTTAAAGCCATCCAGAAGATTCTGATGCGCACTCAAGTTTGAGAACCACTGTCCATGGCTGCATTTTGCAATTCAACCATTGGTTAAAGCCGCTGGCCTCGGCCTTTTAGTTCGTGACTCATTAACATCAAGGCCTCAAGTTAAGCTAGCCGTCTGCTTTCTTTGGTGACATTTAATCAAAACAGGGCCTAATGTTATCAATCTTCATTAGAATGCCATACACGAGGAAGGAGGGGGAGGGATTACTACTTATTGAGCATGTGCTGTGTGTGAGGAACCATGTTTGAGGCTATTACTTATTTAATTCTCACCACCATCCTGCTAGGTGGGTATAGTATCCTTATTTTACAGATTTGGAATAGGAGGCTGGTAGAGGTTAAACATGGTCTTCTCTATGGGTCCTTTGACCAACTATAGTTGTATGTTTTGCTATCTGTTGTCTCCCTAGATAGCCTTCTTATGGATAACCGGGAATCCCCTGGGAAGCTTGTTATACATGCACATCTCTCTCAGAGATCCTAATTCAGAAGACTGGTTGGAACCCAGGACTTTGGGTTTTCATCAGGTACTCCGGGTGCTTCTGCTGCCAGTGGGCACCTGACCATACTTGGAGAAATCCTATCCAACTCCACTCACAGTGGTTAGACCAGGTGTTCCTCAAGGTTTTGATGAGGTTCTGTGGTTCTCCAGTGTTTTGTGTGTTCACAGGCCTTGGGCACTGGGTGGGGATGTTGGCAGAACAAATATGAGCATGGGAGGAGGGAGCTTGGGAGCGTGTATAAAAGTAGTCTCATATTTCTGCTCTCTGCTGCCTCTTAGAGGGCCATGTTTTGGCTTTGAGTAACTTGATTCTTTCTGTTATCTATCGCAAATTGTGCAACTTTTCTTATAGCAACTTCACCCTTGTGTTGGTGGGATGCACGGTTGTGAGCAATTTCCCCCAGGCTGTAATTAATATCTATCGAATTCTGAGTTGCTTCGGCTTTTGAGGTCAGAAATGGGATTTCATCTGTTTGATGATAACATAGATACTTATTTTTTAGGGAAAGATTTGACATATTTTAATGAATGAGTTGTCAATCCATTAGGAGACTGAATGATTTGGTTCCATTATGAAGGAAAAAAGTAAGATGCAAATTGAAAAAGAATGTCCAGGATGCTGCCTGATGTCCTTCTTTGTGAGGTGGCATACTGATTGGTCCATAGGTTTGCAAGCAGCTACTGACAAATACCGCGGGTCTCCCATAGCATAAAAAAGATGCATGTGTCAAAAGATGGCGAGAACCTCCCAGGCCTTCGCCCAGTGGAGAAGTCAACAATGTGGGAATATTAAATATCTTTAATATGTCTTAGTCCCTGAAATAAAATTGTGTAAGGCAAGGGCAGAAGGAAATTCACAAAAGCACACATTTCGGTCTCCTGAGATCCACTGTGCATAAGGCAAATTATTTTTGCCAGGAAGAAAATAACCAAGTTACAGGGTAAGTATCTAAGAATAATTTCTTTGGCCACTGCTATTAGAGTTGACCATAACAGTGTGTAATTAGTACAGTAGCTGGGGCTACCACTTGAGTGCTTACTATGTGTCAGGAAGTATACAAACATTCTCTCATTTAATCCTCAACAGACTTTCAAAGTAGATATTATCCTTTACTTTACAGATGATGAAACAAGCTTAGGAGGATTAGGTAATTTTCGCAGGGCTGGGACTGAGGTTTCCAGGGATGAGAGACTGTCAGTTCTAGGGGTGCCTGAGTAGCTCAGTCATTAAGTGTCTGCCTTCTGCTCAGTTCATGGTCCTGGGTACCCTGGATCGAGCCCAACATCGGGTTCCCCGCTCAGCGGGGAGTCTGCTTCTTCCTCTGCCCCTTCCCCCCTCACTTGTGCTCTGTCTCTATCTCTTTCTCTCAAATAAATAAAA
Organism: Mirounga leonina; assembly: GCF_011800145.1. NCBI lineage: Eukaryota > Metazoa > Chordata > Mammalia > Carnivora > Phocidae > Mirounga > Mirounga leonina. The sequence continues at coordinate 30,714,838 of NW_023270839.1, read as the reverse complement.
TCATTAAAAAAAAAAGGACTGTCAGTGCTAAAACTAAGACAGTCCTGAGTAAACTGGGATGGTTGGTTACCCTGAGTGTCACCCAGCCTGCTGACCCACAGTTGATAGTTAAGAAGTAAGCCCAAAGGGTTCTGAGTAGTCAGACAGATGGTTCATATATGGAAACTTGCTGATCTGCCTCACGGAGACTTTCAGAACATTCCTCGGCACCCCCTTTCCTCCATTTTACATGCAGTTCTAATAAGCCTGATTATTTGGTTTCCAGGTGCCTTGTCAATGAGAAACTGAACATTGGAAGGGGAAGTGGTTATTGTAGAAAGGCACACCAATTACCATGGTGAGGGACGTCTGGCTGAAGGTGGGAGCAAGGAGAATGAAATATGAACGAATAAAAGATGGAGTCATTACAGTAGTCAGGAGGTGTTTATTATAGTGGCAAACATCCCTTAATAAAAATAGCCGTTATTGAACACTATGTGCTGAACACTACTTTAAGCACTTCTAGGAATCACATAATTCAATTCTTACAAAATAATCCTATTATCCCTGTTCCACAGATGAGGAAACTGGGGCACAGAGAGGTTAAGTAACTTGCTGAAGATCACACAGCCAGTGAGTGGTAAAGCTGAGATTCAAAGTCTCCAGAGCCCAGATCCTCAACATCCTGCTTCACTGTAGGTCCTAGATGCTGAGGAGGTAGCACAACAAGTTAGTGATGTTTATTGTGATGTCCTGAATCATCCAAGAAAAAAAAATTAAAGCATGGACATTACATTTTACAGTAGCCACCCCCTTATCCACAGGGAATGTGTTCCAAAGTCCCCAGTGGATGCCTGAAACCGTGGATAGTACTAAATCCTATATATACTATGTTTTTTCCTATACATACTTACCTATGATAAAGTTTAATTTATAAATTAGGTACAGTAAGAGATTAACAACAATAACTACTAATAGAACAATTATAACAATATACTGAATGAAAGTTATGTGAATATGGTGTCTCAAAATATCTTATTGTGCTATTCTCATCCTTCTTGTGATGATGTGAGATGATAAAATAACTATGTGATGAGTTGAAGTGATGTGATGATGTAAGCTTTGTGATGTAGCCTTAGGCAACTATTAGCCTTCTGATGAATCGTCAGGGATCATGAGCTTCTGGACCACTACTGACCCCCGGTACATGAAGCATCAGGAAGGAAAACCATGGATGGGGTGGGGGGTGTACTAGTGTATTTTGTAGGAATTAATTAAAAAAAATTTTTTTTTTTTAAAGATTTTATTTATTTATTTGAGAGAGAGAGAATGAGAGACAGAGAGCATGAGAGGGAGGAGGGTCAGAGGGAGAAGCAGACTTCTTGCCGAGCAGGGAGCCCGATGCGGGACTCAATCCCGGGACTCCAGGATCATGACCTGAGCCAAAGGCAGTCGCTTAACCAACTGAGCCACCCAGGCGCCCAATTTTTAAAATTTTTTTATCAAAGTTCTACATGGACATAGTGCTACAGGCCTGTTACAGAAAGCCATCAGTCCCCTCCCCCAGCTCATTTCCTGCTCCGCAGAGACAACTGCTTTCAATTCTTGTAATTAGGTGACTCTTGCTAGTAGTTTCATTCCTTGTCTCTAAATGACATACTCGATATTTCTATGGTCAATTTTTAGTTTTAAGCATTATTTAAATGCCTATGCCTAGACACTTTACCATGGAAGAAGAGAATTTTAATTCATTTCCCCACCCACCATACCACACGTGTATGCCATTTCCGTCCCCTACTCTCAAGTTTTGTCATAGGTTTAGTTAGATCAGTACATCCTGGGCTTGTTGTTTTCTTCTTTAGGTCTTCCCTCCGGGGCTGGGTGGATTCTCCAGAGAGCATTTGAACCACCTGCCTGTGGAGAATGCCTGCGTTCTGGAAGTTCCAGCCTGTGCGTGAGGGTGGAGGTATCTCAGTATTTAGAGGATTGGGATCTAAGCAGACTTCCACTATTTTTAGCCTTGACTTTACCCTCCTCTCCCCTCCAGGAGTGTTTGGGTGCTCTGAATGCCTGAGCCTTTCTGCAGATTCTGTGATGAGTTGATTTTTGGCTGTCCCTAGTGGCAGGTAGAGTCATCTTTCCCAGGTCTGCTCATCAGTTACCTCTTGTCCATTTGCTTTATAGCTTCCACATTTTGTTGCTGTTGTTACCGCTCACTTTCTCTTTGTCCTTGTGAGTTCATACCTAAAACAACAACAACAAAAACCTCTTTTTACTGTTACATTAGTGAGATTTGAGGAGGTAGCAGAACTAAGGTGTGTGTTTGGTGCACCATCTTTATCCTAAAGTTGGAAAGACATTTTAGAAAGCTTTCAATGTGGAGGGGTCAAAAAAAAGTTTTTGTCGCTCTAATGGGAAGACCACTAGTTCTATGAAAAATGGAAGTTTTACTTCTACTTGCTACTCAAAGTGTAGTTCTAGGACTAGGACCATCCATCCATAGTACCTGGGCATCACGTGGGCCCCATCCAAACTTATTGAATCAGAATTAGCATTTTATCAAAATCCCTAGGAGAGTCCTAAGCTTGCTGAAGATTGAGACATGCTAATATGAAGTACTTTACTCAACTCCTACTGTAATTAGGATAAGCGAATTTTAATGAACTTTAATCTGGGATTTAAAAATCTTGGTATATTCCCTTACTAAATTATTCTCCAAATTCTAGAGGTTGCTGTGAGATAATATAGAGGCGTATGTAAGTTTCATGAAAATGCATCCTCTCTCCCTTTATAAGCCATGTCTGTCCATTGGAGTCAACATCAGATGTGAACCAAAAATTCCATGTCATTTGCCATGAGAGATTTCAGACTGGTTATGTTCAGGCTTTTTTTAGCTGCCCACAGTTCTTGAGGTTGGTGATAGGATTTTATAGATTGGATAGGCTGAGTTTTCAGTCACACATCAAGCTGCCAAAGTTAGAGGGTGGCTTCCCTTAGAGGCAAAGGAAAGATTAATTAGTTTAAGCCCAGCCTCTTTCCCAGTGGCTGGTATATGCTCAGCAAGTGATTGTGGGATGAGCGAGCCAAAGATACAATTCCTGTCTTCAAGATATTCACCAACCAACATAAATTGGATGTCACCATACAGGGTTGACCAGCTCTAGGAAAGAGTAAGCACAGAAAAGGGGCATTTAACTTAGCATTACTGGCAGAAGGAGCCGAAGGGCTACGTGATTTGATGAACCTCACTTGGTGCGTTTAGGGCAGGGGCTCTCAGTTTAGTGTGTATTAGAATCACTTGGTGGGCTTGTTAAAACACAGACCCTGTGGCCATCCTGACAATTCCTGATTCAGTACACCTGGGGTGGGCCCAAGACTGTGCATTTCTAACCCATGTCCTGGGTGATGCTGATGATACTGATTTCACATTTTGAAAACCACTGGTTTTAGAGAATTATAAATAGTTCTTGTGGCTGGAGTCAGTGGGCAGGGAATAGTAGGTGATACTGAAGGCAGAAGTCTAAGGAGTAGGGAGTTCATTATGGAGTTTGTGGGGAGTCAGGTTTTACAGAGGAGAATGATGAACACCCATCTGCAGTTTGGAAAGATCATTTTGGTGTGGTGAGGAGGATGGATCGGTAGCAGGGCCAGGCTGGAGGCCGGAAAACTAAGTGGATGATCATAGCCGTCCAGATGACAAATTAAAAGAACTTGGAGGAGGAAAGATCCCTAGAACTTGGTGGCCTGTTGGAAGTGGGAGGGGAAGAGGGGAAGGAGTCATATCGGACCATCAGATTTCTGGCTGGGTGGGTGTCGGGATTGTGTTATTCAAGACATAGGAAGAGAGGGGGTCTGAAGCAGGGTCTGGAAAGAAGAACAAAGGAGGTAAGTCAAGGGCAGGAAATGTTGAATTTGAAATGGCAGCAGGAAATCTGGGTGGTCCTCCCAGTAGATAGTTTTCTTTCTGGGTCTGGAGGCCAGGAGAGGCCTGGTAAGTCACCTAGCCCCAGCCCTTCTGCCACTTTCATTTGATCTCCTGTGTTGTTTGTTTGGATCAGGCATTGCATTTGTGAAGAAACACTATTAGTATAACCCTTAAGGGCCTGGAGAATGCAATACTTTTAAAGATTCTTTCTCAAGAAAAAAAATATTCTATTCTTTTGACTGGGGGAAAAGAAAGAGTTGGAATACCAGTCTTCTAACACCAGAAGAGGTTAATACAGCCGCCTTCTGTCTGAGAGGCCAGGGGAATTGGGTTGTAGTAAGCTTGAAAGGAGCAAAATCACTTGACTGGTCTTCAGGCCATATGACGAACAGCTGAGACTAATTAGTGGGATTGTGGGTTTTTACAGAGATGCCTGATTTTGAAAGTTGATGGAGTGGACTGCTTTTCAAAAGATTCTTTTGAAAAACGTTTATAAGCAGGCAATTCTGACTTTAACATTTCTCTTTGTATTACATAGACAAAAAGTAACCTTTTTGTCGAGGACATGTGATTGGACGTTGTCTCATTGTTGAAGTGTTGGCAGCAACGTTTCTAAAGTTTTAGAAAAACAACCAACGACTTACACTCTCTCCTTCAAGGTATGGTTTTGTGTTAATATATATGTATGTTTTTTTCGTAGAGGTTTCGAATTCCGCCATGCTAATTTTCATGTACTTAGAATATATGCAATTTAACAGAAAATACCACTGCACATGTTAACTTTGTTTTTTTTTTCTTTATTTAAACCAAAGACTAAGACACCTGCTAAATTTCTGGGGTGTAGTTTGAAAATTGCTTTTTCAATTACTGTCGAGTGGGTATGAATACTGACTGCATTTTTCCTTAACTTTAACAAAGTAACATAAGATGTTTTTTTATTTAAATTCAATTAGCCAACTTATAGTACATCATTAGTTTCAGATAGTATGTTGAATAAGAGAGCTGATTAAGGAATTAAATTGCTCTAAGAGTTTTGTTCATCCTCTGAGGATTTCACAAAAATTCAAGCTTATTGGGATTTTGTTTTTAATATTGTTAATAGCTTTAATGGAGAAAAGCTGTATCTAAGTATGTGTTTTACTATAAGGTGTGTTCTATGAATTAAATTTGCCCCCAGAGAATTGTTAATTTTGTTAGGTTTGGCCGTAGTATTGTGATTATGTAAGGAAAGGTCCGTATATTTTATAGGTGCTTAGTGATAGCACGCAGGAGTGGAAGATCTGGGGGTTGGGTCTCCTGGGGTCTGATGTTCTTTATACATTTCTCTCTCCTTCCAGATCTGTGCTGGTTGGCCAGGTCTGCCGTGATAACGCGTTACTAACTGGGTGACCTTGGTTGGCCAGGTCTGCCGTGATAAAGCGTTACTAACTGGGTGACCTCAACAGCAGACAGGTGTTGCAGGGTCGGTTCCTTCTGAGGACTGTGAGGAAGAATCTGTTCCAAGCCCCAATCCTTGGCTTGCAGACAGCCGAGTCTCCCGGTGTCTCATCTTCTAGTCTTCCCTCTATGCGTGTCCTTCCATGTAGAAGGAGTTTGGATGCAGATACGCAGGTCATGCAGCAGATTAGTGTCGGAGTCGAGGCAGTGTCCTGATTTCCACTCCGGGGTGCTGACCAATTCCTCGTTTTGTTTTCTTTGGTGCGAGTTCAGATTTTTCTCCTAGGAGTGAATCCAGAGCCCTGATGATCAGAAATCACAATGGAAGAAAGCCTTAATTAAAAGTTGACTTTCTCTGTCTAGATTCTTGGATTATTAAAAAAAAAAAAGTTTTGGAAAAAAAAAGGTGTTGTGGGGAGGAATGTTCATTCATGAGGGCATCGTATCCATAGAATGTCCAGGTTGGGTTTAATACATTCCAAGGGAGTTTAGCCCCAGCTTGGTTGCCTTCTCGGTCTCTTACGACTTTCTCCTTGTCCTTTGCAGACACAGTGTTCAGTGACCCAGCAGCCATTAGAATACAAAAACATGATTTTTTTTTTCTTTTTACTTGCCATTGCTGCCCACAAGACAGGAACTGTGGCAGCCAATGCTGAGGAAGCCTTGCGGCCAGCAGGATGGCACCATGGCAACCCAGACCTGCGCCTGTGAGCAGGTCCCGGAACCCAGGCTGCCTCCGCCCGCTCTTCCAGTTTCCGCCCTCCCGAGACCCTCAGCACCCGAGTGCTCAAAGAGGAAATGCTCACCACTTCCCTCTGCTTCTGTTATCTCCTTTTAGGATTAAAGCCATCCTTCCTTTCTTCTGCCCTCTGCACTTGGTCGATTTATAGCTAGAGCTCAAGGCAGAGCATACCTCACAGCAGATGAGTCACGTAAAGCCCATTAAAAACAAAAGCTGATTTTCACAGAAGCCATAACTCATTTGTACCGTCTTTGCAAGAGGACGTCTTCCTGCTTGCTTCTGTGCTCCTGGTGTTGCTGCAGTAGGGCTAGGCGCCTGCCCTCTCGGCACCGGTGGTTCTGTGGGGCTTGGAGGGTCGGGAGGTGAAGGGTGAGATCAGAGTGCTGCTCAAGAGAGAAGTTTGCATCACTGATGATTCTCTGGAGGCTGGAGCCACTCTGCTCAAACACAGATACAGCTCATCCTTCCAAGAACTGAGAGCATCAGTTTGTTTGTTTGTTTTCTCCATTTCACACTCTGTTGGGTTTCTCTTCTCCCTGCTGTTTGTTGTCTGAGCAGGGAACCTTTAGCTATGAATGCTAGATTCATCACTCGGCAAATATTGAATGGATCCCCTGTTTTCACAAGAAGGAGAAAGTCCAGATGGCTTTACCCTGGCACCTCTGTGCTTTGGTGACTATGGACTGTTGTTTAAAAAGTCTCCTCCTGGTGTCCTTCTTGGGTCTCTCTTCATTCTCAATGGTCATCCTATCTCTCCCATGGCCTCAGGAAATCAATTATGTCCATAACTCTAAAATCCATATTGTTAACACTGATTTTTTTTTGAACCTTAGCCCTGTTTTCCAAATGCCAGTTAAACACCAACTCCCTGGATGTCCAACATGTCTAAGGGACACTTAATTGATCGTGTCTAGTACACTGTAGCATTGTAGTAGTGTGGGTTCAGATGTTGGCTCTACAGTTCACTGAGTGACCTTGGAAAAGTTATTTAGCCTGTGTATCAATCTTCTCATCTGAAAATTAGAGTCCTTATAGGATTGTTATGAGGATTAAATGAGTTGTTACTTTATTTATTTTTAAAGATTATTTATTTATTTAGAGAGAGCACATATGCAGGAGGGAGGGAGAGGGAGAGAGAATCCCAAGCAGACTCCATGCTGAGCGTGGAGCCTGATGTGGGTCTCCATCTCACGACCCTGAGATCATGACCTGAGTCGTTTAACCGACTGTGCCACCCAGGTGCCTCTAAATGAGTTGGTATTTTAAAGGACTTAGAGAAGCACTCAGTAAGTGTTGGTTATAATAATCGTCATCTCAAGTCACCTTCTCCTGTCTTCATTAATGGTAATAGCATTCATTCCTTTACCAAACCAAAAGTTTTGGTTATCTTTAACTTCTATACTAGTCAGTTAAGAAGTTGTACTGATTTTTCTACCTCCTAAATATATCTTGAATTATTCCTTTCCTCTTCTTTCCCACTGTCACCGACCCAAGTCAAATCACCACCTCTCCCATCCCCTTCTGACCCTCTGTTTGTATTCCCAGTCTCCATGGAGCTGCCAGAAAGATCTGTCTAAGGCACACCTCTTGTGTTCCCCTCTTTCATGAAAGTCTGCAGTGGCTTTCCATTGCCCAGAGGATAACATGAACTTTTTTTTTTTTTACAGATTTTATTTATTTATTTGACAGAGACACACTGAGAGGGGGAGAGAGAGAGAGAGCGTGTGCACAAGCAGGGGGAGTGGGAGAGGAAGAAGCAGGCTTCCCGCTAAGCGGGGACCCTGATGTGGGGCTCGATCCCAGGACCCTGGGATCATGACCTGAGCTGAAGGCAGATGCTTAACAACTGAGCCACCCAGGCGCCCCCATGGACTTTTTATTTATGTTACAGAGGAGTCCTTTCAGGCCTCAGTTGCAGAGTCTCTCCCACCTTTATAGCCTCCGCCTGGACACATCCTCACCTATGCCCATGCACTGCTTTAGCCATCCTCTGCTGAGGCCCCCTAAGTTCACCATACCCTTCTCCCTCCTCTACCTCTCCACTCCACGCCCACCCTCCCAGACCAGACACGTGGTCCCTTCTCAAGGCTGGAAGCCTTGTCTGGGTTTTGTACTTTGAATGCCAGGCAGCCCTTACCTAATTCCATCAACAGTTATTTATACCTTTCAGGTTAGCATCAAAGATAATTTTGTTGATAGTTTCTGTTATCTTTAAAGGATGATGCTTATTTGATCTGAAGTCCTTTGTCACATCATTTTGTGAGCCGGGTGACTTTTTTTTTTGAGGATTTTATTTATTTGAGAGAGAGAGAGAATGAGAGAGAGAGCACACGAGATGGGGGAGGGTCAGAGGGAGAAGCAGACTCCCCACTGAGCAGGGACCCTGATGCGGGACTCGATCCCGGGACTCCAGGATCATGACCTGAGCCGAAGGCAGTCGCTTAACCAACTGAGCCACCCAGGCACCCTAGCCTGGTGATTTTTGTCCATTCCCATGTATCACTTATCCCTTGATATGCTGATTTTAGTCCTTGACTCAGATGCTCTTCTGTGAAGTTTTCCTGATTCCCCCGCCAGGCATATTGGGTGCCTCCTCTTCCTTCTAACCCTCTCAGCCCCAGCCCTCCCACCTGCCCAGCATTGTGTGCATATTTGTTGCAGTTCTTGTTTTACTGTTCATTTCCACAGAGAGTGCTTCTATTAGACTGTTGCTCTTCCAGAGCTATGTTCTCAGCGTTTCACATAGTAATGAGTGCAAGGCATGTTCTCGAAGCTTCTTTGTTAAATGCATGATGTTTTAACTGATGTGCTTATAGGCTGGTGCCTGAATTTAATCATCATAACTATGCTCTCCCTCCTCAGTGACTTCAAGCTTTGCTGGTGTGTCTTTTGATCGTTGACATAGGCCAGTCTACTTATCAAACTTTATTTGAGATTATTAACACCTTTGGGGTTGGTATTTGTATGTCATTTTGCATTTAATTTTAGTTAGGGACATTTGGTGTAGGTTTCTTGAGACGTACTTCCATATCCCTCCCAGGTAATACTACCCTTCCTGACATCCCCCTAGGCTGTAGAATTTTTGTCACTTTGCATTTGTCAGTCAAGCCAAGTTTATTTTCCTCTAAAACAACTTAAAGGTTCTGTTTAGACTAGCTCAAAAATCTATTTTTTAAGTCTTTAATAGTTATTGTTTAAAAACTAAAAGTGATTAAAGGTTTTTAGAAATCACAAACTGAAAATGTGCTTTTTTTTTAATGCTCTTATAAAACTTATAGCCACTGCTTGATGGAGGTGCGAAAGCGATATGCATCCAGTTGAAACTGCACTTTGAATATTGAATTTTGATCTTTTTCCAGTCTAGCAATATGGTAGGATACTCTCTTGTGATGCTGGGTAGCCAGAGTGAACCTCAGCTCCCTGTCGGACCCATGATCACGAGGGTAAACAACCCTTACACTTAAAACCATTCTGTACCCAATCACTCTTTTTCACTTTCAGAACAGTATTGAATCAATTACCTGAGAAAGTCAATACTTTATTATAAAATAGGCTTTGTGTTAGATGATTTTGTCCAGCTCTAGGATAATGTAAGTATTCTGAACACTTTTAAGATGACCTAGGCTAAGCTTTGAGGTTCAGTAGATTAGGTGTATTAAGTGCATTTTTGACTTAAGATATTTTAATTTATGATGCGTTTATCAGGACATAACCCTGTTGTAAGTTGAGCAAGACCTGTAGAGTGAAGTCATAGTAATTAAAGCCTTGTGACATTGTCCCAGGGATAGTAAAAATGACCAGGAACAAAAGAGAGAGCCCTGAAACAGATTTGCCTGTATGTAGTGAATCACTAGGGAAAGGATAATTTTTTTCAATGAATGGTACTAGGACAATTAGATATCCTTCAGGGAAAAATAATGAAATTGGATCCCTACATACACCTTAAAAAATTTCCAATGGATTAAAGACTTAAACGTGAAAGGCAACACGTTTAGGAAAATAATATAGAAGAGTATCTTTATCGCTTTAGGTAAAGAAGGATTTCTTTTGCTACTTGAAGATTAAGAGCCATTAAAAAAGTGAAAAGATGCAAATATCTGCTTCCTGTTTGTAGTTCAGTATCTGTAACTGACAAAGGACTAGTATCTGGAATTTATGAAGAACTGCTCCATGTCCATAAGAAAAAGATAACACAATAGAAAAGTAGGGAAAGGGCATGAATGTGTTTCCATAAGAAGAAATTGAATGGCCAACAAATTAAATATGCTCAACTACATTAGCAATCAGAGAAATGCTAATTTAGATCACAATGTATTACCATTTTGAGAAGTCTGACAACAAACACCAGATCTTGGTAAAAGTGTGAAGCTGGCGGTGTAAAACAACTATATTGGTCAACTATTTGGCATTATCTTGTATTATTGAGCAGGTACATACATACCTATGCTCCAGGAATTTCACTCTTTGGTACTTATCCCAGCACAGAGCTTCCTCTTTCGTATGCCCTAAATTGGTTTAGATGGGCTGAGATACTGAACCCCTCTTCCCCCAGGGTGGGTGGGTAGGCTCTGGCATTGTTGGAGCCTCCAATCTGTTGCCTTTGATCATGAGCATTTGCTCCAGCTTATCATACAAATAGCAGGAAAAAGGTTAGGAAGCAACTTTCTAGAGAAACTTGCTAGCATACATCAAGAGACATGCACATGCATATTTATAGCATTTTTGTTTTAAATGAGAATAAAAACATGGGGGCACCTGCTTTAGTTCTGCTAATTCTCCTCTGAAAACCCACAGGCATTAAGTAATTAGAGAAGGGTTTTGGCAAGTCATTTCTTAATATTAGTGCTAAAAGTGGTAATTCTTTCAAGCCAAGAAAGAGAGGCAGAGAAAGAGGCTGAATGAAGATGGTATTTCTCCTGGTCATTACGTGTTTCCATCAACAACGCACTTGGATGGGAGGCATATGATGATGGGCAAGGGTCTGAGTTTTGAAGCTGAGTGGATGCCTTAATGTCAGCTCCCCAAAGGAGAGAATGCTGTGGAGGCAAAGTGACATCCAGCTGTCTTCCTGACATTTCCCTTTTACTCATTGCCAGATAAAGTACCTTACAAAAGAGGAATGCAAACAAAATTTTGTCAGAACAGCAGGGACTGCCCACTATGTCCCATGTAATTTAGAGTTTGGCTGAGAATCCCTGCTGTGATCCTCAGTCTTGTGTGTTCCCTCTTCTGTGGTGGATACAGTCATGGCCTTCTTTTTTGACCTTTCACCATTGGCCCTCCTGCCTCTATCCTAAGGACAGAGATAAATGTGGGGCCATAGGGAATGGAGATGGTTTTCAGGCATTTCTCTGTGTTGTGTCTTTGCTGACCCCTTAACGCTCCACCTGTTCTAATCCAATCTCGTCATCTTTCCCCTCCAAAAACCTGATGCCTACCATGAAAACCTTATGTCCACTCCAACTTTTTCCCTTCCCCCACTTCAATGGCCTGTTTCTGTCTGCAACACCACTTTGCTGTCTGGTCACTCAGTTTCATTTTTTAAAAGATTTTATTTATTTATGAGAGAGTGAGTGAGTGAATGAGCGAGCGTGGGGAGAAGCAGAAGGAAAGGGAAAGCAGACTCTGAGTTGATGCAGAGCCCAGTGTGGGGCCAGATCTCAGGACCCTGAGATCATGACCTGAGCCGAAACCAAAAGTTGGATGCTTAACCAACTGAGCCACCCAGGTGCCCCACCCAGTTCCATTTTTTTGAAGCTTGTTGTCTTTGCTACTTTCTCTTCCACCCACTGTGGTACCACATTCTATTATTTTTAAAATTAACATCTACTGGATTCCTTTCACATCATTCCCACTGCTGGTGCCCTTGTCTACGCTCTCATCTTTAAGGTGTGAGAGGTGATACAAGGGATAACTGCCACCATGACCCCATTTAATTTCTCATGATTAAGCCCTGGACTCTGAACCTAGAATCAGAAAATAGAATGTTTTCTAGGAAAGAGACAATGGAGTTGAAACCTCTTATTTCATGTTTGAGGAAACAAGGCCTGGAGGGGGATAGTGACCTGTGGTGGGCTGCACACAGAGAGTAGCAGAGCCGGAACCAGAAACCCACACACACTGATGGGCTAGTCATCCAGCCTTCTTCAGCGTGCCGTGTTACCTTATAAGCATTCCTTCGAATTTATAGTTACTTGTCTTATGTCTCTCTAAGTTTTTAGGCGAAGAATTATTTCTTAGTCATATTTGTAGCCTTTGAAGTAGTTGATAGGGCTTCTCAATATTTGTTAAATTGATGTCGAAACATGCCCATGCACCAAACGTGCTTTTTTTTTTTCTTTCTTTCCTATTCCTGACCACCTTGCTAAATCCTTCTTGGGTTGGAAGGTATTCAGCTCAGGCTCTGGCTCCTTCTTGAAGGCTTGGTCAGATAGTTCCTTCCTTCTCACCTCCCAGAGTCTATTTGTCTTATAAAACCACCATCCTACTGGTACCTGGCAGTTTGTAGTTTATAAAATGCATTCACATAATGGATTCCTTAGTCCCTCCGTTAGCCTTGCTAGATAAATACTCCCGCAGTGAGGGAACAGACTGGGAGAGGTTATGTGACTTGCCGTAGGTCACACAGCTAGGAAGTAAGTAACAGAGTGCAGGTCTTCTGCCTTCAAGCCCTTTGCACTTTTGATGTCCTGTGCTGGGTGGTCTACATGGCATACTAGGCACTTTTGTTTCCTGATTATCTTCTTTGTCCTTTTTGAAAATTAGTTCATTTTGTTTCATCATCCCAGTTACCAGGTTATCGAGGGGAGCCGCTGGGTCACGTATTTCTTTCATGCCATTCATAGTTGCTAGCATGGCACTGGGCAACATGTAAGTTGCTTATCAAATACTGTCGAGTTGAACACAAATTTAATTTACCAAAAAAGAGCAGCTATCAGTGGAGCCCCAAGAGACTTTTTTGGGTCACTCCTCAATGAAATCAGCAATGAACAGAGGGAACCAGAGGAAGGAAGAGGCTGTTAGAGAAAGCCAGATGGTAAACACAATTGGCAGTTGAGTGACAGTCTGGTGATGAGGGGTGGTGGACAAGCAATACACAAGAAGACAGTCTTCAGGAAATGTGCAAGTTTACTGGAGAGTTGAGACATGTTTGTGGGAACAGAGAGGAGTACTTAGAAGTAGCATAATACTCCTACCAGTTAAGCAAGATAAAGCATGCATACCTAGTGAGAAAAGGCTGGTTAAAGGAATATCCAGAATAGGATGTGGCTTATGAAGACAGGTTTCCAGGGTGGGAGTGGAGTAGGTAGAGGATCATTTGGCTTAGTTTGTGGTTATTCTATTAATTACTGAGGCTGTGAGAAAAGGAACATAAATAGGTAAGGATGTTTCCTTTGAAACAACTTCCCTTCCTTTTTCCCTACTGTGGCAATCAATAGGGCCTCGCCCCTGAGCCCTGGTGTCAGAAGTGCAGGGAACCCAAATAATTACGCATGTTATCTGTACATGGAGATGTGTTGTGATGATCAGATCCGTGGATGTTTCTGGGACTGCCTCATTACACATATTCTTATGGATTTGCCCCATAAGTTAGTGAGATGCTTTAGAAATTTCATTACTCTGACAACTAAACTATATTTCCAAACTATATTTCCTTTTCCTGAAAGGATCACAAAAATCCTCTGACCGTGTGCCCCAGATTTTGGTTTGGAAAATCACACTGCATCTCCTGAGTTCTTAAACCTTTTGCATCTGGACAAAATGAAAAACTCTTCTACTAGAATGGACATGAAAAATGTCCAGTTTTCTAATAGTAGAAGCCTACAGAAGAAGTTATTTTATGAGCTTCTGTCTCCTGCAGAGAACATAAGATTAAGTCCTTTTAGATTAGTAGTAATAGAGCTTTAGTATCTGTTCCTTCCTGTGTCAAAGTGTTCACCGTTCAGAATTATTTTGCAGGAGCTGAAGGAATGTGTATCTTTACTACTTAGAAGCACCAGCAATTAAGGGAAATTATTTCAAATTAAAAATTGTAATTTCTATGCAGTGGAATCTGAAATGTGAATCTGTAAAACCTTTTCTGGGACATTCATATATGAATTTTTGAGGTGATTTCTCCTTAAAAATTGATTAATATCATTGGGGTCTCTTGTTAGAAGATTTAATTTATTTTTAATGCTTGATAGCTATATGGCAATTGTATTTTTATGTGATATGCAAATATATATGGGAAAGTTCTAATTTAAAAAGGATACCATTGACAACATTGTTTTTTGTCCGTTTTGTTTTGTTTTGTTTTATGGAAAAACAGTTCCCAAGGTCAAAACACTCAACTTACAAACTTCTACAATCAGACTTGTTGGTATGTGGAAGTTAACTTTATATTTTAAAAAGTGGACTTATTAAAACATGTTTATAGAATTGTGAGATTGATTTTTCATGTGTGATTTATAAAACCTTTTCTTACTACTTCACAGTCACCGCTCCTATATATAGAGTCTCATTTCATCCTCAACAAAAAATTTAATATCACTTGTTTCTTTAATGTCCTCCAACCACTCAGACAAAATGGCTGAAGTCGTTGCTTATCAATTTCTTATAAATTCATGGATTCTTACATCCTCACGGTGTTCTGTCATGTGCTTCATGCTCCTCTTGTCTGTAATTTTCTTTACCCTCTTAGCTTGTTCTCTTGCTGTCAAAATTTTTATTTTGTGTTAGTAAATCTATATTCAGGTTTCTTTATCCACTCCTTTTAAAACAAGGCTTTCTTGATTCTTTCTGAGTGACTGTCATGCCCACTCACTTTAGACCCTAGATACTTAGACTCTTGCTTTAAAATATCATTCAGGAAACAGGAGCTTGGTTCTCACAGGTGCCCTCATCTCAGGCTTGGCTAATGACAAAGACAGGTATGGCTTTGGGGAACCAAATGCTAACCTGGACGCTTGGCTTTCCATCTGCTCAGCAAAGGAGGAGGAAACTTAGTGAAGGAACCTGGATGGAACAATTAGGGAGCCTCTGAATTTCAGGGGAGAGCAAGTGGATGAAAAAAATTGTCCCAATTTAGAAGGTAAGAGAACCTCTCTGGTTTTTGATAAAGCAACAACTGCTAAGGGCCTTTTCTAGGTATTGCTCCATGCTGGCTGTAACGAGCTAAAAGGTTTCTCCAGTCTTCATGACTAGGTGTTCTCCTGAATTTCTGGAACACTCTCCCACAATCCATAAGCCACTTCTCCCCTTTTTGATCTATTCCTTACCTTGTTGGTGTTTGACTTTGATGTGACTTTGACCAACTGTCCAGGAACCTCCATTTGTTTTTAACCCCTTGTGTCTGGAATTGGTTCTGTGTCACCGTCACACAAGGCTGCCTGCTCTGGTAGGGAACACCAGAGGTTGCTCTTTTCCTATTTTCCCCATGCCCCTTCCTGCTTCCTTGGAACTCCCTAATAGTTTTAAGTAGCAGTGATTTCGTATAAAAGCATTCCTCATGACATAGCCATTAGCTGGAACAAGGGGTTCTGTGGATAAAATATAATACTAGCAATTTCTCCTGAATTCATAGAAAAAAAATCAGGTTAGTGGAGAGAATTTTCAGTTTTTCTCCTGTCAGTATTAAAATCTTTGTGCCTCTTTATGCTATTCTGGTTATAGTTTAGTATGAAGTGGCTTTGGACATAGCACAAAATAATATATCCTCAGTTTTTTATTTTATTTATTTTTATTTTTTTATTTTTTTTATTTTAAAGATTTTATTTATTTATTTGAGAGAGAGAGCACATGAGAGAAGGGAGGGTCAGAGGGAGAAGCAGACTCCCTGCCGAGCAGGGAGCCCGATGCGGGACTCGATCCAGGGACTCCAGGATCATGACCTGAGCCGAAGGCAGTCGCTTAACCAACTGAGCCACCCAGGCGCCCTATCCTCAGTTATTTTAAGTATGCTATGTCGTTTCATTCTGTTCTTCAAAACATATCTTGACTTTTGAGGGTTCCACCCGAAGTATAGCTTCTTGAGTCTATTGAGACTAATCTGGACATGTTTTCTGATGGCCTCAATGTGTCTGTTTAGACCCTTTAGGATAGGATCACCAATGCAGCTGGTTATAAACATCCTTCCACCAGTTTCCATTTTCAAGGACACTGGTTCCTGTCCCAAGGGTGTGTGTGTGTTTTTTTGGGGGGTGGGGGGCGGGTGCTGCCTCTTGGTTCACTTCTGGCCAATTTGGTCTGGATTTTCCCAGGACTTTTTAGACTTAGGCCCAGAGCTCTTCCTTTACTGTGAGTGACCCAATGAGCATTGTCTCCAAGACTCTTTCCTATAGGCTTATCTTACTCTCTCAAGCTTTAAGTAGCCCTTCTTGGAGTCCTCATAAGGGATATCCAATACATTTTAGGTTTTCCATCCCGGGTGAGAGGACTTCTGAGATTGTGGTAAGTGGGGGAGATCTGAGAGATGGCATCTTTAGGAGATGTTCAATAGAAAACCTGGCAGGCCTTCCAAATGAGTTGTCAGTCTAAGGTGCTTAGGCAGACAGGAAGTGTTTAGGTACAAAGGCAAATGAGATGATTCAGAGTTGGGCTGAAGGTAAGCTTTCCTCATTGGTATCCAAATGTGTACAAAGGAGCTCCTGTCAGTCCTTATCTGGCCACAGGCCTTGGAGGTCAGGTCTCCTCTTCATCTTTTCATCAGAAAGATTCCACTCTCATTGCTTTTATATGTTGCAGTGCCATGTAAGAGTTCATTTGAAGAAACTTGCTAAAGAAAGTTTGTTACTAGCTGGACCAAAGCAGTTTTCTGAAGCAGTGAAAGGTTTGCTATAATGACATTATGTAGGTTTTCTGAGACCCTGTGCAGGAATATCCAGCTAGCTGTGAAGATATTGATTTGCTATAGACAAAAAGTAACCCAAACTTAGAATAGCTCTATCATATTTATAGAAGTCAAACAAGAAGCTCCCCAAACATAAAATCATCTCTACAGTGGTCTATAATCAAATGTTTATGTAATTATATAGAACTGAATTTTATTGCACTTACATTCTGCTTTTTATTTTTATATTTGAATATTTTGATGCAACATACTGTGTTCATTTCTTATTGCTCAACTGATTGTCCTAACAGGAAGAAAGCAAACTTGCTGAACAGATGTGCCTGAGCCTTGCTGCCATGTATTGAGTGTGGCTTGCATATGCTTCTTTAAATAATTTCACAAGAATGGACACATGAATCCACTCTGAATTTAAAAAAAAAAAAGAGAAAGAAAAAGAAAAAAGCCTAGTGCAAAGTATTGCCTTTTAAATTAATGACTCATTTATAGAAATTTCAAATAACATATATGCCATAAAGGCAGAAGCAAATAATAGCCAAGCAGCAGAAGTGAACAATTTGGAGGTCTCTAAATCTGGTATATAAATCATTTGACTGTAAGAGTTTTTATTCCATTCAAAAAAAAAAAATAACAAGGGAAAACGGACATTTGAATAAAAGCTTACAGAACTCTTAAAGTACCTCCATGAATCTCAGAGTTCTACAGAACACAAATTGAAGACCACAGATTTAATACCTCTCTGAATAGGGACTGCAATGCCTTGTTCTTTTATGATGCTTTACATTCCTCTCCTTTAGGACATTACCTTGTACTTATTTTATAAAAATAAATATGATCCAGTTTCTTAACATACCTTTCTCAGAAACGAACAGATAAAAGAGCAAAACATAAAGCTGTATCAGATTGAAAACAATTAACTAGCTAAACTAGTATGTATGTAATTCTGCATATAACAGGGTATACAAATCTTTTTAAAACGTCATGGAACATTCATAAAACTTAACAAATCTATATGGGGATTAACATAAGAATAAAAAAAAACTTAAAAAAAACTTAACAAATCTGATATTTGTTATTATGCAGATCACATTTCCTGACCAAAATGCAATAAAATTAGAAATCAACAGCAATAGCTAAACAGCGAACTGTGATCAGACAGGTTGATTTAGAAATTGGCTGGATGGTTGCAAGTATGTTGTAGTTCCTCAGTCCTTTTGCATAAGTAAATCCAAGGCCCACCCATTTCTGTAAACAGCTGCTGACAGAAATGCAAACAGTCCATTTCAAGACTGCATATTGAATGGGTGAAACAAGGAAAGACTTCCTGAGAATCAGTAAGAAGTACATCCGATTAGACCTTGTCCATTAGGTGAGTTTCTTTTCTTTCCTTTTGATTCAGCTAGTAAAGAACACGATACTATTTAGGGAGCAGTTCAACACATGTTATAAATACATTGCTGAGAGAGTAGACCCGAGGGGGACCAAAAAGACCTATAGCCAGCTGTCTGTACCTTATTGACACCTAATGGGCGGGGCTAAGAATCCTAGTGTCACTGTTTTAGTGGTGCTAAAGCATCGGGAAATAGGTTGATATTCTGAGCCTATTTCAATGTGGGTTTTTTTTTTTGTTGTTGTTGTTGTTTTTTTGTTTAGTTCTTCTATTTCTGGGATGCCAGGGTGGCTCAGTCGGTTAAGCGTCTGCCTTCGGCTAGGGTCATGATCCCAGGGTCCTGGGCTCGAGTCCCACATCAGGCTCCCTGCTCAGTGGAGAGCCTGCTTCTCTGCCTGCTGCTTCCCCTGCTGTGTGTGTGCTCTCTCTCTGACAAATAAATAAAATCTCTTAAAAATTCTTATATTTTTAAAGTTTCTTTAAAAATTGTGGTATAATACAATGTAGTACTAATACGGTGTATCACTTTCAGTTATACAACATGATTCAGTATTTGCATATATTGCAAAATGATCACCACAATAAGTCATGTTAACATCTGTCACCGTATATACAGAATTTTTTGTGTGATGAGAACTTTTAAGATTTATTCTCTTAGCAAGTTTCAAATATGTGTTAAGAGCCATAGTCACCATGCTGTATATTACATTCCTGTAATTATTTATTTCATAACTAGAAGTTTATACCTTTTGACTCCCTTCACCCATTTTGGCCACCCCCCCCCCATCCCCTGCCTCTGGCAATCACCAATGTGTACCATGAGCTTGTTTTTTTTTTTTTTTTTATTCCACATATAAGTGAGATCATACAGTATTTGTTTTTCCCTGTCTGACTTATTTCACTTAGCATAATATCCTGAAGGCCCATTCATGCTGTCACAAATGGCAAGATTTCCTTTTTTATGGCTGAGTAGTATTCCTGTGTGTGTGTGTGTGTGTGTGTGTATCCATCCCATTTTCTTTATCATTCATCTGTTGGTGGATATTTAGGTTGTTTCCTTAACTGTTGTAAATAATGCTGCAATGCACATGGGGTACATATATTTTTGAGGTTTTTTTTCCATTTTCTTTTGACAAATAACAGAAGTGGAATTACTGGGTTATATGGTTGTTCTATTTTTAATTTTTTGAGGAAACTGCATCCTGTTTTACACAGTGGTTGTGCCAATTTACATTCCTACCGATAATGTAGGAAGGCTTCCTTTTCTCCACATCTTCATCAGCTTATCTCTTGTCTTTTTGATAATAGCCATTCTAGCAGGTATGAGGTGATACCTCATTGTGGTTTTGATTAGCATTTCCTTGATGATAAGTGATGTTGGGTGTCTTTTCATGTGTCTGTTGGCTCTCTGTAAGTCTTCTTTGGAAAAATGTCTGTTCAGGTCCCCTCCCCATTTGTAAATCAGATTTTTTGTTTTTGTTTTTTTTTGGTGTTGAGTTGTATGACTTCTTTATATATTTTGGATGTTAACCCCTTATCAGGTATATGATTTGCAAATATTTTCTCCCATTTAGTAGGTTGCCTTTTCATTTTGTTGATGGTCTCCTTCACTGAGCAGAAGTATTTCAGTGTTTTTAAAAGAACCAAGTTGTGGGGCACCTGGGTGGCTCAGTTGGTTAAGCATCCCACTCTTGATTTTGCCTCCGATCATGATCTCAGGGTCCTAGGATTGAGCTCAGCAGGGAGCCTGCTTGTCCCTCTCCCTCTGCTCCTCACTCTGCTCATGCATTCTCTGTCTCTCTCTCAAAGGTTGTTATATGGTAGAAATATTTACAGATGCTTTTCTTCTTTGCTTGAACTCAAGAGCTTGAGATCAAGACCTGAGCTGAGATCAAGAGTCAGAAACTTAACTGACTGAGCCACCCAGGCGCCCCTACAGATCTTTTAAAGTCAAGACCAACTTGTACCAGTATATGCTGCCTGTTCATTAACATGGGAAAACCAAAACTAGCACAGTATTGAGAAACATTTGTGTTCCTGAAATGGCTCTATTCCCAGGAATAGATGGGAGACAGCTCTTGAGCTTATTGGAAAAGTAGGAGTCCTTGACGACACAGGAGCTCTTGAGCTTATTGAGGAGGGTCCAATACCTTGAAGTTAACATGGCAGCTCACTGTGTTGCCAAAACATGTGCGTTCATTGACCGGCATTGCCAGTGAAAGGTCAGTTGCTGCGCACACAAACTGGAGTTTGGGAAAAGTACCTGGAGATAAGAGACAAGAAAGCCAGAAAGGGGAAAAGGGGAGTAGAGAGGTCATGGCACAAGGGTAATTATTAGAAACAAGGCTGTTAAAGACATGTATCATATGATCTCACTGATATGAGGAATTCTTAATCGCAGGAAACAAACTGAGGGTTGCTGGAGTGGGGGGTGGGGTGGGAGGGATGGGGTGACTGGGTGATAGACACTGGGGAGCGTATGTGCTCTGGTAAGTGCTGTGAATTGTGCAAGACTGTTGAATCTCAGATCTGTACCTCTGAAACAAATAATGCAATATATGTTAAGAAAAAAAAAAGAAGAAGGTGGTAGCGGGAGGGGAAGAATGAAGCGGGGGAAATAGGAGGGGTAGATGAACCATGAGAGACGATGGACTCTGAAAAACAAACAGGGTTCTAGAGGGGAGGGGGCTGGGAGGATGGGTTAGCCTGGTGGTGGTTATTGAGGAGGGCACATTCTGCATGGAGCACTGGGTGTTATGCACAAACAATAAATCATGGAACACTTCATCTAAAACTAATGATGTAATGTATGGGGATTAACATAAGAATAAAAAAAAAAAGAAAAGAAACAAGGCTGTTACCCAACATGGGGAGATTGTAGGGAGGACGTTAGACTGTGGAAAGAGAGCCCGCTGTGAGGTGATGGAATCCTGTGTGCATTAGTAAAGCCACCATGTGCCTTGGGAGCATATTCCTGGGAGCTGAGAAGAGCTGTGCTGTGATGTGGCCAACGAAGGTGAGAGTGTGGGGCAGGCAGGACAAGGGAGAAGTGGAACCATATCTGGCACATCTTAGTAGCCATTGTAAGCTACCATTTGTCTGCATATCAAACCAGTGGTTCAGTTTAGCCTTTGGAGTGGGGCATATGGGATGGGAGCTCTCAACGTCCACAGTTCCTGCAGGGGTGCAGGTATAGCATCTTTCATCACAGAAAAGTTAAACTGTGGTTTCTGTCCTTTGTTGAAGAAATCAGTGAAATGATTTCAGTATACTGTAAAAAAAAAAAAAATCATACTTATAAAGCACAGTGAAAATAATATCCTAGTGTGCAAATCATTGGGTCTGGAAAAGCAGGGTGGTGTTTGTATTCTGGACACACTTTTTCTATAGGGTGAATAAATACAGAGTGCTCACATTCTCATTTTTTAAAAAAGGCAATGATAAAGGAGCTCCTCTCTTCCCTAGCTATTTTCAACTCAGGGATATTTATCTAATTGTTTTTATTATTTGGACAGTGATCCTCAAAGATCTTGCTTGTAATTCCTAAGTGTTTTTTTTCCATCCTAAAATTTTTCTTGGGGATAAAAGAAGCATCATCGCTACTTCACCAAGTGAAGTGGTTTGCTTCTTGATTTGGTGTGTTTCTCCTGACAGATTAACACCTTTCCCGTATGGCAGCACACACAACAAAAAAACTTGAAGCAGGTGAGATGCAAGAGCGAGCCAGGCTGTGCGGGCCAAAGGTCTTACCACACATGTGCCACGCTGTGGGAGGAGAAGGCAGAATTCCGACTCCATTTCTGAGTGAAAAATGGAAAGGGGTTGTGTGTTTTGCAGCCTTGGAAATGCACTTTCCAATATCAAGTCCTTCGAGTGCTACTCAATTTGTCATCCTTACAGTCCTGGCTGGGGTAGCAGCGCTGTCACTTCGAGTATTTCTGCCTTTGAGTCCCAGGCCCCAGACTTTGGTGGCACTCTGACAGAGCCAAATGCTACCCCTTGGCTTGTTAAGAGCAGAATTCCCTCTGTCAACCAGTTGGACTCACAGCTCTCCCACCTTCCAGGTAGATTAAGTCACTCCTCTGTTTCCATTTTTGGAAAGTATTTTCACTACATTCTTTAAGAGTTTTATAAAGTGTCAGTGACGTTCTTCAGGTGTTGTGGAAAAGCATCAGGAGCCATGAGATCAGTGTTCAAGCTTTAATCTGTTGTAGTCATAAGAAGAGCTGTGACATACTGATATCCGTTAGGCATTTTGCTCCTCATTCCACACAGGTAGGTGATGGTGTCCTGTTGTTTGAACAAAGGAGACCCTGACTCCAAGGTCTGTTAAAATCATCTTCTATGTGCTTATAAAAGGCAACCACTGTGTGGAAGTGGACTTTACAGATTTTGCACTTGTATCAAATTCTTGGAGACTTTCCAGCTTCGTGGTGTCGTTAAGAAGCATATTTAGCCATGGCTTGGACGTTGCAGTCACATATGGTTGTGTCCATTATGGAACTGTTTTCACGTTGTTTGAGATATTACTCAGCAAACCAAACAGCCACTCCTGTTGTCACAGTATGGCCTATATTTTATTAATGACATATCCTATAGTGTGCCCTTTCCCTGTTACTGT
The DNA here is from genome assembly GCF_011800145.1 of Mirounga leonina. Classification (NCBI taxonomy): domain Eukaryota; kingdom Metazoa; phylum Chordata; class Mammalia; order Carnivora; family Phocidae; genus Mirounga; species Mirounga leonina. The sequence goes on along the minus strand of NW_023270839.1, from coordinate 30,691,916 downwards.
GTATCTGTAAAACAAGAGGTACTTATCACAAACTGTAAGTAATTTAACAACCAGTGTTTACTTTACATAAATTCCTATAAACACTCACATTCTGATCCTAAAAGAGGCTTAGGCAACAAGTAACATCTTTTTAGTAAATGAATCAATCAGTGGTCTCCATAAATTAAACAACAACAACAACAACAAAACAACTAGTATATCATTTGAGTCATTCCACAAGGGTCTTCGAGAAGAACGCTTTCTATTTTCAAGAATAATTCCTTCTTCCCTAATGTATAGTTGCTTATATTATTTGTTTACTGGGTTATGTTGCTCACCTACTGAGGTGATGGTAATATTGCAGAAACAATAGGTCAAGTCCTGGATTGAGACTGTTTATTTTTATTTTTATTTTTTTCTTAAAGATTTTATTTATTTGACAGAGCACAAGGAGAGGGAGAGAGAGGGAGAAGCAGGTTCCCTGCTGAGCAAGGAGCCTGATGTGGGACTCGATCCCAGGACCCTGGGATCGTGACCTGGGCCGAAGGCAGCCGCTTAACTGACTGAGCCACCCAGGCGTCCCTGAGACTGTTTATTTTTTCTTTACCCTCATAAAGGATTTGCAAATGTCTGGAGGAAGCTTTTACAAATGAAGATATGTTTGGATGTCCTGCCAATATTTGGAAATGTATATTTAATGGTATTTGCAGGTCATTTTATTTTTTCTCTGAATAATTTGCTATGTTAGAATATCACCATTTGCTACAAGTTAGTCTTTTTACTTTGTTTAAATGGGGAGAATGAAATATTCCTATGTAGCAGGCACATTTTATAAATATTGGCAAACTTAGATCCTGTCAGTTTTTAGCCAAGAATATCTCCCCTCACTGTTAAGGCTGGATCCATGATATTACTACAAAACCCTGTATTGATAGAAATACATTTATGAATCATAGGTTATAGGTGAATATCTAATGCAGTTATATAATATTCTCAATTTAGATAAAATCAAACTCATCCTTGAATGAGGAGACAAGAAAGAGCTAGATTCCAATTTCCTTCTATTTTTCAAGGCCGTTGGATTTTTACTTACTTCTCTCTACCCAAGATCTTTGCACAAACAAGACAAGCTCTTTTTTTTTTTCCCAAGATTTTATTTATTTGACAGATAGAATACAAGCAGGGGGAGCAGCAGAGACAGAGGGAGAAGCAGGCTCCCCACTGAGCAAGGAGCCTGATGCGGGACTCGATTCCAGGACCCTGGGATCACGATCTGAGCCCAAGGCAGACGCTTAAACGAATGAGCCACCGAGGCATCCCGACAAGCTCTTTGTTTATAATTTCACCTATTCCACTCTCAAGGAGGGCAGAAACCTATCTACTCTTACCTAGACCAGAAATTGAGAAGAATGAAGCTCACGTGCACAGAGGGCAGAGACCGTCTCCTCTTGTGGAAATGGGGAGCCCCACTATTGGGCAGGACATATGGTGTTTTCGTAGTGAAAGTAGATGTGTTTGACTTTAGGGTATAGGAATTGCAATGGTCTGAGACAGTGGTAGCCAGGGCTTATTTGGTAGACACAAGTTGTCCCCACTCCTATCTTGGTACATGGTAAAATGCCTTTTCAATCCTGCCCTGTTTATATGATTTCTCTTCCTGTTTTCTGCTGTCTTTATTATATGTGTCCTTCAGAATTCCAGGAATGGGTCAACAATGGTGCCATAAACTAAACAAGAAAAGCCTACTGCTTTTTTTTTTTAAAGATTTTATTTATTTATTTTAGAGAGAGAGAATGAGAGAGAGCACATGAGAGTGGGGAAGGTCAGAGGGAGAAGCAGACTCCCTGCCGAGCAGGGAGCCCGATGCAGTACTCGATCCAGGGACTCCAGGATCATGACCTGAGCCGAAGGCAGTCGCTTAACCAACTGAGCCACCCAGGCGCCCAAGCCTACTGCTTTTTTTTTTTTTTTTAATTTATTTATTTATTTGACAGAGAGAGAGACAGCGAGAGCAGGAACACAAGCAGGGGGAGTGTGAGAGGGAGAAGCAGGCTTCCCGCGGAGCAGGGAGCCCGATGTGGGACTTGATCCCAGGACCCCGGGATCATGACCTGAGCCGAAGGCAGACGCTTAACGACTGAGCCACCCAGGCGCCCCCAAGCCTACTGCTTTTTAACATTAAATTTAAAAAACACCAAGAGCCTTTATTGTTCTACACCAGTCCTTAGTATGTGGACATTTTTCTCTAAAAGAACCCTTGAATAAGGGGACATTAATATGTACAACAGAACATGAGGCAGTATAGTTTTCAAAAATGCTGATGTTTTGTGTTTTATCTGAAAAGTAATAGTTATATTCACATTTTCCTATTTCTACATAGAAATCACTTTGGGCAAGGCAGGTGAAGTCCATAAGCTCTATAGGAACACTGTAATATTTTATTAACCTTTCTAAGAAATTCAAAATATTGTCCAGTAAAAATCACTTACAATATAACTCATGTTCCTCTTTTTTTTTTTTTAAAGATTTTATTCATTTATTTGAGAGAGAATGAGATAGAGAGAGAGCACATGAGAGGGGGGAGGGTCAGAGGGAGAAGCAGACTCCCTGCCGAGCAGGGAGCCCGATGCGGGACTTGATCCCGGGACTCCAGGATCATGACCTGAGCCGAAGGCAGTCGCTTAACCAACTGAGCCACCCAGGCGCCCTCATGTTCCTCTTTTAAAGGTTTTCTCTTTCTTCTCTATTGAGCTTTACATTTTCCTTCCTTTTCATCTTTATAAGCATGCCAAACATGTGACTTGTGCACATATCTGCAGGGAAAGAGCAATACGAGGATGTGAATTTTGTTGTCATGTTGTGTTATGTTTACAAGGGAAGATTAAAATGTTCTTGAGGATTGGCTTTTTTGAAAACCCACAGAAGTGGGTGTAGTCATTCAGGAGAACGTAGATTGGGATGTGGCTAGAAGTATAAGGTTTTCATGTTGAGTATTGGCTTCCCATGGTGCTCTGGCACCAAGCACAGAATAAGCAGTCAGTTAATACGCATTTGATGAATGAAAGAGCGAGTGAATGAGCCCGAAGAAGTATCCTTACAGAGAACTTCAGGTGGCACCACAGGAAATACTCTTGGTTTGAGAAGAAAGCACCGAGCTCAACACCAAACAAATCTGTTGGGAAATGAAAGACTTCATGATTTTTCTGCTCACACACACAGGAAAGACCTACATAAAGAGGATTTACAGGAGATGGTGCACGTATCGAGACACGTAAGTTCTCAGATTTGCCGTGACCAAGAAGAGGCAGACATGCCCTCAGTTCATGACCTCTCTCCTTGGGGGAACCCATCAGAAGGAAGAGCTTTGTGACAGAGAGGCAGACGTACAGGCCGTTCATCCCAACTTCTCCAAGTCTAAGCCTTCGTTATAAAGTAATTCATCTCTGTCGCTGCTGGCGCCACAGAAAACGTTTGATCCCTGAAGGAAGGAATGCAGAGAGAACAAAAATCATGGCTTTGAAGGAAG